>NW_016107336.1:2559947-2611241 GCF_001604975.1 Cebus imitator
GTGCCACCATGCCCAGCTAATTTTTTTTTGCATTTTTCGTAGAGCCAGGTTTCAATGTGTTAGCCAGGATGGTCTCAATCTCCTGGTCTTGTGATCAGCCGCCTTGGCCTCCTGAAGTGCTGGGATTACAGTCACAAGCCAGCGCCCCTGGCCCTACTCAGTTTCTTGAATCTGTGTCTTTCTCTCTATTCTAGCACTGCCTGAATTCAAATCTATCGTTTCCCAACTGATCTCTTAGTCTAGACCTGCTCTTCTCTAACCTATCTCCTATTTGATTACAGAAAACTTACTTTAAAATGCAAATCTGATTCTTCTACCTTGATTGAAACCCTCAAGGATATCCCACTCCCTATCCAGACTCTATCAGCTACAACAGTAACTTCTGAGCTCTTTTTGATCATACACCCCTGCCACAAGCAAAAATGTTTAACATGTACCCCCAAATGTGTATATTCACATATCATACACATGAATTCCTGTTCTAATTTATTACATAACATACACAAAATTGACATTTAAAAGGATGACATAAAAAACAAATAAAAATTCCAGTTTCCTCTCTGCTCCTCATGTTTTGCATGCCCACATTCCTCTTTGAAGACCACTGGCCTAAAGGGAAATGTCCAAGTTCCTGTACATGGCATTCAAGGCTGGGTACCAGTTGTTTCATGCCTCTCTGTCCAACTTCGACCCTCATCACTTCACCCCACGCACCATATGCTTCAGCCACAGCAAATTATTTGTGGCTCCTTCAATAAATAAATTAAATTTTAACTTGTTTTCTTGAAATAAAATAAACATATCTGCATCTTTACAACTGTTCTTTCCTCTTCCTGGAATGTCTTTATTATCCTTTCCAACCCAGTGAGTACTTGTCATTCAGCTCAAGTGACATGTCCTCTCTCTGGTTGGTTATTCCCATCCTAGTGTGCTTATTTCTATATTGTAATCCAATTATATATTTGCCTTTCTAACCTATAAGCTTTCCCCAGTCCTTTAGCTCCTTGAGGACAAAGGGCAGTAACATCATCCAACCTGAGTCACTTAAATATTGTTTAATGGCAGCAGTTTTGTCTCACATGTTAAGCCAACTCTTGAAGTGAACCAACAAACTCTGCTGAAGTTTACCATCTAATATCATCACCTCTATTTGTAACACGCTAAGGGCTGCCAAGCCAGTAATATGCATAAGCCACATCCATGAGTCATCCAAACAAGTCAGACTCCCCACAGCCTCAGAATTCTCCAAGTCAGATGACCTCTTTGACTTGATAACTTCTATTTTTACTCAAATTTAGCCATCATCATCATCACTGGGAATTGCTCCCATTTTAAGATTTCAAACTGAAGTCCCTTCTTAGACCACAAGATCCACCTCAACCACTAAAAGTGTTGTTCCGCTTTAAGGGGTACCTCACCTGTACCACCCAGCCTGCTTATTCTGCTGGTCTGGTCAGGCCTCTCTTCTCCAGTCTGAACGCCACAGCCAATCATTTCAATCATGCTCTCACTAGCATCCATGGTTACCATGCCCTCCTGGCCCATCTTATATGTCTTCCCATTTCCAACTCTGTGTTAACCAAAGCATATTTGCTTTGGTGTTTATTTCTGCTTCTGAGCCTAGCCCTGAAAACTTCAGATTATCATTCCTTATGTGAATTCTTAAAAAATTATTTCATCCTTCCATGTCAACTTTTTCCTATATTATCAGCCATCTTTTCTTTCTCTAAGGTCTCAGGAAAAGAGATGTCCCTGGATACCTTCCAAGGATAACCTATCTGGATACCATTTATTTCCACTTTATTTAATATCATAAAGACTCCTTCTGTATTTTCAACTACACCTCCCCTGACTTTGACCCTGATCCTATCTTGTTGCATTTTCATTTATTTCTATCCATTCATGACTGAACGTTAGTTTCTGTCACCTTGATTTCCTAACTACTCATATACTTCTTTTTTTAGAGACAGAGTCTCACTCTGTTGCCCGGGCTGGAGTGTAGTGATGCAATCTCGGCTCTCTGCAACCTCTGCCTCTTGGGTTCAAGCAATTCTCATGCCCCAGCCTCCCAAGTTGCTGGGTCTATAGGTGCCCCCACACCACGCTGGGCTAATTTTTTTGGTATTTCTAGTAGAGATGGGGTTTTGTCAGGTTAGCCAGGCTGTTCTCCAATGCCTCATCTCCAGTGATCTGCCTGCCACAGCCTCCCAAAGTGTTGGGAGTACAAACATAAGCCACCGTGCCTGGCCTATTCATACGCTTCTGATTTTCAATTCGGATTCACCTTTACAAACAGCTCTTTCGGGTCACCAATGACCTGTTCATTGACAAATCCAATAGGCTCTCCCCATTTGGCTCAACTTCTCTGCATTATTTATATCATGGGTAACCACTTTTCCTCCTTTAAACTCTCTCCTCTGTAGTTTTTTTAATCACTACATTGCCTTGGTCTTCCTGTTTCTCTGACCACTCTGGTCCTGCCTCATCCACTGCTCTCTGCTTTCCAGAGCTAAGCCTTGAATATCCTATGTCTTTAAAGACTGTGAAAGCTTATGTGCTCTACATGGGCTTACAATAATGGAATTCCTTCCACACTAAAAATATGAAATTAGGACTTTTATGACCCTATCCTCCTTTTTTCTGTTGTCTAATATTTGAGTGACTGTCACTAAAAAGTTTAAATTAATGCAGTATTTGGGGAACACAGAAAAATTTCCTACTGCCAACATTAAAACAAGAACAGCAGCTAGTTTTAATAATATTGTAGAGATTGGCCATATGCGGCAGAAGTAAGGTGAACTTACTCTCATCAACCTCAATGGAGTACAAAAGGGAGAATCCAGAACTTGGTGGATGATACTTATCTATATTACTAACTTGGAGGGTTACTAATTTTGTATTTTGGTTCTCAACAGTTAGTATTCCCCCAATTTAGAAAAGAGCTTCTAAATATAAGTTGAATAAGCAATTGGAGGAAGTAACCCCTTTTATTTTCCTGCAACCTGAAAAGGACAAAGGCAATATTCAAAAAATAATATTTTTAAATATTTTTTTCCTCCACTAACACTTTGGAAGAGCCATTAAATTTCTGTTTTTCTTCTTATAGGGTACTCTTTTTTTTTTTTGAGACAGAGTTTTACTCTGTGGCTCAGGCTGGAGTGCAGTGCTGTGATCTTGGCTCACTGCAACCTCCACCTCCTGGGTTCAAGTGATTCTCCTGCCTCAGCCTCCCAAGTAGCTGCGTGTACCACTGCACCTGGCTAACTTTTGAATTTTTAGTAGAGACGGGGTTTCAACATGTTGGTCAGGCTGGTGTCGAACTCCTAACCTCCGGTGCTCTGCCCCCCCTCCGCCTCCCAAAGTGCTGGGATTACAGGCATGGGCCACCATGCCTGGGCCATGTTTTTAAAATATCAGCAAAACATGGCCAGGCACGGTGGCTCATACCTGTTATCCCAGCACTTTGGGAGGCCAAGGTGGGAGAATCAAGAGGTCAGGAGTTCAAGACAACCCTGACCACCAACATGGTGAAACCCTGTCTCTACTAAAAATACAAAAATAAGCCAGGTGTGGTATTGTGTACCTGTAATTCCAGCTACTCAGGAGGCTGAGGCAGGAGACTCTCTTGAACCCGAGAGGCGGAGGTTGCAGTGAGCCAAGATCAGACCACTGCACTCCTGCTTGGGTGACAGAGTGAGACTCTGTCTCAAAAAAATAAAATAACATATAAATAAATTAATTAACAAAACGAAAAAACTATTTTGAATGAACATTGACACTAAAAATCTAGATATAATGCAACATTCAATTTAGGGTTTGTTCACATTTGAGATCTTTAATTGGCCTGTGGGTGGATCTGATTGTTGTATTTGCACATAATTAGGAACGTGTGTATAAACAAGATATTTCAGCCTAAATTGAATGATTCTATTGGGTAATATACAACACTACCTAACCTTTTGCAAACTGCTATTCTCTTCTTTTTCTCTGAATATTGTCATACTAAAAAAGTATGCCTCAGCACTGAGATGCAAGTAAAACTGACATTTTACATAATCTGTGTCCCTGCCTGTCTTTTAATATTAACGTGACTGTGTTTTTCCATCCCTTCCTATTATATAAGATATTAAACTAGTCAACCAAAAGAATGAGAAAGAAAAAGCATTTTATAAGGATTTCAAATCTTATTTTAAACCACTGATTAAAAAAAAATGTACACAAGTAATGGTTTACAAATTGAATAAGAACAATGACAGCCATGGCAACACATTATATCACATGGTCATTTAACATTACCTTCAAAACACTGGCCATGAGCTTAATCATTTACTATAGCTGTAGCAGATCAAACAGAAATCCAGCCAAAACAAGGCTGTTCAATAATAGCTATAGGAGAAATTAGCCTTTAAATCTTCTATCTTGAGAATTCATCATTTTTTCTAAATCCAAACAGATCAGACACATAAACAATTCAACCACAAATGATACTCTTGAAAATATTTAATCATTCAGTAAATCTAAAGGATAATGCTGGTTTATATGTGAAGTATAATAAACATAAAACAACTAAATCAGAAGTGATTTAATAAGTGATTCAAAGAGGTTTTTTTGGTTATGGAACTGAGTCTCTGTAGAATACGATTTCTACTTACTTAATTGCTCATGAGTAATTGAAAAATAGCAAACTGGAAGGACCTTGAGCTACTGGAAAGTTTGTGTTTTTCACTAGTGTTTCTCCATGACCAGTAAGACTCAATATGACCAAGAATTATTCTCTAGGGTCCCTCCTTCAAACATTTCCTAAAAGTAAAAAGTAATGCTGGGTGCTTTTGGAATCTCAAGAGTATAATTCATCTAAGCCTCTAATTTTACGAATGGAGAGAGAAACTGTGCTGGAAAAGGTAAGAGGCTCATCCAAAATCTAAGACAGCAGCAGAGCCAGACCCAGCACTGAAGACCTCTCAAGAAGTTCGAGTGACTGTAAGGTCAATTGCAGAGGCACCTTTTGATCTTTGTCACCACTCCTTTTCCACGTGGCCCAGACTGCACAAGAGAAACTAGAATCTTCTTAAACTATGATTCTCAACAACCTCAAAGTTAGCACTGCACCTTCCTAACATACCACTTATAAAGGTCGTTAGCAGAAACTCTCACTTGGTACAAGTGCTAGAAAGAACATCAAAACCACAAAACAAATTAAACAAAACTTACAAAAACAACATTAAGCAAAGTTTTACTTTTTTATGTAAACTGATTTTTAAAATGAGTTCTTTCATCATCATCAAGAGAGAACATCTGACAACAATGAACTCTCAACTACTTTAAAGTGAAGAAGTAACACAAAATTACCTTTGAAGGTTTCAAGTTCCTTCCTGAAAAAAAAAAAAAAAAGACAAGAAAATGCAAATTTAAAATCTCTTTCCAATGAAAACTGTTCTTTCATGATAATAAAACTTTATATACTTTAAATGCCCACAGTGGTACTTCTGGATCCTCATATATCAATTATACTTTACTGAAATGACCAGTACAATGAGCCTAAAGCAACTATTTTCAGTTATTTCTGCTATTTTCTATTAATGGCTCAAAAAAGTTCCACCAGAATCTAAATAATAATCTAAACAATAAAACAATTGTAAGGACAAAGACAGCATTTTAATGCCAGCTTTGAACCATCTCATATATATAAGAATCAGTTTATAAAAAGCACTTAACACAATTTTTCCTTGATGGATAAATATTCAATACTGGAGTTTTGAGATGATTAGTTAAAAATTATCCAGAATAGAAGTAGTTATTTTCCCTTTCAACAGCAAAGGAGAAAATGGGGAAAGCTCTAATCAAAGGATTGAGGTCCACAGCTCATCCTGCCACAAAGGGCCACACCTCCAGGAATCTTCTGCTTTATTATTTTGTCAATGTTAATTAAGAACGCTAAAACATAAAATTTTCTGGGAAATGTACAGTGGGGAAAAATAGATTAAAATAAATATTTTTTGACAAAGAAACCAAAGCAAGTTGTTTTGAGGTTTTCCCTCACAATTTTGCAGTTACGTATTTTTTTCCTCATTATCAGTACTAATGAGTAATTTTGAGGAAGTAAAGGCTTCTTATTCCACTTAAAATATGAGACATTAATATTTTTACTTGTGCTCTAGGTTTTGTTAAAAATCAAGAGATGTTTTGAATTCTTAAATCAATATTCTATACACCTAACTACAATACCCGTCATGTTCCAAAATAGCTGACTACACTCAACAGCTGCTAGGAAGAAATGGCAAGCTGCCTATTGAAAGGCCAAGTAGATAATGTTCTTGCAACAGCCAAAGTGAAGGTTCTTAAATCAGATGGTCACCCCACTCCTTTTTTTCCTAACAATATCTACTTATAATAATTCCCCAGCACCACAGCTCATAAACTACACAAGAATTTTCAATCCCCTTTTTTTAAAAACCTGTGTGGCCAGGCTCAGCGGCTCATGCCTGTAATCCCAGCACTTTGGGAGGCTGAGGCAGGTGGATCACCTTAGGACAGGAGTTTGAGACCAGCCTGGCCAACATGGTGAAACCCCATCCCTACTAAAAACACAAAAATTAGGCCAGGTGTGGCGGTTCACATCTGTAATCGTAGCATTTTGCCCGAGGCGGGCAGATCACAAAGTCAGGAGATCAAGACCATCCTGGCCAACATGGTGAAACCTCGTCTCTACTAAAAATACACAAATTAGCTGAGCATGATGGCATGCACCTATAGTCCCAGCTACTCGGGAGGCTGAGGCAGGAGAATCACTTGAACCCGGGCAGTGGAGGTTCAGTGAGCCGAGATCGCACCACTGCACTCCAAACTGGTGACAGAGGGACAACAACAACAAAAACCCCCAAAATTAGCCGCGGGGGGGGGGGGGGGGGGGAGGGTGGCAGGTGCTTATAATCCCAGCTACTTGAAAGGCTGAGGCAGGAGAATCGCTTGAACCTGGGAGGCAGAGGGTGCAGTGAGCCAAGATTGTGTCCCTGTACTCCATCCTGGGCGAAAGAGTGAGACTTGGTCTTTAAAACAAAACAAAACAAAAAAACCCTATGTAAATGTTTCCCTTCAGTCAATAATCAACTTCAGTCTTAAAAGCTTAGCTAGGTACAAGCTAAACATGCCTAAAACCTGCTTTATACCCCAATAATAAAAACCAAACACAATAGGCAGGCAACATATATCATAAGAGAATCTCGAAAAGATATCTTCAATTTACTTCTTAATGACGTCCTCACATTAGCAATTCCTCAATGTGGGGAAAGCTGACGGAACACTCAGTTCAATATTCTAATGAGTAATTCTTTTTTTTCCTATGATTACAATCTTTAGCGAGCTTCTAATTTTCTTCTTTTAGAACATGTAACTGTGAGTAGAATGTCTAAAGGGCCCCCTTGTTTTAAAAAGCTGAAACTCAGAATAATGATTTCACACACATTGTTCTTCTCCCACTCCCAAATACTAACAACCATAAAAACAAGGAATCCAACATCTTCTATTAAATTCATTAATGAGCGAGTGTGCAACTGAGGAGGTCGCTTTCCCTGTGGACTCATCCTGCTCACCCTGTAACCGTCTGGCTGCTGCTATGAAGAGGACAAGCCCAGCATCTTCTGGGCATCCTCTGTCACACAGCATCATGACTGGCAGTTCCAAAGCTATCAGCGAAATTTCCAAGAAACTTCCCTTCAGAAAGAAAAATCATTCCTTTACCCAGTTACTAAAACAGATGACTGCTTGAAGTAGTGGTGGTACAGATAATTGGCTTAAAGAATTATGGAACTTTTAAGGAACTGATGAAGTAAAGCAGCAGCACTGAAAGCCTTGAAATTTCACAATTTTTAGGGTGTACTCCACCATCTGTAAGAAGTATTCAGCATTTGGAAATACACAAAATGTAAGAGAAGGCAGGGAAAGGCACATCAGTCACAGGCAGCAGTGACTGTGAGGTCATGGAGGCCAAAGATGCAGGTTATATTTAGGAAACAGACTTCAGAACAGCAGGATGAATGAAGAGAAAGTAATTCAGATAAAAAGGTAGAGAGTTCTCAGTGCCAGGGTAAAAGATTTGGTTTTATTTTTAGCAGGAGAATAACATGAGCAAAGCTGTATTTTAGGAAGAATGTTCTAGCTGTGATGGACGGATATATTGGCAAGGGAGAGAATAAAAGCAGTGAGTACTCAGGAAACCATGGGGGACCAGTGGGGAAGAGCTAATTAATATTTGGCAAGAGCAACATAAGTGGCAATGGCAATGAAATAAAGGATTCCAATTTGAAAAGTATCATAAAGAAGACTCAACAGCCCAAGGCCTCTGACTAAATGGGGTAAGGGGAGGAAGGAGACAAGCATGCTAATGGGGACAATTCTAGTCTGGATCACGAGAAGGAAAGATTTTGGAGGGCAATGCATGAGTTCAGTCTGGGAACTGCTGAAACAGGAAGGCTGAAAGCTGCAGACAGGATTCCCATCCCTTTCAGCCTACTCAAGGATTTAACTCCCATAGATTCCTACTCTCTCGCTTCGCGTTCACTCTTGAACCCATTCCAATTTGGCTTCTGGACCACCCACTACACCATCAAGGCCACCAACAATCATCATGTTGACAAATCTAGTGACCAATTCTGTTTTCATCCTAATCCTTCAGCAGCATTTGACTCAACTGGTGGTTTCTTTTTTTTTTTTTAATTTATTTATTTTACTTTAGGTGCATACTGTATCTGGCATTTCTCCCCATGTTATCTCTCCCCACCCCCACTGTCTCTCCCCTACCCACTCCCCCCACCAACTACCCCCAGTGTGTGGATGTTCCTCTCCCTGAGTCCCTGTGTTCTTGTTGTTCAACACCCACCTATGAGTGAGAACATCCGGTGTTTGGCTTTCTGTTCTTGTGTCAGTTTCTTGAAACAGTTCCCTCTAGTGTCCTCCTCAGTTTCTTTTGCTATTGTCTCCATCCCATTCAGACCACAAGATGCTGGAGTGCTGTAGGCTTGGTGCTGAGCCCTCTTCTCTCCTTAGCTTACATTCGCTCACAAGTCAGTTTCATCCTTAGCTTTAAATGCCATCCATATGCTACTAGCTCCATGATTACATTTCTTGTTTTGATCTCTTCTTTGAGCTCCAGACTCATATGCAACTGCCCAGATGATAGACAGCTTTATGCAAAAGTGAAGGAGGCTTCTCAAACATTTGCAAGACAGCCTGTTCTTCTCCAGTCTACCTCATCTTAGTTAATGGCATTACCCAGCTCTTCAGGTTTTGGCTCATCCATCTCCCTCATTCTCCATCCAATTAATCAATAAATCCTGTCAATTCTATCTCAAAACATATCCTGAATTAATCCATTTCTCTCCATTGTCACTGCCATCAACCTTATATAAATATCCATTTTCTTATATTGAATATAATTTTGGTTGAGTTCAATCATTCATTCAACAAAAATTTATTAAGCCTTAGACACTATGGTAGTGTTAGGAATAGCATTAGGAATAATGCTAGGTTTGGGATCGACATGTTCCATAACCTCGAGGAACTTTAGTGGGGGAGACAGAGAAGGAAAGCAATAATCAGAAATCAATGTCATAGATTACAGTGCTTTGGTAATGACATGCTGGGGATACTCTAAAAATAAAGAAGAGAGGACCACTCATTCATTTTGGTTTGGTAGGAAAGAACCTCCTGGAGAAGCAAGGACTGAGCTGATGAGTTTTCAAGGACAGTATAACTGATGATGATGCGCAACATTTATCAAGAACATAGCAGATATTTTACTCTCAAGCGTTAAGTCACACTCTCAGTTAACTAGATGAAAGAGCATGGGTAAGCAGGAGTTTTAAGTTCTAGTCACTCTCCTTCAAACTCTGTTATTAGCATAAAAAAGCTAATAGTAATTATTAGTGTAAAACAGCCTTCAAATTCATCTTCTTCCAAGAAGACTTCATTGACACCCAATCAGGAATTTCTCCTTTATCAAAAATCCCATAGCATTAAACTCGGTCAATGTTATACATCTCACATGGTGCCTAGTAATGTAGTTCTGTCTGTACAGGTGTCATCTCTAGAGTAACATCACACAGTTCCTGAGGTGTGGAAACTGCATTCCATCCATCCTGCATCACACACGTGCCCAGAGTTGGACCCAAGAGATACCCAACAAATCATGATTACCAAGTACTAAGGCCGCAGGATGACTAAGGTCTGCTTCTTCAAAGAGGCCCTTGCTGTAACTACATTTTATTTTTGATAAAGTCTGATCAAATATCTTATTTGAAACAACTCGTCACTGCATTTTCTAAAAATTGAGTTTCTTAATTCCATAATTTAATAGTATTTTCAGAAGATCAAATAAAAAGAATTGAAATGCCTTGTTTTAAATGTTACCATATTTCAAAATTTACTCGATTCAGCTAATGCCTTTACAAAATTTAGCATAACCCTGAAACTAAAACATTCAAAGAATAACACTAGACTCAAAAGCTAATAATATTCCAAAGGGTGAAACTGCTATTATTTAATCATTTTCTCTCCAGGGATTGAGTTATGAGAGAGAATGAAAATGAAAGAAAGAATCACATTAATAAATAAGTCTATGGAATGTTACAAGAAGTATATTAAATGTGCATGTAAGTAGAAATCAAGTAGCTCAGACTCAAGATGAAAACTTAATAGACAGAAGCTACTGGATAAATGCCTCCATAAACACAGACAAAGCAAATTCTCTCTAAATACTAAACTGCCTCTCTAGGACAAATCCATGATAAAAGGCTAACACAAAATACCACATTCAAAATGCCAACTGCAAAATGCACCCCAACATTTTTCTTCATATGTAGATATGTGTAGGGGAAATTTTTTTAAGCATGATCAGCAATACTCTTTTATAGAACACTCCTGAACAGGGTCCCTTTGTTATGGCTGATGGACAGAACCTATTACTGTGACTACTTGTTCCTGGGAAAGATCTCACAAGCCCACTCTCCAGAAAGAAGCATCTACCACTCATCACCAACAAGTCAGCGAACTGTTGTTTCCTGGCAGTCCACAGTCCTGTGGTACCACCTGAAAATGTGTCTCCCTACAGGCTTGGTGGGGTTCCGTTAATAGAGTCTGAGGGGGATTGGCGGTGGGTGGTGGGAGGGGTCTTCTTCCAGCTTGGGGTGAATTTTCTCAGAACTCTCTATACCTTAAAAATCCCTGTTGTCATGTATTCTTACATAAAACCCAGCAAAACATTTTCAACATTATCTATAAAATAAAACATCTTGAAAAGCAGCTAGTTCACTGTAAAAATGGTATTAAATCCTTATTATGCTATTAATATAAACTTTATATATCTATTTTGGGCAAATATAGCCTAGAAAGTAACAAGATGATAAGACTTCAGAATTTTGGAATTTAAAGTTGTAAAGAATCTGAAGGATACGGTAACAAAGAAGACCTGGAATTTAAGAAAAATGGATTCCAAAAAAGATAATAAAGTTCTAAGCAGGTTGGCACAGCACTAAGTTATATGTGCATTACATTCCACCCACCTTATAAGAATCACTTTCCTAGAACTGTCTTACACGAAAATCTATCTGATATGGAAAGCCATGCCTGGAGAAAGAGAGGTTGAGACAAGTAGTGATAAGATAAGATGAGACAGGGGTAAAGGATATTTATTGAGTCCCTACTATATACTCCACATTATGCAAGGCATTTTATACAACCTGTCTCCTATAACTTGCAATTACCTAACTGTAGGTATCATCACTCTCACTTAATACATGAGGAAAATGAGGCTTGAGGATGGAAGGACACACAGAGAATAAGTGACAGAACTGGGAATAAAACTCACAGCTCTCTGGCTCTGCATGTGTACCATCTTCAGCATCCAAATACAGTTCAGGGGCCAAGTTCAGCCCTAACAGAAAGTTACTTAAGTACATCACTAAATCTATAGGATTCGAGTCAGATATATTAAACTCAGAGCTACTCCAAAACTTCCAGGCAACATCTGGGTTTACCTAGCTTGGGGAAAGTACATTATTTTTAGGAAACTAATAAAAACTAACATTGAAAGCTAGGATCATTGATGTATGCATGAGGTAAAACCCTCAACATACCCCTGAAGACATCTTGTGGTTTAGACATCTCGTGGTTTTCAAAAACAAGTCTGCAAAAAACACTTTTATTTTACCTGGTGTACTGGTGCTTGGTGACTAGCCCATACCAACTAATTGGCTAAAAATTTTTATTATAAAACTACTTAAAAAATTAATATCACTTTGTGTTACTGATTTTTTTTTTTTTTTTTTGAGATGGAGTCTTGCTCTGTCACCAGGCCGGAGTGCAGTGGTGTGATCTCAGCTCACTGCAACCTCCACCTCCGAGGTTCAAGTGATTCTCCTGCCTCAGCCTCCCAAGAGGCTGGGACTACAGGCATGTGCCACCACACCTAGCTATAATTTTTGTATTTTTAGTAGAGATGGGGTTTCACCATGTTGGCCAGGATGGTCTCGCTCTCTTGACTTCGTGATTCACCCACCTCCACCTCCCCAAATGCTGGGATTATAGGCATGAGCCACAGCATCTGGCCCATGGATTTTCTTATCCAAAATTTTTAGTGGCTAGCCAATTCCTTAAAGATCCGTCCCACTGTTTATTATCACCAAATCATTTTGGTTTGTCATTTATCAGCTGTCTATAGTCATGCCCCACCACTTGAAACTGTATGTCCTTACAGGCTTGTTGCTTTATAGCTGACAAGGTAAAGGCAGATTTTTTTTTAAAACTCATGCATCCCACATGCAAATATATTCCTGATCAAGTGACACCAGGCCCTAAAATCTCTGCTTGCCCATGCTCACACTGAGTCACCCACAGCAGTCAATACATGAAGAGAAGCATGATCCTTTTCATACTCCATGGCACCCAAGCACAGAGCAGATGGCTTTGGGTAGAGGCAGTATATTATCAAAGACATAAGAAGACTCTGAAGTCAGAAATACATTGCTTCTGGCCCAGCACTGCTACTTCCAACTCCTGACAAGTTGTTTTATCTCCCCTAGTCTCTTTTTTATTACTGGTAGAGAAGAAAGTACCCCTACTCAAATGGTCATTGTGAGACTTCTATGAGTTAATTTAGAGTTTTAAAGCAGTGTCTGGTACACATTGAGTGTTCAATAAAGGCTATTATTATAATTACTATCATCATCACCATCATCACTTAATGTTTTTATCCTGAAAATGAGAAACATTATCTGCATTTTGGAAAAAAAAATGAACACTCTAACAGTAATATAAATGAAGGGACACAAGACTACAGACAGGAAGACTAATTAGGAGTCTATAAGTGTAACTCAGGCTACAAAGACATGGGCTAGAACTCAGGAAAGGATCAGTGAAGACAGAAAGGCAAGGAGAGTCAGGAAATATTGGACTGGACTGAGAACTGGGCAGAGATGGTAGGAGAGGAAGGAGGAGATTATGACTTCCACATTTGTGGCTTGGATAAATCGATAGTGGTGATATCTTACTACAACAGAAAAAAGGTCAGGTTTTGCTGTGGAAGACAATTTTGGGCATGGTGCTGTTGGGAATTCCAGGAAGAGCTGTGTAGATGGCAACTGGTTCTGCAGGTAAGAAGAGAGACCGCACTGGATACAGTGGTTTGATAAGGATCACCTTATGGCTGGCAGATGAGCCAAGGATGTAGAAGAGCATACCCAAAGAGGGTCTGCAGAAGGAGAAGAGGCAACAACCAAGACCAGAGCACTAGTGAATACCAGCATTAAAGCATCTACAGAGAAAACTAAAATGAATCTGAGGCAGAGAAGAACATCTAGGATACCAGTGCTGAAGTCAAGAGAGGACAGTATCAAGTCAGGTAAATAAAGATTGATTTGTCAAGGACCTCAGTTAGTTAAAAAGCTAAGAGAAACATAGGTTAAATACATAAAGTGGATCACGAATTTGTTCTCTAACAATGTCTTCAAATTATACAATGTTGATGCAATCCTTTTTTGATAATATTTTAACTGTGGTATGCCATGTACCTTTTCCATTTATTTTAATTAAGAAATATTCTTAAAAGGTCACTATGATGTAAAATCGTGTTTAACTTTCCCCAAATTAGTCCAATGTTAATAATTTTAAAGGATACTTTTTAGCTTTTAAAAACCCATGTACAGCAAGAATACTGGGATGAACTAATAAATTCTCAAATCTACCTGAAGTAATCCTTAAGAATTGTAACTTCTATTTTCTCTTCCTCAAAGAAATAATGTGTTATTTTATATGGCAATAATGCACTTCTCAACATAAGTTATAAGGATAAGAACTGGTCCTAAACATGGCACGAAACTTCCACAAAGGAAGGAAAACGTTGCTATCTTTGGGGGAAAATGTCCCTCTTTGAAATCCGTATCAAACCTCTCCAGTAGCATCAGCTGGGCACAATAATTCAAACCTGTAATCCCAGCTACTCGGGAGGCTGAGGCAGGAAGATCTCTTGACACAGGTTTTGGTGTCAAAACCCTGTCTGACAACAAAACAAAATAAAAAACTCTCTCTCCAGTAGCAATTGTTCCAATTCCTTTTAAACAATTACAGTGCCATTTGTTTCTGAGCCAGAATGAAAGATTAGTAATAGTAAGAGACAGGCAAATAAAAGAGACCTGCTTCTCAGCCATACAAAAAAACTGGGCTAACTCAGCCATGCTAGAGCACAGCCCAGAGACGGCAGACAAGTGCTGTGGCAGAGAGGAGGAGCAGTGTTTTTTTGTTGTTGCCTTCACTGCGGTTCTTTCTTACCACTGATGCCAGAGATATGGGAGGCTGCCAGGTATGCCTGTGCCTGTCCCAGCTCTCACATTCATCAAGAGAACCAGAAAAGTGAGAAAAGCATAGGGTAATACCACGGTTTTAGCCACATTCAACTTAAGACCAAAATAACAAACTTTATACTTTTGACAGTATCTCTGAAAAGCACAGTAACTGATGGAACGTAAACTCCAACACAACCATGGGTCATGTAAAATGTACATTATTCCAAATGTAGTAAGTTCTAAAACATTGTTATTACAGACTCTGTAAATTATAATGTACAACCTATAATCAATCTAACTTTGGAAAAAGGATTACCTGTTTTTTAACCCAGGATAATAATAATTATGCTTTGCTTAATTTCAAAAAACTTTTCCCAAGATTGCTAAATCTTTGGTCTCTACCACTCTCCACTTCAAAGATACAGTTTAGATTTTCATTCCTCTTAAAAACAAAATGCTTTATGAGCCCCAATGTGTCATTTACATAACTGGAGGGAAAGAGATAACAAAAAGAGTTTTGTAAACTAGAGAAGCATTTATTATTTTAAAATGGCAAACAGATACTCATTGTTCAAATAAAGCTTTAAGAACTTAAATATCAGTCCTAAACTATATTTACTGTCAACTCAACAATCTAATAAACTGTTAAATATTCTAGCTACATCTGTTCTCACAACTATACATAAAGTCTGAAACTGCCAAGATTTATTCCCTAACAGACACTTTAGAGCAAAAATTTTGTTAAATTCAATTCCTTGCCAACTCATAAGCTTAGTTTTAATTTTAAAAGAAAATGTAAGGTGTGATTACACATTTATGAAGCAAACAAATTCACAGCTCTCAGTCTGTTTTCAAGAGGCCATTGGCCTAGTAAATGTCACTACATTATAATAAATGTAATAAAATAAAAATGTCAATTTACTTTCAATTAAACACCTGGGCATCTAAAATCTAGCATCTAATAGGGAGGGGGGAAGTAAAAGGAGAAAATGGAGAAAATAGATACAAGTTTGAGCCTTTTTTATATTTTCCATGTCTCTGCTTCACTTTTTGAACAGAATACAGTTACAATAACAATTTTTACTGCCCTTGTCTTTTAATTCTATTATCTGTGTCAGTTTTCAATGGTTTTGATTGACTGGTTATCCTCCTCAATATGTTTTCCTAATAATCTTTGATTATATATCAGACAATGTGATTTATCTTGTTGGGTTCTAGGTATTTTATATTCCTATAAATACTCTTAAGCGTTGTTTGTTGTATAGTTAATTTACTTGGAAACAGCTTGATCCCTCTGATGCTTGCTTTATGATTTGCTAAGCAGGTCTGGAGCAGTGTTCAGATAAGACCCAATTACACATCCTACTGAGGCAAGAATTCACCAAGTCCACTTCCCAACACCTCAGGAGTTACAAGTTTTCCCAGTCGGGCTATTGGGAAAAGGCACTGTTTGAGTGCCAGGTGCTGTTAGCTCATCCTCTTGGATACTTTTTTCTCTCCTGCCTTGGGTAGTTTCTTCACTTACATTATCAGCACTCTGCTGAATATTCAAGGGGACCCCCTTTGAGCAACTCTCTCCTCTCTGGGACTGTGTCCTATAAACTTGAGCTGCCTTGATCTCCCCAGATTTAGCTCTTCAACTCTGAGTCTACCAGGCTCTGCCTGGGTCCACTTCCCTGAACAGCACCCTGGTAACTCTCTCTAGGCAGGATGCAGAGGCAATCACAGAGCTTACCTCAGTTGTTTCCTGTTAGGAACTATTACCTCTTCTTTGCCCCAAATCCAGTGTCTCAAAAAACATTCTCTCATTTATTTTGCCTGTTTTTTCATTTTATCAGGGGGGAGAATAAACCTGGTCCCTGATACTCCATCCTGAGTGGATGCAGAAGTCCACTCTCTCTTTTTTTTTTTTTTTTTTTTGAGGCGGAGTCTCTCTCTATCACCAGGCTCGAGTGCAATGGTGCGATCTCAGCTCACTGCAATCTCCGCCTCTGGGTTCAAGCGATTCTCCTGCCTCAGCCTCCCGAGCAGCTATGACTACAGGTGCGCACCACCACGCCCGACTAATTTTTGTATTTTTAGTAGAGATGGGGTTTCACCATGTTGGCCAGGATGGTCTCAATCGCTTTACCTTGTGATCCGCCTGCCTTGCCTTCCCATTGTGCTGCGATTACAGGCGTGAGCCACCGCACCTGGCTTCCACTCCCTTTTTGTAAAATTATTTCCTGAGGAAAAGTTCTCCTGCTTCCCTTTTCATTCAGCATCCAAACAGACCTCTACTGCAGAACTGCAGAAGCCAGTGACTGCTCTTCTGTGTGGGTCCTTCAGAGGAGGTGCTCTGGATCTTCTCTTTTGGTTTTAGAGCCATCTTCATCCTGAACAATGCTGTTGGTTTCTTCTGACCCATTCTCAGCTCAGCAAAGCCAGGCCTGAAGGCCACAGTCCTGCCACACCTCCCCTTCTCCCTGACTCGCCAGTCTCTTAGCAGGTGAGTTTGAACAGTCATTTCTTGAAGCTCAGGAGTCCGGCAGGTTATTCTATAGAACATATACTGGCCAAATACCACTACAGATGTGCCATAATCTCTTAAATAAATCTGTTATGCTTTGTTGTAAAGGTTTTCTAAATATGGTCCATAGTCCAAATGTTCCCAAAACCAAAATCAAAAACAAACAACAAAACAAAAAGAAGGGCAGAGTTCCTTGGCAGTAAACTATAATAGATATATAAACATAAAGCAAAAAGAATGAGGACTCTTAAAATATACATAAGCACTAAATCTCATCAGAAGCAGCAGTGATCACCACTTCTAGGAGGTGGGTTCTAGGAGACAACCAACTTCAAAGTCTGGATAAATCAGTGAAAAACATTTCTGGAGTCAGTATGCCCCTAAGCAGATTTCAAGTCCAACAGAAGACTATGTTAAAATTATGAGTCACTTATAATTAACAAGAACTGCTAAAATCACTGTTCTTCAACATGTTGCTATTTTTGGAGAAATTCTAATGGAATGCTATATACTGAAAGGGAAAGCATAAGTGATCTAGAAATTTGGAAATAAGAAATACTTTAATTAAATTACACACATGTATAATTTCAAACATAACTAATTTATTGTAAGATAATTTCAATAAGCACTCTAAGGATTATGGTGGCACTGGAAACATTAAAAATCTAGAAGGTTGAGATTCTATACTTCCACTTAGCTCTGTCTCTAAATCTACCTACTGTTCATGACTTGGGGCCTTTGTTCCCACTGTCCCTTCTGTTTGAAGCTGTACAATCCCAGATCCTCATGTGACTGCCTTCTTAGTGAAGCCTCTTCTCACATATCTTCTCAGATGGGCCCGCCCTGCTCACCCTAGCTGAAGCAGTCCACCCCGGCCTTACCACTATACCATTACTCCCTTTTATTTCCTTCAGGTCCACATTATTGTCTGAAATTATTCTTTTTCTTTATACATTTATTATGTGTCTTCTTCCACACACCTCACTAAGAATGAAAGCTGATTCTCAAATCTCAAGGCCATTTTTCTAAGTGCTAGCTAGACAACTCCATGTAAATGGTTTTAAGTTCTTTATTTTGGCTCACACACTAAATATTAGCTCTTCTTTCTTTATGAAAAATATATTTCCCATTGGTTATAAAAGCTTCTGCAGGGGTCCACCAATTAGAATTGTATGGTTGTGTACTTATCTTTGGAACTGACAACTTAGCTACTAGTGTCAGTACCTGTCTTTGCCTATAGCCATTTCTAGCTACTACACAACGCTTTGCTGTTTATCACGGCAATGTCCATTCCTGTCTATAAAGGCACTGTTAACAGTAATATCATTTTACATGCAGAAGAATATTTAGAAAAGCAAGGTATGGGTATTTTCTCCCTACAACCACACAAGTGTCTTAGATGGCATTTTTCTCAGATAACCAGCTAAAGAGAGACATCCTTCTTCACAGCACAAATGAAGTGGATTAAACTATCTATTTAGATGTTTCTCAAGGGTAGATAAGAGCTATCAGAGTCATCCCCAGGCTGTGTGTTTCCCTACCTACCGACAGAATCACTTAACTAGAAAGCCACTGTCACATTTAGGAATGGGTCATACTCCTGTTTTTGTAGGGGCAGGAATCTATTCTCTCTGTTGGGAATGTCCATCAAATGAAATGACAAAAATATCATATATCCATTTGAAACTACAGATGCACTGGTGTAAACATCTGGAACTAAGTCAGTTTGTTCCAACTTAATGTCAAAAAAGAAGACACATTTGAGTTGGTATGGTGGCGTGGTGGGAGCCTTGGACTGAAGATTCTGGCTCTGATGCTGGCCCCTAAATAGCCAGATGACTTAATGCAACTCAGTCTCCTTCTCAACTCCAGTAACTGCTGCCCGGCCCACACTATAGGCTCTGGTGGGAGCTGAATGAGAAAATCCATAGGAACCTATTGCAGAGACTATTAGCACTGGAGGAGTGTGAAAAATTATCCTTCATTCTCCCATTCTCCCCACCCTCGTTCAGTGTTCTCACCTAGATTTTTGGGAAAGCTACAGGGTGAACAAACACTGTTAAAAATGCATGCACATACACATATTCAACTTTTTCCATCACATTTTATCTTTTTCTTCAAAGTAAGAAAAGGAGAAGTCATTAGTTTAGTTTGCATGGCATCTTGTTAAAAAGGAAGGTTTATTTTTAAGTAACTCTCATCTCTTATGAACCAGAAAATTAAAAGTTTAATTTTCACTAGCAGCATTTGAAAATTTCTCAAATGGTGTTACGTGGAATATTAAGTTACAGAATTTTAATATGTGTTACATGCAAATTGATTCTGTGAGCAAGTACGTTGTGAAATGCTGAATCAAAAAAATTCTTTCTTTTTTGAGATGGAGTCTCACTCTGTTGCCCAGGCTGGAGGGCAGTGGCGTGATCTCGGCTCACTACAACCTCTGCCTCCTAAGTTCAACCAATTCTCCTGCCTCAGCCTCTTGAGTGTCTGGAATTACAGGCACCCGCCACCACATCCTGCTAATTTTTGTATTCTTAGTGAAGACAGGGTTTCACCATGTTGGCCCTGCTGGTCTCAAACTCCTGACTTCAGGTGATCTGCCTGTTTAGACCTCCCAAAGTGGTGGGATGAGCACTGAGATGAGATGAGATGACATGAGCTACTGCACCCAGCCAAAAAATTCTCTTACTATAGCAATTCTCAGAACCTTTAGCATGCTGACACACACTGCAAAGCTCCATGGGCAAATGCAAAGTGTTTCTGGAGCTTATGTGATCACAAAATGTTTTATCAATGGCAATTTTGTCAGTCTAGCATTCCATGCAGAAGAAATCAGGGAATGTTATAGCTGTTAAAAAATGCTTAATTCAGCCAAGCACGGTGGCTTATGCCTGTAATCCCAGCACTCTGGGAGGCCGAGGTGGATATATCACGAGGTCAAGAGATGGAGACCATCCTGACCAATACGGTGAAACCCTGTCTCTACTAAAAATACAAAAATTAGCTGGGTGTGGTGGTGTGTGCCGGTAGTCCCAGCTACTTGAGAGGCTGAGACAGGAGAATCACTTGAACCCAGGAAGCAGAGGTTGCAGTAAGCCGAGATCGCACCACTGCACTCCAGCTGGCTACAGAACAAGACTCCGTCTCAAAAGAAAAAACAAGTTCAATTCAATTTTTATACGTTTATACTACCTGTCCATTCCTGAAGTCAAACAGCACCCAGGAGATTTATTTATAGTGAAGATAAGTAGTCCCTGACCCAGCTTTCTCAATGTTTCTTCCCTGTTTTTAACAGGCAGCCATATTCAATTCTTTCAGTTATTTCTCCTGGTATTTACCTCCGTTATTCCTAATACGAAAATATTAATTTTTTTTTCTATTTTAAATATTATTTATTGATTTCCTGCTGGAGACAATGAGGATTAGCTATTTTAGACCTCTGCTTCCCCTCAACACAAATAGGCTTCTTTTCCTTCATCTCCCCAGCAAGTTTTATCATAATTCTGCTTTTAATTATTCCAATATCACATAAATACTGTTTGTGACTGAGCCATGTAGTATATTATTTCTCTTCTTGTAAAACTCTGCTTCCCCTCAGTGTTAGTATCTACTTTGTTGTTGTTTGCTTGGTTTAAAAAAAAAAAATACTTATCTCTAATCCATCATTAAACCCTCCACTAGGATTTAAAAATTAAAGTTATAGGCCAGGTGTGATGGCTTATGCCTGTAATTCCAGCACTTTGGACGGCCGAGGCGGGTGGATCACGACGTCAGGAGTTCAAGACTAGCCTGGCCAATATGGTGAAACCTTGTCTCTACTAAAAATACAAAAATTAGCCGGGTGTGGTGGCATGCACCTGTAATTCCAGTTACTCAGGAGGCTGAGGCAGGATAATTGCTTGAACCAGGACCCAGGAGGCAGAAGCTGTAGTGAGCCCAGATCACGCCACTGCACTCCAGCCTAGAGCCACACTCCATCTCAAAAAATAATATCAATAATAAAGTTATAAATAAATAAAGGAGAACAAAGGAGTCAAAAAACTCTTCTTAATACTGACACATCTATTAGACAACGTATTAGCTTTTTTCCCCCTTGGAAATACTACTCTTAGAATTCTCCAGAAGGTCTTCCTGTCCCAATACGAACTGCTCTCCAGGCTTGCTGAAGCGTCTCACCACCTCCCTGAAACTTCCTCTGTGTCTCTTCTGAACGGAATGAACCCTGGAGTGACTCATCTCTGCCCTGTGCAGGCTTTTCCTCCTTCTGGGTTACTCCCTTGTGTGTGGAGCACATCCTCCAGGAGCTTCCTGACAAAGTGTTCACATCAACCACACTGGAGCCCTTGGCTGTCTGGAAATGACTTTATTTCCTCATGTTTGATAAAAATTTTGCCCAGTAAATATTCTAAGTAGTAACCATTTTCTACTTTCAGCATTGTTGCTGAAAAGTTCATGTTCCTTTTGATACCTGATCCATAATATAAAACCTTTTTGAAGGCTTTTATGATGTTTATTCCTAGTGTAGTGAAATTTACAAAAATATTATTCAACAACAGATTTTCTCCACTTATTTTGTCAGGCACTTCATGGGCTCTTTCAAACTAAACACTCATATCCTTCAATTCTGGACAATTTCCTTATGTTATTTCCTTAATAAATTTGTCTCTCCTTTATTTCTGAAACTCCTAGTACTCAAATATGGGACTTATGAATTATCTTCTTAACATTCCTAGTTTTTCCTCAGACTTTTTGCTCTCTTAGAGGTTTAACATTATTCTTCCAATGCTTCGCTTGAAGTTTTCTACTTTTGCTACCTTATTTCTAAAAGCTCTTTCTTGTATTTAATTGTTCCTTTTCTATAGCATCTTATCTCATAAATATAAAATGGGTTCTTACAAGACAGTCTCATCTATCTGAAGCTACCAATTATAGTTTTTCGTTGTTTGAGACAGAGTCTCCCTCTGTCACCCAGCTGGAGTGCAGTGGCGTAATCTTGGCTCACTGCAACCTCTACCTCCCAGGTTCAAGCAATTCTCCTGCCTCAACCTCCTGAGTAGCTGGGATTATAGGTGCATGCCACCATGCCTGGCTAATTTTTTTGTATTTTTAATAGAGATGGGGTTTTACCATGTTGGCCAGGCTAGTCTCAATCTCCCGACCTTGTGATCCACCGCCTCAGCCTCCAAAAGTGCTGGGATTACGGGCGTGAGCCACTGTGCATGCCTGGCTTTGTTTTTAGGTTTTCTTCTGCTCCTCAGTCTCTTGCTCTTCTGCAGGTTTCAAAAAATATTGGTTGCTAGCTTATTATCTATGTATTTCAGTTGCTTTCATTTTGGAAGCTTTCTTCAATTGAATATGATTCCTCAGCTGTGCATTCATATTTGAGCGAGATACCAAAAGTTGATTCGAAGTTATGCAACAGTGTGGGCTCAGCACCACAAGGTGGTAAGTGCAGACCTAGCTGTTTCACCAGAGAACTCCCTAAATGTTGGTATCTGCAGGCCCTTTCTTGTGGGCTGGTCTGGTGCAGTTTTGCAGATGAACCCTCCATTCTTCTGCGCAGGGAATGTGAGTATGGCTGCCAGAGTTCTGACCCACTGGGGAAAGGGGCCTAAACAGTCTTATTGTTTACTACGTAGGCTTTCACTTGGTTCCTCTGTTTTCAATACAGTTGTATCTCTACCTGTCCTGGAATGCGTTAGAGTCAAGTCTGGAGCCTCTCAGGTGCAATTTGACGTTGCCTGATGAGGTAGAGATGGGGTGATCACCTGGCTAAGCAGAGGATCAAGGGATCTTACTTCACGTACGTGCTTTCAATACACCTTATCTTTCAAGATCCTGGAACCTTCAATTCCTGAGCCCTTCTAGAATTCTGCGGCACACACCAGCATGTATCTCGTCTGAGTTCCCCTCTACAGGCACTCACATTCTAGCTTGGGTTTCAGCCTTCTTGGCTTTGCTAATCAGTTACCACTTATTTATCTACTTTCCATCTTGTAAACGTTGATATCATTTCTCATCTACTGCTATTTCTTTTCCATTCTTCTTGTTCTTTCAAATTGTAACTTTAAAAGCTCTTTATTATCATTTTAGTGGGTTTTCAGTAACAATGACTGTTCAATACAGTGTGATAAATGGAAGTTCTGTATCAGTCAAAAGTATTTTGGTATAATTACACTAGCCTTCATTACATTCCCAGTTTTGATATCTCAAGAATAAATAAGAGTAACAAAGAAGTTTAAAATGTAAATGACATGTCTCTAAATAGCAAATGTTCTACATGATGTATTTGAAATATATTTTAATCTTTATTTGACCAAATAAAAGTGCTCAACTATTTTTTAACCAAAAATATATTTATACTATGACTGATTATTAATCAGCCATATAAATAATCAGACTAAATAAATCACTTCTAAAAGGTTTCTTTTAAATAGATAATTCATCCTTTTATATGCTGAAGAAACAGGCTAAGAGTTTCAGGAAAATTACAGTTTATAGATTTAAGCAATGTTTCATATTCAGTGTTTCCACTATTTGTATTTAGAGAAGCAAGATAACTAGAATTGAGTTACAAGTGATTCTCAGAACTAAAAAACTGGCTCTTATTTGGCCCTTTAAGAAGAAAACTGTCTCATCTTCAATAACCTTGCCAGAAATTATATTATCTCTATTTTACAGATAAGAAAGCTGAGGATAGGCCATTTGCAAAAGATCAAACAGGTAACAAGTGGCAGGGAAAAAATTCAAGCTGAGATCTTCAAGGACTCTTCACAATAACCCAAACAAATTGTATTTCTCTTAATTTTGAATTGAATCCATAATGATATCAGGATAAAAATATGTCTTTAATTTAAATCACAAGTCTAATGTCTTATGAGATGATTAGATGCAAAATTGGTATTAATAACTATTTTATGAAGATGTTATAGTTATAGGCCATTATTAAGGCTACTAAGAAATATCTACATAATTTTTTTAAATTACATCTTAAAAAGTCCAAGTACTAATTTCTCACCCTTGAAACTTTTCACTGAAATTCTTATGTTTAAAAACTACTATGACATTTACATTAATCTCTCTCATGCTCTCCTTGAGAAATAGAAAATAACTTTATAATTTTAGAAAATTTGGCCTATCATAGTATAAAATATTTACCATTATTTACAGATTTCAAGCCACTGATTATAAGCTGGTAGTTCTCAATTGGCACACTATTTTTTCTTACATATTTCAGAGTTACAGGCATTATCAACAAATCTGTTTATCACATCTAAGTTTATTTAAAAGATGCAATTTTTAAACAAGTTTTAAAAATGCTAATCAAGAAAGTTCCAGACTAAGTAAAGCTTTACAACAGAATAAGGTATAAAGGAAACTGAATGGCTTGCCCAAGAGCACAGAGTTCATTATCAGTGACGCCAGGACCTGGGTCTTTTAACTCTAAGAAGAATGCTATTTGTACTACATAATTCTACCTCCAAAAATACAAATACACTGCCATTTCAATGACATAAAACACACTGAGACTCAGATTTTCGCTTTTATTTAAATTAAAAGTGAGGCTTTTTTTCCCCCAAACCTTAAATTTTTGTTACTTTATTTTTAAATTTAAATTTACTTTATTTATTTATTTTGAAGTAGGGTCTTGCTCTGTCACGCAGGCTGGACTGTAGCGGCATGATCATGGCTCACTGAAGCCTCAACCTCCTGGGTTTAAGCAATCCTCTGGAGTAGCTGGGACTACAGGCATGCACTACCATGCCCAGCTAATTAAAAATTTTTTTTCTTTTGTAGAGATGGGGTCTATGTTGTGCAGGCTGGACTTGGACTCCTGGGCTCAAGTGATCCTCCTGCCTCAGCCTGCCAAAGTGCTGGGATTATAGCCATTAGCTACCATACCCAGCCATCATTTTATAGCACAAAAATTACCTAAGTCACTAGGTGAGGGTGAAGAAAAGCAAATAAAATTTCGTAGCTCCAAATCTTATTGCTTGCTCTTCTATCTAATCATCTTAACTTGTTAAAACCTGAAATTCGATCTTATGTATTAAAGCGTGGGCATATCTCATTTTATTGCACTTCACAGATACTGCATTTTTTAAATAAATTGAACATTTGTGGCAACCCTGTGTCGAGCAAACCAGTACCATTTTTCTAACAGCATGTGCTCGCTTTATGTCTCTGTGTCACATTTTGGGAATCCTCACAATATTCCAAACTTTTTCAGTGTTATATCTATTATGGTGATCTGTGATCTTTGATGTTACTGTTGTCATTGTCTTGGGGTGCCACAAACCCCATAAATGTTGTATATGTTCTTACTGCTCCACTGACCGGCCATTCTCCAATTTTTCTCATTCCCTGAGACCCAACAATATTGAAATTAGGCCAATGATTAACAATAACCCTATAATGGCCTCCAATTATTCAAGTGAAAGAAAGAGTCTCATACTTCTCACTTGAAATCAAAAGCTAGAAATAATCGGGCTTAGAGAGGAAGGCATGTCGAAAGCCAAGACAGGCCAAAAGCAAGGCCTTTTGCACAAAATGGTTAGCTAGGTTGTGAATGCAAAGGAAAGCTCTTAAAGGAAATTCAAAATGCTACTCCAGTGAACACATGAATGATAAGAAAACAAACCCACCATATTGATTATATGGAGAAAGTCTGAGTGGTCTAGACAGAAGATTAAACCAGCCACAACATTCCCTTCCTTAAGTTAAAACCTAATCCAGAGCAAGGTTCCAGCTCTCTTCAGTTCTGTGAAAGCTAAAACAGGTGAGAAAGCTGGAGAAGAAAAATTTGATGCTAGCAGAGGTTAGTTCATGAAATTTAAAGTAAGACGTTATCTCCATAACAGCAAAGTGCAAGGTGAAGCAGCAAATGCTGATGTAAAAGCTGTAGCAGCTTATCTAGAACATCTAGCTATGATAACTGATGAGGGTGGCTACACTAAACAGCAGATTGTCAGTAGACAAAAGAGCCTTTTATTGGAAGAAGATGCCATCTAGGACCTTCATAGCTACGGAGAAGTCCACGCCTGGCTTCAAAGCTTCAAAGGACAGATTGATTCTCTTGTTAGGGACTAATACAACTAGTGACTTTAAGCTGAAGCCAATGCCACATTTTCTACTTTGAAAATCTTGGGAGGCATCCTAAAAATCCATAGACTTACGCTAAATCTACTCTGCCTGTGCCGTATAAATGTAACAACAAAGCCTGGATGAAAGCACAGCTGTTTGTGGCATAGTTTACTAAATATTTTAAGCCTACTGTAGAGACCTACTGCTCAGAAAAAAAAAAAAATCCTTTCCAAATAATATTGCTCATTGACAATGCACCTGGTCACCCAAGAGCTCTCATGGAGATGAACAAGGAGATCAATGTTGTTTCATTGTTGTGAACACAACATTCATTCTGCAGCCTGTAAAATAAGGAGCCATTTCAACTTTCAAGTCTTATTATTTAAGAAATACATTTTGTAATGCTATAGTGCCATAGATAATGATTCCTTCAATGGATCTGGGTCAACTGAAAACCTCTGGAAAGGATTAACGATTCCAGATGCCATTAAAAATGTTCATAATTAACGGGAGGAGGTCAAAATATCAAACATTCACAAGAATTTGGAAGAAGTGGATTCCAACCCTCATGATGACTTTGAGAAGTTCAAGATTTCTGTGAAGGAAGTAACTACAGATGTGGTAGAAATAGCAAGAGAACTAGAATTAGAAGTGAAGCCTGAAAATACTATTGAATTACTGCAATCTCATGATCAAACTTAAAACAAATGAGGAGCTACTTCCTATAGATGAGCAAAGGAAGTGATTTCTTGAGAAGAAATCTACTGGTGAAGATGCTGTGAACACTGTTGAAATGACAAGAAAGGATACAGAATGTTACATAAACTGAGCTGATAAAGCAACAGCAATGTCTGAGAGGACTGATTCCAATTTTGGAAGAAATTCTACTCTGGGTGAAATGTCAAATAGCAATGCATGCCGCAGAGAAATCTTTACTGTAAGAAGGAGTCAACTGATGTAGCAAACTTCATTGTTATCTTATTTTAATTAAGATATTGCCAGAGCCATCCTAACCTTCAGCAACCACCACCTGATCAGTCAGCAGACATTACCATAGAGGCAAGACCCTCCACCATCAAAAAGATTATAATTCACTGAAGGCTAATGATGATTAGCAATAAAATATTTTTAATTAAGGTATGTATATTGTTTTTTAAGATATAATGCTATTTCACACTAATAGACTACATACAGTATAGTATAAAGATAACTTTTATATGCACTAGGAAAGCAAAAAAACATGTAACTCGCTTTACGGCAGAATGTAGTGGCCTGGGACAGAATCCACAATATATTTGAGGTATTGCTATAGTTTGTTTTCAACAATCAAATTTCAACACATCTTGATAGAAAAATCAGAATATTCATATAATTCTTATATTATGTAGCTAAAAAACAATGGCCTTTTAAAAATATGTAATACCCATCTCTTTATAGTGCACAAGTAGTAATACAAGTTAGTAAGAGCTGGCTACCACTGACAGAGCACTCAGCTGGTGCCAGGCACTACTCCAAGCACTTTACTGATTCTCTAAAATCCTATAAAGTACTATACTATTATTACCCCCATTATATAGACAAGAAAATCACCTTCTAGGGTCACATGACCTGTACCCAAGCTGTCCAACCTCCTGCAAAAATTTCCTCTCAAAATTCTAAGCCTTCCTATCATGTTCCTTGAAACTTCTGTTGCATTATAAATAAACATATTTCCATGCCTAACTTCTTTTTTTTTGAGACAGAGTTTTGCTCTTGTTGGTCAGGCTGGAGCGCAATGGTGTGATCTCGGCTCACTGCAACCTCTGCCTCCTGGGTTCAAGCGATTCTCCTGCCTCAGCGTCCCAAGTAGATGGGATTACAGGCACGCACCACCACACCCAGCTAATTTTGTATTTTTAGTAGAGATGGGGTTTCACCACGTTGGTCAGGTTGGTCTTGAACTCCCACCCTCAGGTGATCTGCCCGCCTCGGCCTCCCAAAGTGTTCGGATTACTGGTGTGAGCCACTGTGCCCGGCCTCATGCCTAACTTCTTTACAACAGAATGTCCCTCTACCTTTTCATTTAACAATGAAGACTAGTCTGACCATTTCAACCTCTGCTACATTCCCTGTAAGGGAAGTTCCTCATTTCCCACACCCACATATCAGTCTGTAAATGCCCTGGCTCACAAGACTCACCCACTCATTCAAAAGTCCCTCGGCTAGGCCAGGTGTGGTGGCTCATGCCTGTAATCCCAGCACTTTGAGAGACTGAGGCAAGTGAATGACCTGAGGTCAGGGGTTTGAGACCAGCCAGACCAACATGGTGAAACTCCATCTCTACTAAAAATACAAAAATTAGCTGGGCATTGTGGTGCATGCCTATAATCCCAGCTACTCGGGAGGCTGAGACAGAAGAGATGCTTGAACCCAGGAGGCGGAGGGTGCAGGGAGCCAAGATCGCACCATTGCGCTCCAGCCTGGACAACAAGGGTAAAACTCCATCTCAAAAGAAAAACGTCCTTTCTCTGACAAGGACTTCATTCTTAATGCTGCCATAAGCCCTCCTATAATAATAAATGAAATTTATAGAAAGCACCTCTGGAAAATTCACATACATACAACCTTCTGTGAACAGTTTGATCCATGGCCCCCAGGGAGCACTTCTGAAGCTCTTCCATCTACAGCCTGCACACAGCCCATCTCCCATCCCCACCTGGCAGTCTCTCAAAATGTGGTCCAGAGACCATCCATATCAGAATCACCTAGAATGTCTGTTTTAAACCATTCTAAATTTAAACCATTCTAAAGCCTTGTAGAATAAGAAGTCATTTCAACTTTCTCCACTGGAATTAACTTTAGAATGGACTCCCCAAGGATGGAGCCCAGGAATCCCCATTTTAAATACTCTCTCCAGGTGACTCTTATGGCTCATTAATGTTTAGGGCCCATCTCTAAGGATACATGACCCTGATTAAGAATTTGTGTTCTGAAACATTCTTTTCTATTCCTTTCTGCCTCATCCGTTGGCCTCATTCTAGAAGACTTTAACATCAATATGGTAATCTACCTCACCTATGTATTAACTTCCTTGGGGATGGGGGGTGTGGTATATTAGTGACCAACTCCTCTGTACATGACAGAAACCCACTCCTCTTATTGTCACATCCTAGACCCAGAAAAACTCCACTTATCAACACTCCTAACACTCAGAGTGTACTCTGCCCAACCTATCCATCTCCTTCTCCCACCAAATCTGCTCTTGTGCCACAGTCAGACCCAATCCCATGACTTCTGCTTCCTTCCATCTAGCAACGCCCACCTCCAGCTTTAGTTCCAGAGGTGCCCAGCACAGACGACAGTCTGTCTCACGCCCTCTGAGACTGGCTCCCCCCAGACTTCAGAAATACCAACCCTGTACCTTCCATCTCAGAGATGGCCACTGCAGGACTTGGGATGCCAGAGCTACTCTAGCAGGTTGTTACTCTTAGACTCCTTTCCCTTCTCCAGTTCAGGTTGGCCTAGTGATAACAACCATTATTATAACTAATATCTACAAAGCACTAACTGAATTAAGCAGCAATTAATTCATTTAATCCTTACAGCAACTCTATGATAGGGGAACATCATCATCCCCATCATAAACCAGTGACATTGAGGCCAAGAGAGATAAAATAATTTGCCTAAGGTCCCATAGGTAGTGTGCGACCGAGCTGAGATTCGAAGCCCTCCAGCCCCTTTCCACAGCCTGAGCTCAGGTTCCTTCCCTCCTGCTCTAATAATGGAGGAGAAGAGCAAGAAAAGAAAAGAGCAACCCAGTCATTTACCACTTGAAGAAAACGAGCTCACAGCTCCTATTGTGCTGGAAAACTTTGCCCTGTGCTCCACTCCTCCATTTTATATTTGAGACTCATGTTTTACCCTCTCCTGGGCTTTTTGTAACTCATCTTCAAAATATGGCAACAGAGAGTGGTTTTAAAAAATGTTTTGGAAAGCTTATTTATCAGTTTTACGTGTTGAAACTTTGTCTTTTATCAGCCACGACTTCTGAACAGTAGCATGTAAAGTAGTATGGAAAACTTCAAGACTGAAAATGAATATTGTGGAAAATTTTTCAAACTCACCTCTTATTTTTCTTGTAATTCTCCAGTTGCTGGGACTGCATATGTTTGCATCTTTCGAATTCACACTGCCCGCATAAGTCTTCCAGATGCAGCAGGTTGCTCTCTACCTCCTCAAAACTAGCCTCTAAATGAGCTAGAAGTATATAAAAATAAACAAAATTCAAAAATCACAATACTGATCATTACGCATACAAAAAGTATCAAAAAAGTAAAAGTTTACATTGCTGAGATTGTTTTGCATTTATTTAACTTTATTAAACTTTCTTGAAGCAAAATAAAATACACTGGCCAACATTAAAACATAATTCAAATTACCTTTTTTGACCATATTTCAAGCATTTTCAAGATGGAACTTTCCTAAATACTTATTAAGCAGGAAGACAAAGACATGGAGGAACATCATGATTAATGCAATGTCCTAATGACCCATACATCACACGTGAATAACCAATTTTCACATAATAAGAATACGGCAAAATATAATTAACACAAATTATACCTAACTTCATATCTGTGCCTCTAAATTACGTTAGCATTTGTTTTGCCTCTGGCACATCACATACACAAATCTTCAAGGCACAATGGATATGTATAAATACTTGGTAAGCATGGGTTACTAGGCTACTCAGTGGTTGGATGAAGAAGGGACTTAGCTCTAGCTGTCAGGTGACCAGTCTTTCACTACTCCACTCTACTACTAGGCCACAGAGCTTTGCGGCTATTTTGGAACGTAAGGATCACCCACTCAAACCTTTCACTGAAAAGATTCAAGACTAAAGCCTAGAAAAACAAATTCCGTGCCTTGCCCAAACAAGCTAGTGAAGGGCCACACAGCCAGTGAAGGGCAGTCAGGAATCCAAACTGAATCCCTCTCACATTACAAAATTTCCAATTGATGGGATGCTACATAAACTGAGATTACAGGGGCAAGGATTTGTTGTTTTCTCATATGAATGAAAAGCTTTTGAGGTCAAAGATTTGAGAACTCAAACAGCCTCATAACTAGTTATCTATTATTCACTGACATATGCCAGTCACTGGAATACAAAGATGAAAAAGACAGTCCCGGAGCTCAAAGAGCTTACAGGAGAGGGGAGGGATATTTCAATGGCAACAGAGCACGACAGAGTGAGGCGTGATGTGCTGTAGGAACTCAAAGGACTGGCATCTAACACAGATGAGGGGAAAGCTCAGCAAGAAATGACTCCCAAGTCGGGAAGTAACAGCGATCCAGTGGGGAAGGGAGTCATGAGGAGGAACAAGCTGGCTGTGCAGCCTTCCAGTCTTGGGTTCATTTAAACAGCTGCAATATAATTCCTTCATTTATGTATTAGCTTTTCATATGACTTTCTACACTAGCTTTCACAGGATTTAGGTTGGAAGGAAACTCCTCAAATTTCATCTAGGTATATTGAGATGGAAATTTTTGCCTGTTTTTGGAAATCCTAGCAAGAGCAATTCGGCAAAACAAAGAAGGAAAGATATCCAAATAGGAAAGGAGGAAGTCAAATTGCCCCTGTTTGCAGATGACATGATCTTATGTATAAAAAAAACTCTAAAAGCGCCACCAAAAAAACTTTTAGAACTTAAATTCAGTAAAGTTACAGGATACAAAATCAACATACAAAAGTTAGTAGCATTTCTATACACCACCGATGAACGTTCGGGGGGGAGAAATCAAGAAAGCAATCCCATTTCCAATAGTTACAAAAAATTACAATACTTAATAAATTTAACCAAGGGGATGAAAGAGCCAGGTGCGGTGGCTGACACCTGTAATCTCAGCACTTTGGGAGGCTGAGGCATGAGGATCGCTTGAGCCCAGGAGTTTGAGAGCAAGGGGATGAAAGATCTCTACAAGACAAACTATAAAACACTAATCAAAGAAGTTGAAGAAGACGCAAAAATAAAAAGACATCCCCATGTTCATGAATTAGAAGAATTAATATTGTGAAAATGATCATACTGCCAAAAGTGATCTACAGATTAAATGCAATCCCTATCAAAACACCAATGACGTTCCTCACAGAAACAGAAAAAAAAAAAAAAAATTCCAGAACTCATATGGACTCACACAAGACCTTGAATAGCCAGAGCAATCCTGAGCAAAAATAACAAAGCTGGAAAAATCAGATCATCTGACTTCAAAATATACTACAAAAAGCTACAGTAACCAAAACAGCACGATGCTGGCATAAAATCAGACCCACTGGAACAGAACAGAGAACCCAGAAAATCCAGAAATAAATCCAGATATTTATAGCCAATCAGTTTTTGACAAAGGCATCAAGAGCATTTGTTGGGAAATGCATGGTCTCATCAATAAGTGATGCTTGCTTAAGTAAATATCCATATGGAGAAGAATGAAACTGGACCCTTTTCTTTCACCCTATAAAAAAATCAACTCCTAATGGATTAAAGACTTAAATGTAAGAGCTGAAACCATGAAACTGCTAAAAGAAAACACAGGGGAAATATTTCAGAACATTGGTTTGGGCAAAGATTTTATCAAGAAAACGTCAAAGGCACAAGCAACAAAAGCAAAAACAGACAAACCGGATTATATCAAACTAAAAAGCTTTTGCCTGGAAAAAAAAAAATCAAGATGGAAAAGACAACCAGCAAAATGAGAGAAAATACCTGCAAATTACTCATCCCACAAGGGATTAATATCCTTTCCTTTGGATATATCCCTAGTAGTGGGACTGCTAGCCGTATGGTGTTCTATTTTTGTTTTGTTTTGGAGGAACCTCCATACTGTTTTCCATACTAGCCCTACTAATTTAAATTCCCAAGAAATTCTTATACAAGGAACCCAAAATTCAACAGCAAAAAAAAACAATTAAAAAAAATCCTATTAAAAAATGGGGAAATGAATGGAATAGACATCTCTCAAAAGAAGGTACACGAACGGCCAACAGGTATATGGAAGAATGTTCAACATCACTAATTATAAGGGAAATTCAAATCAAAACCACAATGAGATATCATCTCACCCTAGTTAGAATAGCTATTGCCAGATGGAAATAACAGGCACTAGGGATTCCAAAAGGGGGAAGGGGTGGGAAGGGACAAAGACTGAAAAATTACCCATTGGGTACAATGTTCACTATTTGGGTATTGGGTACACTACAAGCCCAATCTCCTCCAATATGCAATACAGCCATGCAACAAACAAGCACATGTACCCCCTAAAACTAAAAAAAGAAAAGAATATCTATTACTGAAAACACCAAAAAAATAACAAATGCTGGCAAGGATGCAGAGAAAGGGGAGTTCTCATACACTGTTGGTGGGAATTTAAATTAGTATAGCCATTATAGAAAACAGTATGGAAGTTCCTTTAAAAAGCTAAAGTAGAGAGAAGAGACGAGGGCACGAGCATCGGATCGCCATGCCTTTCTTGGATGTGCAGAAAAGGTTTGGCATTAACCTAGATCGGCTGGACAATCCAAAGTGCCGAACAGCCCTACAAGTTTCCTGCTCGATGTCATGCTTTTGAAAAAGAATGGACAGAATGTGCACATGGAATCAGTACTATCCGGGCGGAGAAAAAGTGCAGGATAGAAAATGATGGTTTCACAGAGTGTATACTTCGGAAAAAAACGATGAAACGTATGGAATACCATCTGGAGGCAATGGGAAAAACTGAAGAAGGAAGGGAAGTACACCCCTCCACCTCACCACATGGGCAAGGGGGAGCCTCGGCCCTGAGCAGACACAGCTACTGATATCTGGTGGCCGATTTTCATGTTCTCTGTTCTCCACTGGAAAGGTTGTTTATGGAAAACCTGCTTGTCGAAGTGTGTAAAAATAAAGTATTGCTCCATCCTAAAAACAAAACAAAACCAACAAAAAAAGTAGAATGACCATGTGACCAGCAGTCCCACTACTATCGGAGACACAGCCAAGGGAAAGGAAATCAGTGTACTGAAGTGTTATCTGTACTCTCATGTTCACTGCAGCTCTATACACAATAGCTAAGATATGAATTCAACCTAAGTGTCCATCAATGGATGAATAAAGAAAATGTGTTACATATAAACAATATAATACTATTCAGCCATAGAAAAGATTTAAGTTCTGTCATTCACAGGATGTTATGTTAAGTGAAATAAGCCTGGCACAGAAAGATAAATGCTGCATGTTGGGACTCCTTCTCTGGATGCACTCCCATGGCAGCATGGGAGCTGTCTCTCCTTCTCTTTCTTTCTCTCTCTCTGCCTAATAAATTGCTCTCTGTAAACCTCAAAAAAAAAGAATGCTGAATGTTTTCACCCATATGTGGAAGCTAAAAATGTTGATCCCAGGGAAGCAGAGGGTAGAATAATGCTTACTAGAGGATGCTGGGGAGGTGAGCAGTAGCCAAAGGTTGGTTAACAGATACAAATTTACAATGACATAGGAAGAATAAGTTCTAGCATTCTATAGCACTGTAGGGAGAGTATAACAATTTATTGTATTTGTTCAAATAGCAAAAGAATGGATTTTGAATGTTCCCAACACACACAAAAAAATGGTGTTTCGGGAGATGGATATGCTCACTACCTTGATTTGATTATTACAAATTATGTCCATATATCAAAAATCACACTGTGCCCTATAAATATACACAATTATGTGTCAATTAAAAATAATAAAAGCAAAAAATAAACATGTAAATACCTAAAATTTTTTTAAAAGAAAAGACAAGGCAGAAACTGGGAGAAAAACCTTTGTAGAACATACCTGATAAAGGACTGATATCCAAAATATACAAAGTACTCAATCTGCAACTGAGGGACAGTCTACAAAATATCTGATCACCATGTCTCAGAAAGCTGTCATGGTCATCAAAAACAAAAAAAACGTGTGAAAAACTGTCCAGGCCAAGAGGAGCCTAACAACAAAAGATGACTAAATTTAATGTCGTCTCCTGAATAGGATCTTGGAACCTTTTTCTTGGAAAAGAATATTAAGTAAAAAAGAAATATTAATAAAGGATTAATTTTTAGTAATAATGAAAAGATTTGATTTTTAATTAATCTTTGTTTGATCCAAACAGCTATTAAATAATCCAGAAGTACTGACATTTTCTTTTTTATCCTCTTCTCAAGCATTTATCCTTTGAATTACAAATAATCCAATTATATTCAAGTTATTTTAAAATATATGATGAAGTTATTATTGACCATAGTCACCCTACCCTACTGTGCTATCAAATAGGTGTTATTCCTTCTTTTTTTTTTTTTTTTTTTTTTTTTTTTTTTTTTTTTTTTTGGATACTTTCTAATACCCTAAATTTTAACTCTACTAAATAGTTGTGCTTATAAAAACTCCCTCTTCTCTCTGGTAGGGTATAAAGCTTAAAAACATGAATTTGGGGGGAGGGGAATAAAATTTACTCAAAAGTGAAAATATGACAAGTAGTTTAGCAGTTTTCTTCAAATATTTTAGGTACTGACTTTTATCACTGATATATCACTGTAAACCACCAGTAAATCTGGAAAAGGCTAATAATAACATAGTTTATAGAAGTTTTGAATTTAGTTTCAGGGGCCACATAAAACAGCTGCTATATGTGATTATGGAACGCTTAAATGAAACAATTCGTAAAATCTAAATTTTAGCCAACGAATAATTATATTTACAATTTTTAAGAATGTCATAAATGGAACATAAGGGGTTTGTATAGGGCAATCGGGCAAAATGATGTACTGCCATACACACACACACACACACACACACTCACCCACACACATACACACACATTTTTGTGGTACAGATGAGGCCTTGCTATGACCCAGCTGGTCTTGAACTCCTGGGCCTGAGCGATCCTCCTGCCTTGGCCTCCCAAAGTGCTGGAATTATAGCCGTGAGCCACCACACCCAGCCTACATTGCTTTTTGTTTTATTAAATGAAAAATTGACTAGGATATTCAGCTTGGGAGCTAGTACTCCTAGCACTAAAGAAGCAATACTCAGCTCATTCTGTTATAACTAGTCTAACAGGGTCTTAAAATGTACAAAAGATTATCATAGCTAATATGATTATTTAAAAGGCTGTTTCATTTTGATTAGTGATAAAAACTAGAATAGTTAAATTTAATATAGACTCCATTTAACTCTAAGCTACTTGGTGCATTCAGTATCACGCATGTATTCTTAGCATATGGCGGAGGAACTGGTTAAGAGCTGGGCTTTGAAGCACAAGCTTAAAAACTCAGCTCTGCTCCTGCCAGATGAGATGCAATGTGATAAGTCGTCTGTGAAGAGAGAGCTAACAACACACATCTTGCAAAGCTGTTACAAGGATTAAATGAACCAAAGTACCTAAACTTAATACTTGACAGTTAGTAAATAATTAATGTTTGAATATAAAAAATATAGAGAAAATTTTTATAGATTAGCTAATTTTTATATTTAATAAAAGTCATTAAAACTAATAATTTCATTGACCAGTAATGATCATGATGTAAATAAGATCTATGGATGTATTAGATCAAAATGTCAACAACATCTTAGTTTTTACCTTACAAACTTACATACCTGTAAATTATTTTCCAGGCTATATTCTTAAGATCTCCTATAGGTAAAAGGAATTACGTTTCAAATGATTTTTCTGAACAGAAACTATGTAATGGAGCCAACAATTAGTCCATGCTGGAAAATGTATATGTTCTTTTTACCTTTTTAATCTTTATCTGGACAGATGGCAATTTCCATTTAGATTCTAGCTCTGTTGGTTGACTACAGAGCTAATGAGGCCAGGAACTTAAATGAGGTTGATCTCTAGGCAGGCCAATTAATTTCTCATGGATAGACATTCTGTCCTATGTACAAATTGTACTTGCTGCCCTAGTCACTCTTTTGTTAATAACGTGGGGACCAGATGAAAACGTGTGAGTGGTTTAGCAACCTGGAATTCCTAATGAGAAGCAAACTGTACATCCTTCTGAATAGGATGGCATCATGCTCTCGTGCTGAATGACAAATTCAGACTAAAAATGCTTGGAACAGTGAGTGGTCATTTTACTGCTAACACCAAATTCATATTTATGCTCTCCCCTTTAAAAAGCTTTACAGGCTCCTGAGTCCTTTTAAGTTAAACTCCTTATCATTCAGAGACCTACTGCTGTCTGGCCACAAGCTGCGTTTACTTCACTTCTTTCCTTCACATATTCTACATTACTGCAAAACAAGGTGAGTCCTGCTGCCTCCTCCTCCTCACCTCTTCCTGTCCCTAACCCCAGCTTGCCTTTTCAGGCACAGGCCAGTGGCAGCCTGCCCTCATCCCACGGGCTCCCTTCCTCTTCTCTGCTTCCACAGACTTTTGAGACTCACACAGGACTCATTCTGACTGATATCATACAGCTAGTTGTATATTCTTACCTCGCTTCACAATCAGTAAGGGTCTTAAAGGTGCAGATTGTATGTTTGCTTCTTTGCTATCCCCTAATAACATGTCCACTGAATTCAATAAGGAATAATTTCTGGCGACAGAATGATTCTATTACTCTAACACGTAAAATAACCAAGAAGGAAAATCTATTCATGGTCATGTAGTTTTAATATTAAGACGTTATGCCCAATTTTGTAAAAGAATAAACATGAGCAGAGAACTTAGGAAACATTAAACAACATGATACTTTATTAGCAGTATATTAACTAAACCACGTCACATTATCAGTGACTTAAAAAAGAAGTGATAAAAATTTTCCATTTTAACACTTAACAGGTTTGAAATCAGTAATAAAATATAAAAGAATTGTGTTGAAAAAAATAAATGTTCTCCCCCTCTTATATTAAAAACTTAAAAAGCTCTTCATGTAAGTACATATATAATGTGTATTCTGGGTATTTTATGTCAAATTTAAGTTGGCAGAAATTTAATTTCCCCGTCACAGCCTGCACATTTCCTGTTGCAAAACAAGTTGCATATAAGAGTACATTTGGTAACCAACTTAGGATGCATATACATAAAACACTAGCAGGCCTCCATGGACACAAATGTACCTTTACAAGAAGCTCAAGCCTCACCATTTTGCTCGCTATAACAACAGCATATGTCTCATTTGGTGATCAGTGGAAAAGATAGGTGGAATTTTATTGTGAAAAGCCATCTGGGAATGCCTGACAGCTGTGCAGGAAAGAGCTTCACAAATCTTTGTGAGAAGGCTGTCCCAGAGGAAGAGCAATTCTGTTTGGAATTTTTCTTTGTGTCATTTGTTTCAAATACATATTATCTGTAGTGTAACCACTGATATATGAAGAATGAAGAAGCACACGAAAATTAATTATTTCCCACTTAATGAGTTCTTTTCTAACAAAATAATTAGCCTCATGGAACAAAGAAATCTCCTTTGGCTGTAAACCCATAGGTCATAGAGGCCAGGTACTGAAAGATCAAAAGACTCTTTAAATGCTTATGTTACACTTTTACGTACTAAGGCAATAAGGTAATGATGGTATGAGTAAGGAAACTTTAAGAGGTGCATTAACTTCCAAAAGCCATTATGGAACAACTGAGATCTATGTAGTAGCCTAAAAGGTGTCTAATGTTAGTTAATATGCCTCTTGAAGGGTCTAAACTCAGAAAGTAACCTGGACATAAAATAATCTAGTTCATGAAAAACTAACAGGGTTATGATAATCTCTCTGTTAAATGCCCTCTCAAATTCTGTACCAAAGAAAGCAAAACCATATTGTAGGTCAACTCAAAAGAAAAAGAAAAACTCAGTATATAGCTGCCATTCTCTTATATCTAAGAGTTGTTATCTAGGAATTAACAGAATCTTCTGGCTGGGTACAGTAGCTCAATCCTGTAATGCCAGAGCTTTGGGAGGTTGAGGCAGGAAGATCTCTTGAGTCCAGGAATAGTTTGAGGCTGCAGTGAGCTATGATCACACCACTGTGCTACAGCCTAGACAAGGGTGAGACACTGTTTCTAAAAAAGAAATAAAATTTTTTAAACAAAAACAAAACCCAGAATCTTCTGTTCTAGATGAAGGAACAGTCTTTTTCAATAGGTCGTATAAAATAAGCGAGGAGATAGAGAAAATTCAGACAAGACATTTTGAACTTGAATAAAGGAATAGGATTATACTACCCTCTAGTGGAAGTTCAAGAGAATTCAGTATATCTTTTCAAACATTGTTCCAGTTTTATGATTAAGAAACATTGTGGTTTTCCACAGAATAAGTGCAAAGAATCTGGATAAAAACATTTCATTGTATGCTTACACACCTTCAATGTACAGAATACTAATATCACCACACTGAATGTGGTTTTGCATTCTAAACTGTTTTGCAGTACAAGCTTATTTGCGTAACATCCATCTAAACTCTCCTGTCACAGAATAATGGTTTGTAAATTCACGAAGGCTAGAGAGGCCCCGACTAGAACGTCGGCATCTTGATGGCAGGCGCCCAGCCTTGTTCACTCCTGTGTGTCCAGGGCCTGCACACAGTGCATGGCGCATGGCAGATGCCCAGTATGTACCAGGCACTGTGCTAAGTGGTTACGTCTGTCATCTGATTTAATCCAGACAGGTATGCTCATGGTCATCTTGCAGACAAGAAAACTAAAGCTTGGAGCCACTGAGAAATCTACATGGTTCTTAAAGCGAGGAAGTTGTAGGATTGGGACCCAAACCCGGATCTGTAAGTTCCCAGCCCTTGTTTTGCCAGTTCCCAGCATACCTTTATTATTTATTTTTAAAACGACAAACCTTATCAGTAAGTATCAATTAAACAGGCTTTTATAAGCTGGACTGAAACCAACATGAACGGATCATCTGTTGTAACTTAACAATTTCCAAGGGGCTAGGTAACCAGGAGTCGTGTCAATGAAGCCATGAGATAACACAGCTAAACACATCATCAAAAGTCCAAATGGCTCACATAAGATAAATCCTTTACCCTTCAATAAAAGCAGACCGTCTAGAGAGCAAAGTAAGACCAAAAGAGTGAAGCTGCCCAGAAAATGGAGGGACTGACAGGAAATGGTGTTACATCTGACAGTGAAAGGGTAAAACGTTCAAAGAAGCTAGGGGAATCCTGTGACTAAATATAATTGGTTATTACTTTCTTCTAAGTTTGTTTTTATTTTTCATTATTGCTTAACTATTTAAGCCTTGCAATATTATGTCAAGGTATTTAGGTGATAATAGGAGATATTCTGAGGCTCCAAAAAACAAAAAAAAGAACCTAGTTAACGAGTGAGCATTTAAAACACTAAATGTTCCCAAAATTTAAGAATGATACATAAATGTATCAGAATGAATTCATAAAGTACATTAATGGTGCAGATATAGGTTTACACAATTCGCCCCATCAAATTTGGCTTCAAAGTGTTTGTCTTCCTACTGTAAAGAATATCAGCACTGATTCTACGAAGCTTAAATTGCTTGGCTAAAAGCTTCATGATTTTCAAACATCCCTCTCTGGGCTTACTCCAGGTCAACAAATACTAACTAGGTCTCTAAAATTCCAAGTTTTGATATGCTATCTTCCACAGTCATCCATTACTAATTATAAATATGAGGCAAATAACAGCAATAGATTAAAACCCAAAGGGAGCATGTATTTAAATGCTAATAGTAATTTAGACTGGCAATATATGCGAAAAATAACCATCCAGACAGATCTTCTAAGGAAACTGAATTAACTCTATAAAAAGAGCTAAGTATCAGACGAGAGAGAAAAAATTACTCAAATTAATTTGGAAGTGACTATCTAACCAGAACAGTATATCAAAGAATCTTTCAGCTTTAATTTGCCTTTAGTGTTAGATGTTCTCAGATTACTAAAAAAGAGAGGATTCAAGTGAACATTTGGAAGACATATCTCGTGCATTTAAGAAGTCAAAATGCAGTTTCTGAAGAATAAGGTCATGTATCACTAAACATTAAACACTTTTCAGGATATTAGAATCCTAACTGGGAATGAACATACAATATATTCTATGAAAGACTTATAGAGACTGCATTTCCTAAATGGAATTGACTACGTAAATAATTAGAATTGTGGCAGAATGCATTTATTCAACAGAGTGGTATTAAGCAAACAACTATCTGTAAACAGATTTACCTAGCTGGGGAAATACAAGAGGTTATCACGAGAGAATACGTCTGCAAAGAAACATATAACCAGTAAAAAGCAAGTGACTCAAAGAGACACAGGAAGATGAGCTGAAAGAAAGTGGCTAAGAACATTCCAAACATCTTAAAGGCTATGTCCAAGGCTTAGGAAGGACCATTGCTATACCTGTAAGAGGGAAGCCATGCAGAGGGCAACTGCAGCCATTTTACATTTCTGTAAGACCCAGAATCTCTTCTGCATGCCCTGCCTTCAGAAAGAACAAAACACGGACCCTGAAAGGCACGGCAACAGCCAGGGGATTTGAAGAATACAGTTCATAGAGACCTCCTGAGAGCTCTCATCCTACTGCCTCGTCACCCATTGAGGATATCATCAATGTGGCTGGGATCCTAGATGCATTTATAAATTCTGTGATCCTGAGCAAGTTGCAACCTCTCCAAGCCTTAGTTTATCTGTAAATTGGGAATAATAAAAGCTACTTTTGTGGGATTCTTATGAGAATTACAAACACTATGTAAAGTATCTAATAAGCACTGACATAGAGTAGGTGCTATAAAGGTTAGCTACTGTTATCAGCAACAGCACTCCAAATACTATCTATTTTGTTCACACACAAACTCTTTTATGATTTGCTAATTGTCTTGTAAATCAGTCTTGTTTTGCTTTGAATGAGGCAATATTGAAAATAGGAAGAGATAATAGGGTATCTTTAGCTTCTCACCTAAAAGACTAAAACAGGTTATTAGCTCAAGAACTTTATTTCCCATACAGATAGCTCCTACCTCCTACTCTACTAAGAACTTAAGCTTGATTAGAAAATAGTAAGCTACAATATTATCCTCAGACGTGGCGTTATCAAACATAAAAGATAATTTTCTGAATATAAACCCAAGAAGAAAGAATACCAACATAATCCATCCAAATGAAAACAATCACACACAAAAAATTTCCAGAGTATAAATTTAGCCAAACAGGTACCCTCGTTTACTCTTTTTGTTGTTGTTGCTGTTGTTTGAGACAAGGTCTCACTATGTTGCCTAGGCCGGATCCAAACTCCTGGGCTCAAGCAATCCTGCCTCAGTCTCCAGGATAGCTGCAACTGCAGGCACGCGCCACCACACCCAGCACAAGTACCCTCATTTAACCAGATTTGTTTGATCTTTAATCCATTTGAGGAAAAATATATATATACTACAAGACATAAAAGTCTGGCAGATCTAAGTTTTAAAAGAAACAATTTCTGGACTATATCCTGCAGTCAGCACAAAGTCACCTAATCCATTTTCTACATGTATGCTTTTGAACAGAGACCAAATGCCAACAAAGACAACCTGAATCACTTTAAGAATCAACAAAATTATGTGTTCTGAGCTGACCTGAGGCAGAAACAGTCAGAAATAATTTCTACACTTTACATCATTTTCTGTCGAATCTTCAACTAATCAGAATATGAAATTAACTGGAAATCATGATTTTCCCAAAAATCCTGTTAACCCAGAACTTCATGTGTTCCTAAAAAGTTTTGAAATCACACAAAACCCTGCCCGAGTTGTTTTAATTCCTAAAAGCATAGATAAAACATCGGACTTACTCAGATTTGCTGTCATGGATTCTAAGTCTGCGATTAAAGCTGGGAGCTGCTGGAGCTGCTCCTGCAACTCCACAAGGCTTGTCTTTTTCTTCTCCCAGTGTGCAGAAAGCATGACCACCTCGCTATCCACCAGCTGCAGCACATGCGGGTGGGGTGGGGGCGGGGGGGAAGTAAAACCAGGTTTTAGGCACAAAGAAAGTACAGTTAACGTAATGAGATGTAATGTTATCTTTAACAACCCCTCTACTCAGTAGAGATTACAGTACATTCTAAAAGAGACTGAAGTTGTTTTGTTTTTTAAAAAAGAACCAACTTAACATTTAGTGCAGGAGACCTCAAATTACTGTTTGTATCAGTGCATCTTAACCCAGAGAAGAGAAAGTTTAAAAATGGCTTTAAAAGTCACTTCTAAGTATACCCTGTTTTAAGTAGACCATGTATTTGAAAATCCAAATCTAGAAAAAATAAAACAAAAAGCTACCACTAACAACCAAAAAGAAAACAACATAAAACATAATTAACATGTAATTACTGGCTTTATAAAAGGAACTCGTAACAGAAAAATTCCCTAATACATTTAGAATATACCATGATTCAATTTAAACAGGAATGCTTACTGCATAAAGTATATAAAGGAATTTAGAGGAAACTGGCCAATTCCAGAATTCCAGAAAAAGAGGAAATGATTTAAGGTAACAAGGAATTCAGCAGATCTAAAGGGTTCTTAATAGCAAGGTTGTGAAATTCTAGAGTAGCCTAAGATAATTCTAACTTCTTTTCCTAAAGACTATAAAGAAAATGACAGACAACAGTTTCTCCCAGACAATTTTGTTTTTGTCTTAACACAGTGGGAGGGACAAGGGCCTAGAAAGATTTAGAAGGAGCAAGAAGAGGTCATCTTTTGAAAATATCATCATGAATAAGCAAGAACTGTGGAAAAAAACTCCATATTCTGTACAAGAAAAAATAAAGGTGACAAAATCCATCATATAACAGAAGAAAATGAATTTGAATATTCAAAACGGCCAATATACACTTCTCAAGATTAAGGGATTTTTTTTGTTTGTTTTGAGACGAAGTTTTGCTCTTGTTGCCCTGGCTGCAGTGCAGTGGCGCGATCATGGCTCACTGCAACCTCTGCCTCCCAGGCTCAATCGATTCTCCAGCCTTAGCCTCCCAAGTAGCTGGGATTACAGGTGTCTGCCACTACACCCAGCTAATTTTTTGTATTTTTAGTAGAGACGGGGTTTCACTATTTTGGCCAGGCTGGTTTTGAACTTGTGGTCTCAAGCAATCCACCCATCTTGGCCTCCCAAAGTGTTAGGATTACAGGCAAGAGCCACCATGCCCGGTCAGGATTATGGTTAAGAGTTAGAATCTGAATACAACCAATTCTTACTAAGTTCCACTTAAGTATTAAAAAGAACTTTGGAGGAATGAATATATCAAAGATACAAAATTATCTGTATGTGGTACTAGATTGTTTTTGTTTGTACATTTCCCTATAGTAGGAATTCTCATCTGAAATAAGGAACTAAGCTATGATACATCTCCCTGTTGTTTCTGAGCCTACCCTGCAAGGATAAACACATCATCTCTCACATTCAAGCCTCAACTGAGCTGGGAGGCCACACCAAGTTTCACACAAACTGCATTTCTCATTATTTTTGTATACTTAAAAATGGCTGTTGCCAACCGGTCTTTAAAAACATCTTTAAAAGTAGCTTAAAACATACTGAAAAAACAACTACAGTGCAATAAGGAAAACAAAGCTTGAAACAAGGATATATGTTCACAAAATTCATTTATAGTATTCCACAAACTTCTACTGACCACCCACTATTTGCTAAGCACGATTTTGGGTACTGAAGATGTAATGACAAACAAATCAGAAAAGAAACTCCTGCCTTCTTATTGTTTATACTTTAGTATAAATTCTCTTAACTTCAGATTTTAAACTATAAAAAAAATAATTCCTATATTATGGGGCTATTTTGATTAATAATTTGAAAACTCCAGAATAAATAATTTTTAGATATTAACCATTTCTTACTGAAAATTACAGTGTAATATTTAAATATTAAAATTTAACTACAGTTTAGTTCATACCTGTAATAAAACTGAAAATTATATTCTGAATATAGAATATAAACATATAGAGAAAAACCATATCAGAAAACACTAAACTATCACTTTAAAAGAATGGAAGGATAAACAAATTCTCAGAAATTATCAATAATTATACAATAATACTAAAACATTTGAATATTTTCTGGGTACCAGACCCTGTGGTAAGCAATTTACATATATTATCTCATTTAAACCAAACAGCAACCCCATACACTAAGCAATATTATAATCTCCATTATACAGATTTTAAAGATTGACATGTAACAGATGTTAATTCCTCAAGGACCATAGTGGACTTAGATTCCATCCAAGGAATTTGACAGTAAGTTTATGCCCTTAACACACTAGGGACTGTGCTATAGGGGTATATAAAGGGAAGAAGAAAAGTAAATATTTAGCAAAAGAAAGGGTTCTGAAAAACTGTACTGTTACCTATTCATTTTAACACGTGTAATTTCTTACTTAATGATTAAAAAAAAAAAAAGCGCTATCTCCAGAAGTTCAATTTTTCTACCTCTAAGTAACTTGGAATAAACCCAGATTCACCACCAAGAAATCAAGTTTAAGGAACAAGACAAACCCAAAATGCTTTATTCCAAAATTCTTTCTGGCAAATACTGAAGTTAGGAGAAGAAAGAAAAAGCACACCAATGATGAAAAGGTACACCAATGATGTACATAGGACCTTACTTAGTATAAAACTCAACAGTTCAGAGTTTTAAGGAACACATCATTTTACTTGATTTCCACACAACTTTGATAAGCAGAATAAGCAGTGTTAAGCCATTTTATAGACGAGGAAACCAAAAGAGACCATGTTATCTACCCAAGGTCAACATGTATTGGTGGAGCAAGGAGCAGAAATCAGGATTTCCAACAGTAAGTTCAGTTCGCTTTCTGCCATAGGCAGAGGAAATCCACCCTGAACGCAGAGAGTCGAACAGTCAAATTCAACTGGCTTGACATCAAACTGTTAAACAAAACCATGAGTCCTGAGAGTTCAACTTGAAGGCAGGCTAATATTTCACAATAATAGGAGAGGCAAAAAGTTAGACTGAAAGTCTAACTTTAGAAAACTGCCTTCAGAGTGTAAGCCCTAAGTATTAACTATTTATGGTATTTATTTACACATTGCTAAGGGAGAAAAAAAAAATCAAAACCCTTGTTTAGAAAAAGCTTAGAAAACAAAGTTACCTTTGATCACAGCTGCTTGTTTTATAACCTATTGCTCTGAATTCAAAGACTATACAGTTACAATTAGCTTTAAGGTAGACAGGTATAAAATAATTTGTTAAACAAGGTGAAACTGTTAAAAAGTATACTTGCTCCAGGAGGTTATGCTGTTTGGGTAAAGCCCACCAAAGACACATGGGCAGGTCTGACAAAATAAATTTACAAAATGACAAGTTTAATATTATGCATATTAAAGATAAACATTTAAATATGTACAAATATCTCAATAATACATCATAGAAGCCTTTAAAATAAACTTTCATTTTTAAGACTGGGTACTGTTTCTGGAAAGCAACAGAAGTACTTTTGATTAGTTGTGGGTTTTAAAATAACCAATCATACAAAAATTTAAGGTTCTAAAGTAGCATAAATTCAGTAACAGATACTACAGAAAATTCTCCTGTATATATTGTGAAATGCTTCTTATAATCAAAAGAATGATTTTTGTTAAAGCTCCTCTACAGGACACAGTCTTCATTTAGCATGGGATTCATCCACGTTGATACATATGGGTATAGTAGTTCGCTAATTTTCACTGTTGTATATGGTATTTATTTTCTGAATAATACCATATTTTTTCCTGCAGATGGACTTTGGAACAGTCCAAAGATTAAATAAAACTTGCTACAAACATTCTGGTACCAATCTCAAGGTGCACATGTGCAAGAATTTCACAAATGAATTACAGATGTGTCCAAGATATCTATCTCCTCATGTCCCAGGGCCTAGGGTAATGAGATCCCCCTCCCCAACCCCTGCAGGTTGGATGTAATGCTCTGGAACAGTTCCTAGCAGCAGAACTGTTGCTTGAAAGGCATGTGCAACTTTTAACTTCTACTTAATGCCAACTCATTTTTTCTAATGTGATTGTTCCAATTTACACTCCCAAGTTCTAGTTGTTTATCATCACATTTCTTCCTAGGAAAGAAACAAAACTGTCATCTGCAAATAGTGACCATCTGCACAGAAAGCTCAAAGCTGCTTAAATTTTCAGTAATCCAATGAGTGAAAATTTGGGGTTTCAATTTGCGTTTCCTTGATACCAAGCAAGGTTGAACACATTTTCCTGTGTATTGGCCATAAATGTTTTCTCTTCTGCAATATGCCTGCTGATATCTTTTACTCACTTCTTTCCTGGGTTATTCTAGTCATCTTTTTATTGGTTTGTAGGGGTTGTTCATATTTTCTGAACACTTATCCTCTGTCTTATAAATCAATTTTTCATGCTGTTGTTTGATGAACAAAAGTTTTGACAAAAATTACCAATATACTTATTTCTGGCTGGTGCTTTTTAATATCTTAAGAAATCTTTCCCACCCTAAAATCTTAAACATATTCTCTTCTACTATTTTCTTAAAAATGTATAGTTTTCCTTTTCACATTTAAGTCTAATGAAGCCAAAATGTGAACAAGGTCTTCAACTACTTTTATTCAACATCATACTAGAGTTTCTACCCAGTATAAAAAACATGAAAAATTTAAAGTTGTACAGCTTAGAAGGGAAGAAACAAATCTACCCAAAACAACTCACATCCCCCAAATACAAGGTATTAGAATAAGAGAATTTAACAAGATGGTTGAATATGGAATTAAAATACCGCAAGTCAAATACTGCAGGTTTTTGGTAGGTATCAGGATAAAGAAGCTGTCTTCCATTAAAAATTTACCAAAACTTTTTACCCTAAGTGAAATGTATTTTCTACATCTGATGATCATTTTTGCTTTTAATATTAACGAGTCAATAGCGGCCAGGCACGGTGGCGCAAGCCTGTAATCCCAGCACTTTGGGAGGTTGAGACGGGTGGATCATGAGGGCAAGAGATCAAGACCATCCTGGCCAACATGGTGAAACCCCGTCTGTACTAAAAATACAAAAAAAAAATTAGCTGGGCATGGTGGTGTGAGCCTCTAGTCCCAGCTACCTGGGAGGCTGAGGCAGAAGAATTGCTTGAACCCAGGAGGCGGGGGTTGCAGTGAGCCGAGATTGCGCCACTGCACTCCAGCCTGGTGACAGAGCTAGACTCTGTCTCAAAAAAAAAGGGAACAATCAATTGCATGTAAAAGATTTTGTAATGTCAAATTAACCTTTACTCCTGGAATAAACTTGGCGTATTTTGTTTTTTATACATTACTTGATTTGGTTTGCCACCACAGGCATACATTGAAGAATGTCTTCCAGGTAGAATGCCTTTTATTATCCAATATTCATAAGCCATGCAAATATGAATACAAAGTTTTGACTAATATTTACATAAGAAAATTTTAAACTTGATACACATTTTAAAACAATGCACGAGTAGATTCTCAAATTGCAAATACAATTGTTTGAACATCAGAATAATTAGAAATTCAAATTGCCTACACACTGAGGCAGTATGAACAGCATATCAACAGCAAATATGCACGGCTTATATATGTCCAGCGTGGAGAGGCCAAGTTACTGCACACAAGCAACTGTTAATTAACAATTACATCAAATGTTTGATGATCAGAAAATGATATTTTAACAATTTTATATCCTAAAGATTTCTGCCTATGTATAGGAATTTTGCTGGTTTTAAATATATTTAAGGAACTTCGTTGTTTGGGGTTGATATGTAATACAGTGTAACTTTTCTTTTTTTTTTTTAATTTATTACACTTTAAGTTCTGAGGTACATGTGCAGAACGTGCAAGTTTGTTACACAGGTATCCACATGCCATGGTGTATACCTGCATCCACCACCCCGTCATCTACATTAGGTATTTTTCCTAATGCTATCCCTCCCCAATCCCCCGACTCCCTGCTGTCCCTCCCCTAGACTCCAACCCCGCAAAAGGCCCCAGTGTATGATGTTCCCCTCCCTGTGTCCATGTGTTCTCATTGTTCAGCTTCCACTTCTGAGTGAGAACATGCGGTGTTTGGCTTTCTGTTCTTGTGTCGGTTTGCTGAGAATGATGGCGTCCAGCTTCATTCATGTCCTTTTCTAATTTAAAATACGGGAAATAGGTTTCTCCCTAGCATGTTTACACAGAACATATCATTTTCAGAAATGGATCATGGAAGTTAGGCAAGAGATGATGCCTTTAATGTGTTTATAATTTTTAGATCTATATTCATGGACTCCAGGTTCACTTTTTCATACTTCCTTGTTGGGTTTCAGTATCAAAGTTATCCCAGCCTCATAAAATGAGCTGGGCAGTTTCCTCTTTTTTCATTCACTACAAGAACTTGTAGAGCACTGAAATAGTAGATTTCAGCTGGGCACAGTGGCTCACACCTATAATTCTAGCACTTTGGAAGGCTGAGGTGGGAGGATCACTTGAGCTCAGGAGTTCAAGACCAGCCTGGGAAACATAGTGAAACCCCTATCTTACATTTTTTTTTTTTTTTTTTTTTTTTGCCAGGCATGGTGGCTCACACCTGTAATCCCAGCACTGTGGGAGGCCAAGGTGAGTGGATCACCTTAGGTCAGGAGTTTGAGACCAACTTGGCCAACAAGGTGAAACCCCATCTCTACTAAAAATACAAAAATTAGCTCGGTGTGGTGGTGGTTGCCTGTAATTCCAGCTACCTGGGAGGCTAAGGCAGGAGAATCACCTGAATCTGGGAGGTGGAGGTTGCAGTACGCCAAGATCATGCCATTGCACTGCAGCCTGGGCAACAAGGGCGAAACTCCAGCTCCAAAAAAATAAAAAATAAAAAAATTAGATGGGTATGGTGGCACACCTGTAGTCCCAACTACTCAGGAGCTGAGGCAGGAGGATCACTGAAGCCAGTTGAGGCCACAGTGAGCCATGATTGTGCCACTGCATTCCAGCCTAGGCAACAGATAGATTTCCTGAAAGTAGAAAAAAGAAAAGAAAAGAAAAAAATTCCTGAAAGTTTTCCCGTAAAACTCTATGGATCTGGTGCTTTCTTGGAAGAAATATTTTAAATCGGTAATACAGTTTCTTTAGTGGCTATAAGACCATATGGAATTTGTATTGCTTCTAGGATTGGTTTTGGTAAACATTTCTAGCATTTTGCTAGTTCATCTACATTTTCCATTTTTTCTTTTAAGAAACAGGGCCTCACGCTATGTTGCCCAGGCTGGAGTACAGTGGCTGTTCACAGGCGCAATCCCACTACTAATCGGCATAGGAGTTTTGACCTACTTTGTTTCTGACCTGCGCCAGTTCACCCCTCCTTAGACAACCTGGTGTTCCCGTGCTCCTAGACATCACCATGCTGGTGCTGAACTTAGTGTAGGCACCCAATTGGCACAGCACAGTATAGCTCAGAACTTCGGGGCTCAACTGATCCACCTGCCTAAGCATCCCAAGCAGCTGGGACTATAGGTGTGTGCCCAGTTAAGTTTTCCTATTTGTCATAGTTTATAAACTTTCATCTTTTTACTCTCTGCTACAACTGTAGCTATTAATATATTCCCTTTAATTCTTAAAAGTATATTTTTTTTCTTGATCAGTGTCACTAGCAACTTAAATGATTTAAATATTAACTAAATTATTTTAATAGTCTTTTGCAAGAACTTTTGGCTGTATTTAGCTTCTATTATATTTTTGTATTCCATTTCATTTACCTCTCTTATCTTTATTACTTCTTTTATTCTTTCTTCCAGATGCATTCCATTATCTTCCCTAATTCTTAAGTTAGGTTAACTCACTGATTTTCAATCTTTTTTTCTTTATACAATATCCCTGTAGGCAGATTTTAGCAAATTCTACAAGTTTATATGTAGTAATTATCATT
>NW_016107336.1:2611434-2618428 GCF_001604975.1 Cebus imitator
GTTTCACTGTGTTGACCAGGATGGTCTCGATCTCTTGACCTCGTGATCCACCCGCCTCGGCCTCCCACAGTGCTGGGATTACAGGCTTGAGCCACCGCGCCCGGCCCTCATTCACTTCTATTTTTAAATTTATATTTTTTCTTCTTCAAACCATGAAGTATTCACAGTATGTATTTTAAATTTTCAAATATAGTTTTCAAAATTGATTTCTTATACTAACTTTCAGCTTTATTTGCACTGGAATCAGAGACTATATTCTACATGACTTCATTTATATGAAACTTGCTGAGATTTGTGTTGGCCCAGTATGTAGTCAATTTTTATGAGTGTTCCAGATATGCTTTAAAAAATTTTATATTCTGTATTTGCTGGGGTAGTATCCTGTATTTGTCCATGAGGCCAAATTTGTGAGTCATGTTAGTCTGACATTCATCTATATCCATACTTATTTAATCTTTTTATTTTTCCTATCACTTAAAAGGAACATATTAAAATTCTCTCATTTTGATTGTGGATTTAGCTGTTTTTTCCTGTAATTATATTTGTGCTTTATATATTCTAAGACTTTTACTAGGTATATGCAGTTTAGACTTTTTTCCTCCTGAAGGAATTGAATCTTATTACGGATCCTCTTCATTTTTCACTTTAAGTCAATTTCACTGATATTAACACATCAGTTTTCTATTGGTTAGTACTTGTTCAGTATATGTTTTTCCTTCAGTTACAGGCATTATCTTGATTTACTGCACTTCATTTATATCGTGCTTTGCAGGTACTGCATTTTTTACAAATTGAAGGTTGTGGCAACCTGCATCAAACAACTCTTATCAGTATCATTTCTTCAACAGCATGTGCTCACGTCATGTCTCTGTGTCACATTTTGGTATTTCTGAAAATATTTCAAACTTTTTCATCATTATTACATCTGCTATGATGATTTGTGATCAGTGATCTTTTATGTTACCATTGTCATCATTTTGGGGCACCACAAAGTACACTCATTTGTAAGATGGTGAATTTAACTAATAAATGTTATGTGTGTTCTGACTGTTCCACCAGCAGGCCATTTCTCTCTCCATTCTCAGACCTCCCTCCTCTGGACTCCCTATTCCCTAAGATAAAATTCCCTACAACAGCCTCTACGTCTTCAAGTAAAAGGAAGAGTCACACATTTGTTACTTGAAAGCAAAAATAAAAAATGATTAAGCTTAGTGAGAAAGGAATGTCGAAAGCAAAGACACGCCAAGAGCTAGACCTCTTGTACCAAACAGCCAACTTGTGACTGCAAAGAAAAAGTTATTGAAGAAAATTAAAAATGCTGCTCCTGTGAACACATGAATGATAAGAAAGCAAAACAGGTTAGACGTGATGGCTCACATCTGTAATCTTACTTTCGGAGGCTGAGGTAGGAGGATCACTTGAGCTCAGGAATTTGAGACCAGCCTGGGCAACATAGGGAGACCCCTACCTCTACAAAAAGTTAAAAAATTAGCTGGGCATGGTGGCTCACACCTAGTGGTCCCAGCTGCTTGGGAGGGTGGGATAGAAGGATCTGCTTGAGCCCAGGAGTTTGAGGCTGCAAGTAAGCCATGATGGCACCACTGCACAGCAGCCTGGGTGACAGAGCAAGACTATTTCCAAAATAAATAAATAAATAAAAGAAAGAAAGAAAGAAAGAAAAAGAAAAGAAAGCAAAATAGCCTAACAGCCTGATTGCTGATACAGAGGAGGTCTGACTGGTCTGGATAGAAGATCAAACCAGCCAGAATACTCCCTTAAGCCAAAGCCCAATTTAGAGCAAGGCCCTAACTCTCAATTCTATAAAAAGACTCAGAGAGGTGAGAAAGCTGCAGAAGAAAAGTCTGATGACAGCAGAGCTTGGTTCATGAAATTCAAGGAAAGACATCATCTTCATAACATAAAAGTGCAAGGTGAAGGAGCAAGAGCTGATGCAGATGTGTGAGCAAGTTATTCATACGATCTAGCTAAGATCATTGATCAAAGTGGCTGCACTGAACAATGAATTTCCAAGTATATATAACAGCCTTCTGTTGGGAGAAGATGGTTATCTAGGACTTTCATAGTTAGAGAGGAGAAGTTAATTCCTGGCCTCAAAGCTTTCGAAGGACAAGCTGACTATTTTGTCAGGAGCTAAAGCAGCTGGTGACTTTAAGCTGAAGCCAACACTTCATTTACCATTCTGAAAATTCTCTGCCCTTGAGAATTATGCTAAATCTACTCTGCTTGTGCTGTATAAATGTTAACAACAAAGTCTGGATGACAGCACATCTGTTGACAGCATGGTTTCGTGAATATTAATACTTTATGCTTACCATTGGGACCTACTGCTAAGACAAAAATATTCCTTCCCAAATAATGTCACTCATTAACAATGCACATGGTCATCCAAGAGCTCTCATGGAGATATAAAAAGAGATCAACGTAGTTTTTGTGCCTGCTAACACTACATCCATTCTGTAGCCTGTGAATTAAGGAGTCATATCAACTTTTAAGTATTGCTTAAGAAATACATTTTAGAAGGCTATAGCTGCCATAGATAGAAGTTCCTTCAACTGATCTGAGCAGAGTAAATTTAAAACCTCCTGGAAAGAATTCACTATTCCAGATGCCATTACAAAGCAATCACAATTCATGGGGGTAAGTCAAAATACCAACATTAACAGGAATTTGGAAGAAATTGATTCCAACCCTCACTGATGGTTTTGAGGGGTTCAAGACTTCAGTAGAAGTAGTATAAATGCGGTAGAAATAGCAAGAGAACTATAAGTGGAGCCTGAAGATGTGACTGAATGGTCGCAATCTCATGATCAAACATGAATGGATGAGGAGTTCACTGACTCCAATTTTTAAAGGAGTTCTACTATGGGTAAAATGCAATAAAACAGCATTGCATGCTACAGAGAAATCTTTTGTGAAAGTTAGAGTCAATAGGTGCAGCAAACTTCATTGCTGTCTTATTTCAAGAAATTGCCACAGTCACCCCAACTTTCAGTAACCACCACCCTGATCAGTCGGCAGCCATACACATCAAAAAGAAAAAAAAACCTCTCAACCAGAAAAAAGGTTATGATTCATTGAAGGCTCAGGCGATTGTTAGCATTTTTTGAGCAATAAGGTATTTTTAAATTAAGGTTTTACACTGCTTTTTTTTTTAAGACATACTTAATAGACAATGGTATGGTGTAAACATAACTTTTATAGGCACTAAGAAACCAAAAAAATTGTGTGACTTGCTTTCTTGCAATATTCGCTTCATTGCAGTGGGGTCTGGAACCAAACTGACAGTATTTCTGAGGTATGCCCATATATTCAATCTTTCTGTGTCCTAATGTTGTAGGTGTGTCTCTTGTAAGCAGCTTATAAACTATTAATAGACTTTTCCTGGTCTTTCAAAATATGCCCTTTAGCAGTCTAGATTAATCATTTTAAAATATTGAGATTGCAGATATATTCATATTTACTATTTTATTCTGTTTATCCTGCTTGTTACGTGTTTTCCCCTGGTTTCTTGTCATCTTTTGCATTGACTGAATTCTTTCTGATTGTTCTAGTTTTTTTCTACTGGTTTAGAACATAAACATTTTCAATTTTTTTTTTTTTTTNTTTTTGAGACAGAGTCTCACTCGGTTACCCAGGCTAGAGTGCAGTGGTGCGATCTCAGCGCATTACAACCTCCACCCGCTGGGTTCAAGTGATTCTCCAGCCTTAGCCTCCCAAGTAGCTGGGACTACAGGCACACACCACCACGCCCAGCTAAATTTTGCACTTTTAGTAGAGGTGGGATTTCACCATGTTAGCTAGGCTGGTCTCAAACTCCTGACCTCAGGTGATCCACCCACCTTGGCATCCCAAAGCGCTGGGATTACAGGTGTGAGCCACCGCACCCAATCGGATTCTGTAGCTTCAATATGAGGCATCCAGGTATTGATTATTATCTTGCTTGCTTGTTGTACTTTCTGGATCTGAGGATTTAGATATCTTATTTATGAAAAATTCTCAGACATTTATCTTTTCCTACATTGTCTTTTACTCATGCTCTTTCTAGAACTGTTTAGGTTTACTGGATATGTTGGGCTAACTCATACGAAACTGCAATTTTACAGATCAAAATTCATCAAATATTGGCAATCTCACCTGGTTCAACCTAAAGACCTTTTATAAATATTCTCTGCCTATTAATTTCTCTTGCATATTTTCTATTTTCTTTCTGAGATCCTTTCCATTTACTCTTTGACTCTCTACTTCATTATTTCTTCCTTCAGCTACCTCAAATTGCCATTAAGTATATCTTTTAGGTTTTTAATTTCAATGACTTTTAAATGTTTGACAGTACCTTCTTCCTTACTCATGTTTAAGTTCATCTTTTCCTCTTGAAAGATTTTATATATAACTATTTAATAGTCAATATTCAATAGTGCAATATCTAAAGTCCTTTGTGGGTCTAAAACTCACTCTTTGGTTTGGTGACTCAGACTTCTGGTGGTTTAATTGTGTGTTTGCTAATATTTTGAGGACAGGGAGCCTGATTTAATCTGTAGAAATCTGAGGGGGCTAGGTTTAGACAGTTTCATCCATGGAAAATTTGCATTTATTTTCGTTAGGTGTCAAAGAACACAAATCATCTGCAACTCTTTCATTTCTTAACTTAGAGGTTCCTTGATCATGCAGGAAATATAACTGAGAACCCCATACTCCTATGAGGCCAATAACACAGTAACAAATCAAGAAAAGAGGCTATGCCAACTTGTTATGAAGACAGACAGGTTTCCTTGTTGACTCCTTTAGCCAACAGGCACATTGTTTTCCTCTAGCTTAAGCTTTCACTTGGGGGATGTAGCCACCTCAAAGGCCAAAGAGCTTTATCAAGAGTCTCAGATTCAGATCCCCAAAGACGAAGTCTCCTATTCCCACAAATCTCCAAAGCTTTTGTTTTGGTATTTTAATCCCGGCTTCCACATTTTGTTTTCTTTTGTTTTAATGACTCTGATTTCAGTTCCCTGTTTTGTGTGCTCTTGTTGGCCCTTTATGTTTCCCTTAATTTTTGTGAGCTTAACGCATCTTAAATAATTTTTTTAAAATACACCCAATATTTAAGTGTTTTATAGCTGTAGGTCTTTTCAAAGTATCTTTTCTGCCTTACTACCAGAAACCTACATTTTCTTATTCTCGTAAGTTCTAAGAGAAATGCTAGTGTCTACATTTCATCATATATATTCCTGTGTTGTATATAACTATTACAGATTCATTAATTTGGTAAATGGTAAAGAAAATCAGTCTAAATTTATTGAAAGTCAGAATTACAGAAATCATTTCAGAAAAAAATAATGTTTGATTGACATCAACAACACAGAGTACTTGATCTTGGCTAAGTACATTTACCAAGTAATTTAAATTACAAGTCATTAGTGCTTAAAAATACTTTGTTCTTCTAAGTGAATTGAGGATGACCCCTGAAATTTTAGTATATGTTAGGCAAATTAATAATTTTAGATAGACTGAGCAAAGTTAAGTTTCCGACCGAATAATAAGGAATTCTTAAATAGTGAGTAGAAAGAGATGTCTAATTTACATAACTCATCAGACTAACTACATAAAACAAATATTCACCTGTCCTTAGAATGAAAGTTATAAACTCTCTAACTCAACTAAACTAAATTACTTGACAGAGAAATGACAAAAATGTGCTTTATTCAGGGAGTTTCATAATCAGTGACTAGATTCAATTTCAGATATCCTGCAAAATATTTTGACACAATTATAAATTCAATTTTTAAAAACTACCATTTAGCGCTGAAAAAAGAAACTTTACGATGAGTATAAGATTAGCCATATCTTTACCTCTCCAGCACTTGCACATTCCTTGGCTCTTCTGTGAAGTGCAGCCCATGTATCCTCATACCTAAAAAAAAAAAGCAAAAAATAATTTGAAATGCAAACCACACATTCAAAGGAAATACTATCTAAAGATGAATGTGGAATATCCTGTGGCAATAGAAAGGAAACACACAAAATAATGGTGACATGTTGCAAGGACACAGACGTCAACTTCATGGAGCTTCCAGTGGTCAAATCTGTGACAATCTGAGCAACAAAATACATAATGGTTGTAATGGATTATAACTCAAAGAATAAAGCAAATCTCTCTGAGTCCATGGTGATGTAAATAATTGAATAAGTAAATCCATGAGAGAGAAGAGAAAAACTCTTCCTTACAATAGAAATCCAATTAGTAAATTTTTTTTTTGAGACAGAATTTTGCTCTGTCACCCAGGCTGGAGTGCAATGGTGCAATCTTGGCTCACTGCAACCTCCACCTCCCAGGTTCAAGCAATTCTCCTGCCTCAGCCTCCTAAGTAGCTGAGATTACAGGTGTGTGCCACCACACCTGGCTAATTTTTGTATTTTTAGTAGAGATGGGGTTTCACCACATTGGCCAGGCTGGTATCAAACTCCTGACCTAAGGTGATCCACCTGCCTCAGCCTCCCAAAGTGCTGGGATTATAGGCGTGAGCTACCACGCCAGGCCCCAATTAGCAATTTTAAAAGAAATGATGAGAAAAAAAAAATCTCCCATTGGTAAACACAATAGTAATAATTGTTTCAGAAAGAATTTTAATGGATGATAAAATTAGTGGGTAAAAGCACAAATAGAAACAGGATATTTACATAGCCTCAAAATATCTCACCCATAGGGTAATCATTAACTAAACATGAGAAAACAGTGTTAACTAAGGAGAAACCTGGCAGACACATCCTTAATCAAGTGATCAAAATTAATGTCAACAGTAATGAGACACAGCAACATTATGTGCCTCCTGATGTGATGCACTGGGAAGGATACAACACTACTCTTCTGGTATTTTTGAGAAAAAAGCACTAACTTGCAGCTAATTACAAGAAAATAGAAAAATCCAAATGTACAAACATCTTGAAACATCACTGGCCACTACGGGTTTTTGTCTGTTTTTTTTTT
>NW_016107336.1:2618449-2639706 GCF_001604975.1 Cebus imitator
GTGTGAGCCACTGTGCCTGGTCTTTTTTTTCTTTCCCTTCCTGAGACAGGGTCTCAATCTGTCATCCAGGCTGGAGTGCAATGGTGTGATCACAGCCCACTGCCTCAGCCACCCAAAGCACTGAAATTACAGACATGAGCCACCATGCCCAGTCTTGGCCAGTACTCTTCCAAAGTATTGAGGTCATGAAAGACAAAGACTAAAGGATTGTTCCACATTAAAGAAGATAAGAAGATACTGTGACTAAAATAATGTGCAATCCTGGATTGGATCCTAGTTCACAAAAAGATACTGGTGGGATAATTGATGGAATTTGAATAAGGCCTGTGGACTAAAGTGTTTACTAATATTAATTTTCTGCTTTGATCATTGTACTGTGGTTGTAGTAAATGCTAACATTGGGAAAGCTGAAATTGTTTGTTCTATTTCTGTAATTATTTTGGTAAATCTGAAATTATTTCAAAATGAGTAGTTAAAAAATAAAACTTCTAAACTATTATTCATTTGATTGCTGATGTAAAACTTGAGTTCCCATCTTATTTAAAATTCTAGCTATCCAGCTAATATTTCTCCAAACAGGAATAAATATTTAATGAGTTCATACTGCCTCCCCTCACAGTCAGATTCACAATTTTTCTATTAAGTAGGAAAATCAATCTGAACAAGATACTAGAGTCTACGTGCGATGAAAATTAAGGTGGAAGGTCACACAAATAATACAGTCCTGATGTTATTGTTGACTAATGGAAAGCTAGAAAATTTTCTTGGATGTATCAGATTATGTAAGTATCAATTAAAATCAACAAGTATTTACTGAATGCTAAGCACTGGTAAGCAACAGAACTGCTAAGATAAATTTTACTTTTACATCTTTGTTGTCTTGCTGCTTAGCACAGAACATGACACATAAGAGACACATTAAATGACTGTTGAGTGAGGAAATAACTAATTATAAATTGAAAATTCAGGACTTCGTGGTCAAATTTTCTATCATTTTCTTAACTCAGTGGGAAAGAGCAAATTAACCCTCACTTGCTAACTTCAGAATCCAGATAATTCTTTTCCTAACATCTCACCATTTCCTATTCTCCCCATTATTATATATGCTTTTCACATCCATCTTGGCATTATTTATCACCCTCCCTCATTTCTCCTTTCCTAGTTCAGCACCTAGTTCATACATGATTTTCCTACTGTTTTCAGCATTCTCTAAACTTAGATTATCCCAACCACTCACGTTCTCTGCTCTACTTTTAAGCCATGAAGTAGTTTGGAGAAAGACAGTAAATCCATTGCAATACATGCTATCCAACTTTGTGTGGGACTTAGCTGCTAATCAGCACTTAAAATAAATTTATTACTATTAGATTGTTCCCCGAAGTACACACGGTGGGTGTTATACATCTCATGCCACCTTGAAACTCATCCCCATCCAATCACTTTCAACAAAGGGATGAACTTACTCCATTTTACTGAGATGAAGATGCTGGATATGAACTTCTTCAATTTTTCTGTGTGCAAACTCAAATATCTTTAAAATCACAAGTCAATGATGATGAAATGAGGAAACCACATTTATAATGTATAATTCTCACATTCAAATAGTTATTGAATATATTCTACGTATACTATGGGAAGACTAGTGGAAGAGTTCATCATACAGTTAGGAAGATGAACACACATGTAAATAATTACCTTATTTGGTAGACAAAGGAAAGGGCTAATTATATAGCATGAGAGCTATAGGAATATAGGAGAGTAACTGCAGGCTGTGTTGTACCACATTCTTTGAAACATCATGATTTAGGAGATAGAGGGAAGATGTCAGAGTAAGAAGCATCAAGAATCTGTCACCCTACCTAGACCATAATTACACTGGCAGAATCTCTCTGATGTAACTATTTTGGGACTCTGGAATCTATTAAAGGCGTGCAACTTCCAGGGGAAGGTTTGGAGGGTAAATTAAGGTTAATTTCAGTTGATTTCAGGTTTTAGCACAATGGCAACTACCCAAACCCTGGACAGGCATCCATGCACTTGTTCCTGAAGTAGCTTGTACATGGCTTATGAAAGTCAAGGCGGGCCAATAAGGACCCTGTGCTCCAAACATCAGGGAGTCTGTGTTCTGATCACAATTGCTGCTTCTCATCAGGTAGATGCAAACACAGAGGCAGCTACTCCTGCTCTAGCTAGCAATTTTCAGAGGATTTAAAAGGCCAACGTCTGGTTTTGTCCCTCTTCTTTGTTCTCTTTTCCCTCTTGGAAAGCCAGACACTTAAAGACTAGGACATTCAATAACAGATGCAACTGTTTTTTGCTTTGTGTTTATTTTTGTTTTTTGGTGTGTGCGTGTTTTTTTGTTTGTTTTATTTTGTTTTTGTCTCAAGATGGCTTACTAGGGACATCAAAAGCCAGTTTTTCTTAAAAACAAACAAACAAACAAACAAAAAAAACAAAGATATTGGTGAATGGACAAATTCTTTACAGAAAACTGAGGGACGGGAGCCAGGACCTGTCAGAGTGCCCATGGGAAGAAGCTGGGGTACAGAAAAGGAAAGCAGCAAGAGTCTGGCAGAGATCAACCTTCAAGGACCTTGGAGCCCTGTGGAACGAGTAGGAGGGAGTGGTTCTCTGCTCCCCTTACCCCTCCATCAATCTCCTGACCAGGAAACTGTTGGAGAGCTCTCCTCTGCCCTTGTGACCCCAAGCAATGCTATCGGTGGTGATTTGAAAACTTCCTGGGGCTGGAGAATCTTGTGGCCAACTTGTGCATGCAGGAGTATCTTCACTCCCCTCAGATACCAGATACCATATGGGCCTTGCACTGGCAGTGGGATGCTGCCCTGCCCATGGACTCTCTGCCCTTGAGTCACCACACCACCAGATTCCCTGCAAACACACCCCACAATCCACTCTAACTCTGTTAAGCACAGGGAACCAGCAGTTCCCCAGGTAACTGTGAGATCTCTGGAGATCTAACCTTCCGTGTGGGCCATCCCTAAGTGGAAGGGAGTGCAGCCCACCAAAAGCCACCCTTGGGACAGAGGAAGGAAATCCAGGCACAGTGCCAACCACTGCAACGGGCAGTATCATCACCCAAGAATGGATGTGGAGAGGGGGCCATCTCTTGCATCCCCTACTCTGTTGCTGATGCAGCAGTGTTCTCCCTGCCAGGGGCCAGCACATGCACTCAGACACACAACCTATTTCATGCTTCTCGAGGCAGCTCTGCTCCTGCCGAAAGTGAGCCCTCCACAGCTCAAGCTTTCAAGAAAGTGGGGCCCAGCTCCCCTACCCGACACAGAGCAGCAACATCCTGGCAAAGTAGGACCAGTCGCAGAGTTACCTGCTCTCATCTGAAGGAAGAGACTCTCCCTGAGCCCATTTTGGTGACAGTCCTCAGAAGAGTGTTCCTGCAACCCACAACCAGGTACACTCATTTATGAAATGAAGGCTGAGAGCCTTGTGACAGGGGCATGTTAAGAAGTGGATCATGTTCTTGCCAGCACAGGATGAGGAGTGGGTGTACCCACCTACCTTCTCCCCCAAGACCTCAGCACACCCCGCAGGATCTCTTCCCACCATGATCCCCTGCCTGGTCAGGGCAGGTGCTTCCACCTCACATCAGCCTACCTACTGGCTCTTACTCTGCAGTGCCATGTACTGGACTGCAGCCCGAACCACACCACCAAATAAAAATCTGCTACCAAAAGGGCTTAGTGCTGGTACACAAGATGAGCCCCTTGGGACCTCCATACCCTCTGCTCCACAGGAGGTAAGGTGTTATGTGTCAGTTCTTAAAGCCAATACATCACTACAACAAACATCATCTGAGAAAGCCACTGCATAGAAGCTATCCATAACCAACGAACCATATAGCATTTTGGCTCTCTGGAAGCACCCAGAAACAAAAGCAAATGGTCATATACAATATATACCACAGTCATACCTTTAAGGGAAAAAAAGAAAAAAGTTACTTCCAAATTATGGCAAAATAAAAATAAGAAGAGACAGCTTCCTCAAATGAGAAGGAATCAATGAAAGAACTCCGGGAATACAAAAAGCCCGAGTGTTCTGGCACCTCAAGGAATCAATTAGCTCTCTAGCAATGGATCCTAACCAGACTGAAATATATGGGATGACAGATAAAGAATCAAAAATACGTACTGCAACTAAACTCAACAAGATCCAAGAAAAAGCTGAAATCTAATACAAAGAAATCAGAAAACTGATTTAAGATATGATAGACAAGACAGCTATATTAAGAGAGAAACAAACAGAACTACTTGAACTCTAAAATTTACTAAAGGAATTTCAAAATATAGTTAATAGGCTAGACAAAGCAGGAGAATTACCGAGCTTGTAGGCCAGTCTATCAAATTAACCAAATCAGACAAGAATAAAGAAAAAGGAATTTTTTAAAAAATGAACAAAACCTTCAAGAAATATGGAATTATATAAAGCAAACAAACCTTTCACTTACTAGCATTCCTGAGAGAGAAGAAAAAGTAAAGCAACATGAAAAACATATTTGAAGGAATAATCCAGGAAAATTTCCCCAATCTTGCCAGAGAAGTTGAAATCTAGAATCAAGAAATTCAGGGACTCCTGTGAGATACCATATTAAGATGACATCCCCAAGACATATAGTCATCAGACTATCTAAGGTCAACATGAAAGAAAAAAATCATAAAGGCAGCTAGAGAAAAGGGTCCAATTACCTATAGAGGAAAATCCATCAGGCTAACAGTGGACTTCTCAGCCAAAGCTTTACAAGTCAGAAGAGACTGGGGCCTAGTTTTAGCCTCCTTAAAAAAAATAATTGCCAGCCAAGAATTTTATATCCTGTTCATCTAAGCTTCATAAACAAAGAAGTAATAAAGTCTTTCCCAGATAAGCAAACACCAAAGGAATTTATCACCATCACACTGGGCCTACAGGAAATGCTCAAAGGAGTGCTCAACGTGGAAATGAAAGAATGATACTTGCTACCATAAAAACACACATAAGTACAAAGCTCAGACCCTATAAAGCAATTGCATGATCAAGACTACAAAGCAACTAGCTAACAACAGTATTAATAAAATTTTACATATCAATATTAACCTTGAACATAAACAACTAAATGGTCCACTTAAAAGATATACAGTGGCAAGTTGGATTAAAAAAACAAGATCCAACCTCTGCTACCTTCAAGAGACCTATCTTACATGTAATGACACCCGTAGGCTCAAAATAAAGGGATGGAGAAAGATCTTTCATGCAAGTGGGAAAAAAAAAAAAAAAAGAAAAAATTTTTAAAAAAAAAAAAAAAAAAAAAAAAAAAAAAAAAAAAAAAAAAAAAAAAAAAAAAAAAAGACAAAGAAGGGTACAACATGATAAAGAGCTCGACTCAATAGGAAAATATAGTATCCTGAATATATATGTACCCAACATCGCAGCACCCAGATTTATAAAATACTACCAGAACCTAAAAAAAAGAGATGGCAATACAATAATAGCAGGAGACTTCAACACCCCACCAGCAGCACTAGACAGATCAAGGCACAAAACTAACATATATTTGGACATATATTAGATTCTCAACCTAGTGGACCTAGCGGACATCTGCAGAATACTCCACTCCCCTCAACTACCACAGAATACACATTCTTCTCATATGTGCATGGAATATTCTCTAAAATTGACCACATTCTCAATCATAAAGCAAGTCTCAATAAATGCAAAACAATCAAAATCATATCAAGCATCTTCTCAGACCACAGTGGAATAAAATCAAAACAAACACCAAGAGGAACCCTAAGAACCATGCAAGTACATGGAAACTAAACAAACTGCTCCTGAATGGCTTTTGGGTAAACAATGAAATTAAGGCAAAGATAAAAAAAATTAATTGAATCAATTGAAAATAAAAATATAACATACCAAAACCTCTGAAATACAGCAAAAGCAGTATTAAGAGGAACGTTTACAATGTTCAATGCCTACATCAAAACACACAAAGATCTTAAATTAACAACCTAACCCAAGACTTTAAAGAACTAGAAAGACAAGAACAAAGTAAACCCAAAGCTAGCAGTGGAAATAATTATGATCAGAGCAGAGCTAAATGAAATTGGGACCAAAAGCCACATAAAGTATCAATAACACAAAAAGTTGGTTATTAGAAAAGATAAACAAGACTGACAGGCTGCAGGCTAGATTAACCAAGAAAAAAAGAAAAGAGATTCAAATAAGCACAATCAGAAAGAAGAAAAGTGACATCATAACTGACACCGCAGAAAGACAAAAGATCATCAGAGACTACTAAGAACATCTCTATGTGTACAAATTAGAAGACCTAGAGGAAATGGATTAATTCCTAGAAATACATCACCTTCCAAATTGAACCAGATGGAAACTGAAATTCTGAACAGATCAAGAACAAGTTACAAAATTCAATCAGTAATAATAATAATGAAAAATTCTACCGACCAAAAAAAGCCCTAGACCAGATGGATTTACAGCTAAATTCCACAAAGAACTGGTATAAATCTTACTGAAACTACTCCAAAAAATTAAAGAGAGGGGATTTCTCCTTCATCTCATTCTATGCAACTAGTATTATCCTGATTCCAAAACCTAGCAATGCTGTAACAAAAAAAGAAAACTACAGGTTCACATCCCTGATAAACACAGACACAAAAATCCTCAACAAAATGCTAGCAAACCAAATCCAACAGCACATCAAAAAGACAGTTCACCATGATCAAGTGGGTTTTATCCCTGGAGTGCAAGGATGATTCAACAAACACAAATCAATAAATGTGATTTACCATATAAACAGAGTTAAAAGCAAAAATAACATGAACTTCTCAACAGACACAGAAAAGGCACTTGATAAAATTCAATATCCCTTCATAATGAAACCCTCAACAAACAAGGCATCAAAGGAACATACCTGAAAATAATAAGAGCCATATATGACAAACCCACAGCCAACATAATAATGAATGGGCAAAAGTTGAAATCATTCCCCCTAAAAACTAGAACAAGACAAGGTTGCCCACTCTCACCACTCCTATTCAACATAGTACTGAAAGTCCTAGCTGGAGCAATTAAGCATGAGAAAGAAATAAGAAATATAAGGTATCCAAACAGGAGAAGATGAAGACAAATTATCTCTGTTTGTTGACATGATCCTACACCTAGAAAACCCTAAAGAATACTCCAAAAGACTCAAAGACCTGATAAACAACTTCAGTAACTTTTCGGCATACAAAAGCAATGTACAAAAATCCAGAGGATCAACTTATTTGAGAAAGAAACCAATAAATAAATAAATAAATAAAACACAGAATTTTATACACCAACAACATTCAATCTGAGAACCAAATCAAGAACTCAATCTCATTTACAATAGACACACACACACACCACCTAGTATATATAACCAAGGAAGTGAAAGATCTCTACAGCAAGAACTATAAAATACTGATGAAAGAAATCATAGATGATATAAACAAACGGAAAAACATTCCATGCTCATAGATTAGAAGAATCAATACCATTAAAATGATCACATTGCCCAAAGCAATTTACAGATTAAATTCAATTCCATCAAATTACCAATGCCATTTTCCACACAATCAGAAAAAAAAATTCCAAAATTCATATGGAATCCCCACCCCACACACACAAAAAGCCTGAATAGCCAAAGCAATCCAAAGCAAAAAGAACAAAGCTGGAAGCATCACATTACCTGACTTCAAGGCTAGAGTAACCAAAACATCATAGTACTGGTACAAAAATAGACATACAGATCAATGGAACAGGATAGAGAACCCAGAAATAAAGTCACACACCTACAACTAACTGATCTTCAACATCAACAAAAATAAACAATGGGGAAAGGACACCCTACTCAATAAACAGTGCAAGGAAAACCGGCTAGCCATTTATGGATGAATGAAACTGGGCCCCTAACTCTTACCATATACACAAAATAGCTGAAGATTAAAGACTTACATGTAAGACCTCAAACTATAAAAACCCTAGAAGAAAACTTCAGAAAAATCCTTCTGTGCATTGGCCTAAGCAAAGAATTTATGACTAAGACCTCAAAAGCAATTGTGACAAACAAAAATTGACAAATGTGACTTAAATTAAGGAGCTTCTGCACAGCAAAAGAAACAACACAATAAACAACCTACAGAATAAGAGAAAGTATTTGCAAACTATGCATCCAACAAAAGATTAATATCCAGAATCCATAAGGAATTTAAACAAATGAACAAGAAAAAAAAACTCCATTAAAAAGTGAGCAAAGGATATGAACAGACACTTCTCAAATGAAGACATACAAGCAGACAACAAAGATGAAAAAATACTCAACATCACTAATCATCAGAAACGCAAATTAAAACTACAATGAGATACACACAATCTCATGCCAGTCAGATGTGAAAAATGATACATGAACAAAATGGTAACATCAATACCATTACTGTTTATTTTTACCAGAAGTCAATATAAAACAGACAGGAACCAATAAGAAACTCTGGAAATTAAAAGCATAATAACTGAAATGAATAATTCACTAGAGGAGTTCAAAAGCATATTTAAGCAGAAGAAAGAATCAACATAATTGAAGGTAAACCAATTTAAATGATCAAAATTAACAAACGTTTATCTAGATTGACTAAGAGAAAAAAGACTCAAGTTACTAAAACCATAATGAATGGGATTATTACCATGAATCTTACAGAAATAAAAAAGATTATAAGAAAGTGGTATAAACAATATATGCTAACAAATTGGATATCCTCACTGAAATGGACAAATTTCCACAAATACAAAACCTACCAAGACTGAATCCTGAAGAAATGGGAAATTGAATCAGTAATAAAGAAACCTCAAGATGAAAAACCTTGGACTTGATTACTTCACTGGTGAATTCTATCAAATTCAATTTGGTAGAATTTTGGTCAACCAACATTGACCATTCTCAAACTCTTTTTAAAAAGAAAATGAAGAGGAAGGAATAAATCCTAACTCATTCTATAAGCCAGCATTACCCCGATACCAAAGCCAAAGGCATATAAGAAAAGAAAACTATGGACCAATACCCCTTATGAATGCTAATGCAAAAATCCTCAGCAAAATACTGGTAAACTAAATTCTGCATGGTGTTAAAAGGATTATACACAATTTCCAAGTGGGATTTATTCCTGGAATGCAAGAATGGTTCAACATATGAAAATCTGTCAATGTAATAATATAGTAGATTGGTAGAATGAAAGGAAAAAAAACACATGGTCATCCTAATTCATACAGAATAATTATCTGACAAATTCAACATCCTTTCATGATAAAAACACTAAAACTAGAAGTAGAAGGGAACAATCTCAACATAATAAAAATTCATAGTTGACATTATATTCAATGTTGAAAGACTGAAAGCTTTTCCTCTAAGATCAGGAACAGGACAAGGATGCCTGCTTTTTTCACTTTGATTCAACAGAGTACTGGATGGTCTAGCCAAAGCAATTAGGCAAGAAAAAGAAATAAAAGGCATTCAAATTGGAATGAATGAAGTAAAATGATTTCTATTCATAAATGATATGATCTTATATGCAGAAAACTCTAAAAGCTCTACAAAAAAAAAAAACTATTAGAATAAAGGAACTCAGCAAAGTACCATACAAAATCAACACACAAGTCAGTTGTTTCTATATACTACCAATAAATAATTCAAAAAAGAAATTAGGAAAACAATTCCATTTACAATAGCATTAAAAAACACTTAGAAAGTAACAAAGATGATGAAAGACTCATACAATGAAAACTACAAAACAATAGTGAAAGAAACTAAGACATAAATAAATAGAAATGGCATCCCATGTTAATGGATTGGAAAACTTACCATTATCTGCAATAAGCAAAACAACCACAAATTCAATTTAATCCCAATCAAAATCCCAATGACACATTCTTTGCAAAAAATAGGAAATACATCTTAAAATCCATATAAAATTTCAAATGACCTTGAATAGCCAAAACAATCTTGAAAAGAAAAACTCTTAGAAGAAAACACAGGGGAAAATCCTCACACTCATGAGAACGTCTATAATAAAATACAAGGAAAGAGTGAGCGTTGGCAAGGATAGGAAGAAATTAGAGTCCTTATACAATACTGATGGGAAAGTAAAATGATACAGTCACTATGGAAAACAGTATGGTGTTTCCAGAAAGAATGAAACATAGAATTGCCATATGATCCAGTAATTCTATTGCTGGGTCTACACCCAAAGGAACTGAAACCAAGGTGTCAAAAAGATACTTGTCCACTCACGTTCCTAGCAGCATTATTTAAAACAGCCAAAAAGTGGAAGCAACTCAAGTGTCCATCAACAGATGAATAAACAAAGTGTGCATACTTACAAGAGAATATTCAGCTTCTCAAAGAAAGAAAATTCGGACACATACTACAACATAAACCTTGAAAAATTATGTTATATAAGCCACTTACATGCAAAAATATTTTATAATTTCACTTATATGATATTCCTAGAACAGTCAAATTCATAAGAGAAAGAAAATAGAATGATGGTTGCCTGGGATGGAGAGGAGGGGTTAGAAATGAGAGTCATTGGTTAATAGGTACAGAATTTCCATTTTGCAAGATGAAAAGAGTTTTCAGGATTAGATGCACAACTAATGTACTCAGCACTCCTAAACTGAAGAATAGTTAAGATAAATTTTATGTTATGTATACTACATTTTAAAAATTAAAAATGTGATTTAAATATTTGCTATTTAAAATGGTTTTCCCACATTCAATTTTAGTTCCAATGAGAAAAGACTGTTTCAGTGCAATGAATGGACACATTATTGACATCCTCTTATGGAAGTAAATTTTCCATATTAACTCCCAAAATGCATCTCTACCCCAAAAGAAGCTACCATACAAAAAAGTTGATAGCTCTAACATAAATTTTTCAGTAAAAAGAAGTTATTTCAACTAAGTTTCTAGAGAAAAAAATAAAGATAAAACGTAAATAGTAAACAATACACTACTGCTTAATTTGTACTACACTTCCTTTCATGTTCATTTCTGTTCTACACGCAACAAAACAAAAAAAAGGAAGAAAATATCAAATTAAGTACTTTACACTTCAGAGGAGAAAAATCTCTAGATCTAGCTAGATCTAGCATCCATAAAAAGAAACCCAATGAAGAGTTTAAAAGGAGTAAGGAAAACGTAGATTTTGTCACAACGAATACAGATAAAGAAAAGCAACATACCCTCTCCCACATACATCTTTATCACACATATGTCAAATGGCACATTAGCAGAGAACCATGTACAATAACATACTTAAATCATATACTGTACTTATTTTTATAATCATTTTATTGACATACAACTTTCATACCATAAAATTCATCCTTTTAAAGGGCATACTTCAGTAGTTTTTAGTACACTGCATTTACAAAGTTGCACAGCTATTATCACCATTTAATTCCAAAACATTTTCATCACCTGAAAAAGAAACCAATACCCAGGAGCAGTTACTACCAATTCCCTGGCAACCACTAATCTACTTTCTGTCTCTATGGATTTGCCTACTCTGGTCATTTCTTATAAATGGAATGATATAATACTGTGGTCTTTTGTGCTGCCTCCTTTCAAGTTGCATAATATTTTTAAGTTTCATGCACACTGTAGCATGTATCAGTATTTCATTCTTTTTGAGGGTGAATAATAGTTCATTATATGTATATGCCACATTTCGTTTATCCATTCATCAGCTAATAGACATCTGTGCTGTTCCTATTTTTTTTGGCTATTATGAATACTGCTATGTACATTCATGCACAAGTTTTTATGAGACACAGGCTTTTAACCTTCTTGGGGTAAAGTTGCTGGGTCATGTGGTATAGGTTGAGTGTCACTCATCCAAAATGCCTGGGAACGAAAGTATTTCAAATTTTGGATTTTTTCCAATTTTGGAATTTGCTTTATAGTAGTTGAACATCACTAATCCAAAAATCTAAAATCTGAAATGAGCATTTCTTTTGAACATGTGGGCACTCAAAAAGTTTTGAATTTGAAGCACTTCGGATTTTGAATTTTTAAATTAGAGATACTCAACGTGTAATTCTATGTTTAACTTTTTGAGAACCTGGTTACCAAACTGTTTTCTAAAGCGGGTATACCATTTTACATAACTATAAGCCATGAATAAGGGTTATAATTTTTCAACATCCTCACCAGCATTTGTTATCATCTGCGTTTTTATTATAGCCATGCTAGTGAGTGTAAAGTGATATGTCACTGTGGTTTTGTTTTTTGTCTGTTTTTTTAAGTTGGAGTCTCACCCTGTCACCCAGGCTGGAGTACAGTGGCCTGCTCTCTGCTCACAGCAACCTCCACCTATTGGGTTCAAGTGCTTCTCCCACCTCAGCCTCCTGGGTAGCTGGGATTACAGGCCCCCACCACCACACCCAGCTAATCTTTGTATTTTTAGTAGAGCCAGGGTTTCACCATGTTGGCCAGGCTAGTCTCGAACTCCTGACCTCAAGTTATCCACCCACCTCAGTCTCCCAAAGTGCTGGGATTACAGGCATGAGTCACCACGCCTGGCCTCATTGTAGTTTTGATTTGCACTTCCTTGAAGACTAACAATGTTGAGTGTCTTTTCATGTGCTTATTGGTCATTTGTATATCTTCTTTTGAGAAATGTCTATTCAAATATTTTGCCTATTTCTTCAGAGACTTTTTATTAAGTTATAAAAGTTCTTCACATATTCTGGATACATGTCATTCCTTATATATACGACCTGCAAATATTTTCTCACATTCTATGTGTGGTCACTCCACCATCTTGATGGTGCTCTTTGACACACAAAATTATCTAATTTTTCTCTTGTTGCTTGTGCTTTTGATGTTGTATCTAAAAAGGCCATATATTTTAATTTTAACCTCCATGTCAATAAAGAATGGATTGGAAAAGAAATGACATAAGAATCAATGTAAAAAAATTATTGGGGACTCATATCCAGAATCAATTCTCTTGTAACAAAGAAGTTATACATATTATCAGTAAACATAATAAAATATTGATTACTAAATGCAATAGTGATCTATCTGGTCAAAGTTTGAATGGCTTTTGTACTAATGAGTGAAAAGTGAAAGCCCTTATGGAAAATAATACATAAATAATTTCCAATCACTACATTAAGGTAAAATTTAGCTGTTTTAAGGTTTTTACCTATAAAATTAAAAGATATTTTTAGTCAGTAAAACAGTTAGCAGTATAACCTTCCTCTATAAATGAAAGCACTTACCTGCTAAGTAATTCTAACCCAGCAGAGTACTTTGGCAAATATGGAACAGTCCTGCACAAAAGAAATACATATTAAAAGTGTTCTTGTTTTAGCCAACTTTAAAAAAAGGTACATACAAGAATTTTGACACTGTCAGTTGTAATATGAGATATTTTAAAATCACTAATGACAATTTAAACTTTTAAGAGAAATGTGTTTTATTTCAGAGTTAATGTATTGTAACATACTACCAATCATCATGTTGCCCCAGAGACTGTCTTTCACATAATATGATAAATGATTTAATATAATGTTGGAAGAGAATAAATATGAAAGATCAAAGTTCATCTCTAGGTTGAAAATGAAATTTGGTCACATGCTTTACTTTATTAAAAAAAAAAAAAAGACAAACAACACAATCCTGGTGTTTTCATATAAAACAGGTAACATGGCTAAAGAGGCTCATTCGCCAAGTACTATTTCATTATTCATTTGCTTTTCAGTAATTCAGGACTTTTACTTTTGCTCTTATACAAATTGAAAATGACTAACTGTGATCAAATAATAGTCACTGATTGTCAGAGTAAAACAATTATACTTCAACATTTAATACAATTTCACAATTTTATTAGAAAATTTTCCTGTTACACAATTTAGAAAGAATCAATCATTTTGCAGTCAGACGCATTCAACAAATCTAAGGTTCATTAATATAATTATACAATTATGAACGCAACCAAAAGTTGTATGAAATTTCAGTCAGAGTAAGTTAAAATCTTAGCACAAGCTTACCTGGGTTTGCTTTTCACTTTTGCTTCTCTTGACTTGTCACTTAAAGTCTTCAGCCTATAATTCAACAAGTATAAAATATAATATTTTTACAAGTCAAGTTTTTTTTTTTTTTTTTTTTGAGACAGAGTCTCACTCTGTTGCCCAGGCTGGAATACAGTGACATGTACATGACTCACTGTAGCCACAAGCTCCTGGGCCCAAGTGGTCTTGCCATCTCAGCCTCCTGAGTAGCTGGGACTATAGTCACCCAACACCATGCCTGGGTAATTTCTTTTTCTATTTAGTAGAGACAGAGTCTTGCTATGTTGCCCAAGCTGGTCTCAAACCCCATGCCTCAAATCATCCTCCTGCCTCGGCCTCCCAAAATGCTGGAATTACATGCATAAGCCACGACACCCAGCCCAGAGATTTTTCAACCACAAACTTTCACATGTTAAAATCTTAGGTCAGATATGCTTTTTTCTTTAAAGCAAGAATTAAGAAACTCAAAAGACAACAAATATTTGAGTGTTTACTATATGTTAGATACCACAAATGGAAAATCTGTAGCAAATATTTTCTCTTTTTTTGTAAGAGATGGTCTCACTCTGTCACCCAGGCTGGAGTACAACCATGTAATCATAGCTGACTGTAACCTTGAACTCCTGGGCTCAAGTAATCCTCCCACCTCAGCCTCCTCAGTTAACAAGGACTACAGGTATGTGCCACCATGCCCGGCTGTTTGTTTCATTTTTATTTTGGTCTCACTATGTTGACCAGTTTGGTCTCTAACTCCTGGCCTCAAGTGATCATCCTATCTGAGCCTCCCCAAAGAGCTGGGCTTATAGGTGTGCACTACCATGCCAGGCCTTATTTTCATATTCTTACTTGCCCCAAATCCCTTTCTTACAAACAAAGATTCCTAAATGTGAACAGACCACAGAAACATAATTTATCTGGCACCTTTAGAAAAAGTAATGGTCCACATAGGAGAAATCGATAGGTAACAAAGATACCTAAGTGCACGCTTCATTAAGTACATGCTACCCAGGCATTCAAATCTCTTTAAGCACCCATAGTATTTGAAATTTTAGATGAGAAAAGCTTTTTAAAATATATTACAAACTCCTTTCATTACAGAGGATTTGTTATATCTCATTTAACATTTTGTAGTAACTCAGGATCAGTATTAAGATCACTGACTACATTTTACAGCAAAACAGTACTCTCCCTGATACTTCTGAGCTAGAAATGCATCTCCATCTATTAACCAAAAGCCAATCTATGGTAGTTTTGTTTGTGTTTGTTTGAGCTCTTATGTCTACTTTCTCAACTATCGGTCAGCTGGCCATCAGTTCTCACTTATCACTTCTGTCAGCTATTTCAGCAGCCTCCTCCCCTCTACTTGCTTTTAAATTACTGCACTGGAAAACAGATAAATGGGCTAGAGCTGCATATATAAAATTAATAGGCTCTTTTAAATGTAAAATATGATGTTCATAAACTATATGATTTATTTTCACTTCACTGGCCCAGTTTCACTTTATTTTAGCTGTGGACTCTGTTACAGATAACTGAGGTTGCCAATAAGTGAGTGCTACAGTATGAGAGAATCTCATATAAAATGAGATATCATGTACAGACTTCTCAATCACTTCAACAAATACTCATTTGTAAATAGAAACTGAAAGCAGTACTATTGCTAGCCCCTATAAAGTCTGTAAAAACAGAAACAGGCGTTCCTTCCTCTAGACACTATACTGCCATCAGCCAGAAACTGTCCTAATACACAAGTTGACCCTTGCATGAATGCCTCCACTATGCATTGTAGTGTACAACCTGCACAACTATACATGCTGGTTCTGAAACAGGAGTCCATCTTTTCCATCTATAATGTCTGATTAAGCACCATATGGGGAGTTCTGATAAACTGCATTTTTTAAAACCAAATTAGAATGCCAATGTCATACAAAGATTTTCATATTACTCTATGATCTTTTTCAAAAAATAAAATATTGACAAGATGAACTCCTCGGCAATATTCAAAAGATTCAGCAATCTCTTTAATACAAAACTAATTTGTGTATCTCTCTACATAAGTCTAGGAAATTGTGTCAAAGTCTAAAAGGCTAACATAAATTTCTAAGTTTATCTCGGAAACTAGTAAATCTGGTTTAAACCAAGATTAAGCAAAAGCTAGGGAAAACCATTTTCATGGCCATGCTCTACCATTTCCACTATTAAATTTGATCAAAATACTTAGTTGGAACATCCCAGGCAAAATTATCCTTGATAGTTATATACAGCAGTGCATCATACTAAAAATGATTCTAGCATTATTTTTAGTGATTCAGGACAATTCTATACAGTTGAGTGTGAAAGGGAATTCCTAAGATCCTCTTTGGACCACTGATTATATAATCTAGCAAATCTCTAAGTTGGCATTTCAACTATTTATTTCTAAAATAAACTTTTAATTTCTTAATTGTAATATACCAAGTTTGGGATTCTCTTCTCCCCCCACTTCCTCCCCTCCCCCCACAAAAAGAAAAATTAGTTTGAAATGAAAGGAGTGTTACAGGAAACAGAAAGTAAAATTGTTGGAAGATTCAATAAAAGCTTCCCCCAATAAAAGCTTCCCATGTGGCTCTTTAACAATCACCTGTTTTAAAAATTGGTCTTTAACCAAATTTAATGTGAAACTTACGTGATCAGGATTTGAACAAACCAACCATAAGGTCATCTCTAAGAACAAAAGAAATGTGATTATGGACTGCATAATTGATAATATCAAAGAATTAGTGTTTATTAGCTATGATATAAGCATTGCATTTATGTAATGTGTTTCTTTTATAGTGATGCAAGCTGACATATTACAGGTATAGTAGGCAAGTCTGAAATTTATAAATAAAGGGAGAGACAAGGCAAATGTAGCAATATCTGGAAATTATTGACTCTGAGTAATGAATATATATATGTGGTTCATCCTGTTACTCTATTTTTGTATGTGTTTGGAAATTTGTAAAAAAAAAAAAAATTTTTTTTTTTTGAGACAGGGTTGCTGTGTCAACCAGACCGGAGTGTAGCGGAACAATCATAGGTCACTGCAGCCTCAAGCTTCTGGCCTCAAGCGATCCTACCTTAGTCTCTCGAATAGCTGGGACTACAGGCTCATATCACCATACACAGCCAGTTTTTAAAAGTCCTTTGTAGAGATAGGTGTCTCCCTATGTTGCCCAGGCTGGTCTTGAACTCTTGGGCTTAAGCTATCCTCCCACCTCCACCTCTCCAAGTGCTGGGATTAGAAGCAAGAACCACCATACGCAGCCAAAAAACATTTTTAATAACAAAAACAATCTTTTAGGTATTCATCTTTTCTCACCACACCTTCTCCAAATAAATTGCCAATGTGCCAAAATGCAGAAAAGAAACTGTTAGAGAAAACAAAGCAGCTATAGGATAGCTGGATAGTCATCTTTTTCCCTGCTAAACTTTCTTGACTGTTCCCAACTATTAGCCTTAAGATGAAAAGTATAAAAGATCAGATATACTTAAGAAAGTAACAAAAAATAAAAAAGGTCCTTTCTAAAATAATACCCTCAAAACCCAAAATTCACCTGAAATTAGCTGCGATTTTAATTTTGGGATAACTCTAGTTTCTCACACTGTTCCTGTGATGAAAACAACTCACTCATGAAGTCTGTTTAATGACCTACAATATCATGACAGGCTGTGAAGGAAATATTGACCTAGGAGAGAATATTCCAGTTTCCTCAAATAGAAAACGGTGGTATTATACTCAACTATAAAGATTTGCCACAAGAACTCAATAAAATTCCAGATATGACCTTGGTGGCATTCTGGAAACATAGAGCTAATTTCAAATGAAAGTTATAATAAAGGTGATCAAGAAACTTGAGAAACCATGTACTGCATTACTGGGCTAAGGTGAAATAAAGTAGAGGTTCCCAATGTGCTTACAAAAGGCTTACCCAGCCCTATTCTTGGTCTTCTCCCAAGTACCATACACCCCATGAACACATAAGTGCTGCGGGAGCATATGAATATATAGACTAAGTGAGCCATCTGACAATTATTTTCTACTACTGACAACTTTCAAGTTCAAAGCACTAAACCTCAAATTCGTCATAAAGTTCAATAATTTTATTTTTAGATAGCTCCAATGACTTTATCTTAATTTGACACCAGCATATTTATGTCTTTGAACTTTATAGAAAATACTAAAATGGAGGCATCTTACTAAAAAAGGGGAGTGGTTCGCAAAACTGCTTAGACAAAAAATGTAGATAAGCCTGGGCAACATGGCAAAACCCTGTCTCTACCAAACATACACAAATTAGACAGGCATGGGGGTGCATGCTTGTAGACCCAGCTACTTGGAAGGCTGAAGTGGGAGGATTGCTTGAACCCAGGAGGTTGAGGCTGCAGTGAGACATGAGCATACCACACCACTCCAGCCTGCATGACAGAGTGAGACCCTGTCTCGGAGAAAAGAAAAAGAAAAGAAAGAAAAGAAAAAGAAGTAGATAAACAGAATGATGCATTGAGTACTACAATGACTGATGAGATCTGCCGGTGACTCAACAGCATGGGGAACCTGCATGACATTTCATTTATTTGTACCTCAATTTCCAACTGTTTACAGTGTTAGCTATTAGAAAAGGTGACGATGATTGCTTTAAAGCCCCACAGAAATACATGAATTTGTATATTTTGTCATGGAGCACATCCAATCTATTACATTTTCACATCAGTGTTTATATTCTCTCTCAAACGAGATCAGGGAAAAGCAAAAGCCTCAATCACACTTAAAAGTGCAAATGACCTAAGGTCCAAAGCCTAAGAAATTCACACAAAAGCTGCACTGACTCGGGAAAGAACGATGAATTTAGACTACCTTCATCCTAATGCCTTTATCTTAAGCCGCAAATACATGGCTTCAAGTTCTCACCTCTCACCTGAGTGCAACTGAAATTCCCAATTGCTCCTCAGCTGTCAAGCAGCTAGCTAACCACAAATTCACCGTTAACTGTTCCTTCTCTCTCAAACCTATTTGTAAATTCTTTAATGTTGGTTTATGGCACATTTATCTAAGATCCCTCCAAATTAACATTCTCAATGTTGCACCTTTTTCATCTCCCACTGCTGTCTAATCTGACCAGTGCCCATCACATCCATTCCCTCCTTTAAATTTCCATCAGCACTGCCTTAGCCTCCATCACCTGGACCTTCATTACAGCCTTCTAAATAATCTCCTTGTGCCCCATCCCCAATCTGCCTATCACACAGCCTCTCAAGTTATTCTTCCAAAAAGAGAGTAATATTTTCCCAGAAATACAGGTAGGCCATCTTCTCCTTTAGCCACAAAACTTATGGCCTTCTAGATATTCTGCCTCTTGCTATTACAACGACAGTAAGGATCTTACTTGCTATCGGTCTGTTCTCTTCTATATCCCCAGTACTTAAAATAGCGCCTGCCACATAGTGAGCACTCAATAAATATTTGACAAATTAAGTAAAGCATTGAAGACATTCTATTATCAGGCACTAAACTTCCTTTCCAGCTTCATCTCTCAGGACTGCTTCCATCTCCGAAATGTGCTTATCCAAATCTATCACAACTTCTCATCATTTTTCAAGGCCTAGTTTTAGAAACCTCTTCCTCTTTGAAGCCTTCTATAAATACATCCTAACTAATAACTCTTTACTCGAACTCACATATCACACTATTTGTATCTTTAACATTCTGTTCATTCTGCTTTGCTTTACATCAGCACCAGTGTAGGGTATCTGGCAGGCAGAGACTGTTTTAGTCACCTTTGTACCCACAGGATCTGGCCCAATATATAGACACTGCTTAGTAAAGACTAGGCAAAACTGAGCATATGGACTCTCAAATGTTTTTTAAGCTTCCATGAAAAAGGACATTTTGAGTGCCTAGTCTAGTGTCTGGCACTGGCACTTAGTAGGAACTCAGTAGACATTCATGAAACTAAGTTGAATATTGAGATTCTTTTCTCTTTATTAAGATGATTAATCATGGAAAAGTCAACATTTCAAGCAACACTTCACCATTTGACCAAACTGAGATTTACATGACTGGCTCCTCTCCTTGTGCAGGTTTTGGTAGATACTATGGGAGGGAAGAAGAAAGAATGAGGACACTGGGCAGTGGTGTAGGTGGGGGGTGGGGGCAGTGAGGGCTTTGAGGGGGAAACACCCACTGTCTAGCTGCGAAAGGTTTTTTTTTATCCCTAACCACAGGAAGCCAGTGCCTTTCAAACAGGAAACACCAGCCTGTGACAGGCAGCTGTAAACCATCAGTAAATCTGATTTTCAGTTCCCTGAAGGGTTTGCATGCCTAAATACCCAGATCCTGAGGTCTTTGGTCATAACAGCTCAAAAGGTAAAAGTCAAAGACCAGATTGGCTTTGAGGTCTGTACTTCGGTACGTCCAAAAGTTTTGCCCAGAGCTCAAGCCAATCTCTACAAAAATGGGTATCTTATGTGAACTCTCCAAAAGGCTCTAAGAATTCTCACTCAGTTAAATCAAACTACAACTCACTTTAGGTGAGGGGAAAAGATCTTTGAGTTAGCTCAGAACCAATCCTCTTCAGTCTGTGGTCTTTGGCTGGCCCACCACCCAATTACAGCAGAAAGAATGTGATATAATCACCAGTATTTCTCAATGTTGACATAATTGTTACCATGCGCAAAAATTTACAAAAAAGGCCTAAGTCCATGGACAACCTCGAGTACCCCCAAACCACCAGTAATGTCTTCACTGCCCTTAAGGAATAATGATCTTAAGCTGCACTTTTTCTAAATTTGAATGGAAAGTAGAAATTCATTCTTATTGGACATGCTTTCACTACCAAAGTGACATTCTTTGATGAAACTGATAAAGAATCGTCCTATTGTACTAAAAAAGAAAAAAAGTAAATTTGCCTAGAGTTAGGGCCTTCATGTGAGTTTTCAGAAAGTGAAAATGATCGGAGAAGCTCTGAAGAGAGGATGCTGCTCTGGGTGACAGCGGGAGCTACACTGGCCACGCTTATGGAGCCCAGAAGTGCCGGAGGCCTTCCATTCAGTCCTTGGGGCAACCTGCACACCTGGTGTTTCCAATTATTTTAGAAGGCAGCTGCTGTGGGTTC
>NW_016107336.1:2640831-2671385 GCF_001604975.1 Cebus imitator
TTATTATTTTTTTTTAAAGAGACAGAATCTTGTTCTGTTGCCCAGGCTGGAGTGCAGCGGCATGATCTCGGCTCACTGCAACTTCCGCCTCCTGAGTTCAAGCGATACTCCTGCCTCAGACTGCTCAGAAGCTGGGACTGCAGGCGTGGGCCACCATGCCTGGCTAATTTTTGTATTTTTAGTAGAGTCGGGGTTTCACCATGTTGGTCAGGCTGGTCTCGAACTCCCACATTCGTGATCCACCCACCTCGATCTCCCAAAGTGCTGGGATTACGGGCGTGAGCCCCCATGCTGGCCCCATAATTAACTTTCTAAACACCAAAGTAACAAAAATGATTGACATGCAGTAAGTGCGCACGCGTTCGACAGTGTGTTGCTATTCAATGCTCAATACGCAAATAGTATTAACATTTTTGTCCCATAAGATAAAATTTTGGTTAACATCTTTCTCTTTAGAAACTTAAAACAAGGCTGGACACAGTGTCTGATACCTATAATTTCACCACTTTAGGAAGCCTAGAAGAGAGGATCGCTTTCGCCCAGAGTTGGATGGAGGCTGAGGTGAGCTGCGCTCCAGCCTGGGCGACAGAGCGAGACCTTGTCAATTTAATAAAACAAGGGTTGGGGTAAGCCGGATGCGGCGGCTCAAGGTGCCGGATGCCTGTAATCCTAACACCTTGGGAGACCGAGGCGGGCAGATAACAAGGTCAGGAGTTCGAGACCAGCCTGGCCAATGTGGCAAAACCCCGTCTCTACTAAAAAATACAAAAATTAGCTGAGCATGGTGGCGGGCGCCTGTAGTCCCAGCTCCTCAGGAGGCTGAGGCAGGAGAATCGCTTGAAACCAGGAGGCGGAGGTTGCAATGAGCCGAGATCACAACACTGCACTCCAGTCTGAGCGACAAGAGCGAGAATCCATCTACAAAAAAAAGGGGTAGGGGGTGGGATGGGGTGGAGGGAGAAATTAAAACAGTATGAGTGGAAATGCTCTCACATTCAGAGCATTCTTCAACAGGATTTGTAAACTAAATTTGAAAGATCCTTTTCAAAGAAGACAGATGTTTTTCATTTCAAAGGAATGAAAAAATTAAAACGAATTAAGCACTAAGTAACAATAGTGACACAGTGCTTCGTGTTTTCCTTTTTTTTTTTTTTTAAGATGGAGTCTCACTCTGCCACCCAGGCTGGACTGCAGTGGCATGATCTCAGCTCACTGCAACCTCCACCTCCCGGGTTCAAGCGATCCTGCTGCCTCAGGCTCCTGAGTAGCCGGGATTGCAGGCGAGAGCCACCACGCCCAACTAATTTTTGTATATTCGGTAGAGATGGGTTTCACTATGTTGGCCATGGCTGGTCTCGAAGTGCAGACCTCAAATGATCCAAGGCCTCAGCCTCCCAAAGCGCTGAGACTACAGGTGCAAGCCACCGCGCCCGGCCTACAGGTTAATTCATTCATCCTCGTAATAACCTTTTAAGTACCATCATTATCCCCATTTTACAGTCGCGGAAACAGTATATTGAGGCAAGGCAGCTGAGTACGTTCGTTTGGTAGAGTCGGGATGAGTACCAAGGCAATCTGGCGCCTAAGTTTGGGCCTGTGGTTCCCAGGCGTTGGTGCCCATTAAAATCCCCAGAGATCTTTAAAACGCCGTCTCCAGGCACTCTGGTTAACTAACTGGTATGGGATGAGACCTGGGCATCAGGACTCTGAAAGATTCCCAGGTGATTCTAAGCAAAGTTTGGGAACCTCTGGGTCTTGCTGTGAACCACTGGATATTAAAAAAAAAAAAAAAAAGGGGGGGGGGGGGGAGGGGCAGGGGGAGGGAGAACTCCTGCTTAGGAGTTCCTTCGCCGAGGCGCTGAGCTCAAGGCAAAGGTAGAGAAAGAACGCTAACGGGCAGGTGCGGCCAGCCTTGCCCAGGGTTAGGCCGGGGAGCCGGGCGTGAAAGCCGAGCCGCAGCGCGGAAGGCTCTGGCCCGAGTGTGCGGGCTGCGGCGCCGGGCCCAGCTCCAGGTGCGCGCCGGCAGGTGTCGGCTGGGCCGAGGGGCGCAGGCCACTGTACCGCGGGGACGGAAGCGGCGAGGCGCGCCGGCTTCTCACATGACTCCCTCCTGGGCTCGGCCGATGCCGCCCGGAGGGGACCGCTGGGTCTCCGCCCCCGCCCCCCACAACCGGCGCTCCGCTGCGCCGCCGAGCGCCCCCGGGTCCTAGGAGTGCGCGTCAGAGGCGGGCCGCAGGAACCTAAGTTACTTTGCGCTGCCCGACGCGAGGACTCCGGGAAGTTAGTTACTTTCCCCGGCGGGACGGTGCGGGACAGGACGGAGCCTGGACCGCGGCGCGGGGAGGGGAGCGAGGCAGGGGCATCCCGGGTGGTGGCCCGGCCCCCTCGGGTCTCTTTTCGTCGCCCACCGTATACCCACCCGGAGGTGAAATCCTGCTGCACGCTCAGCAGCCGCTCGCGGAGGGTCTCCAGCATTGTTGCCGCCGCTGCTCTCCTCAGGGCCCTGGCTGCTGCTGTCTCCGCCGCCCCCTCGGCCCCGCGCTGTCACCTCGCGCCCCGAACTCCCACAGCCAACCCCGCCCCCAGCCTCGTCCTCGCCTCGCGCCGCAGCCCCGGCCCCTTCCGCGTTCCCGCCCCCCGCGCGCCGGGCTCGCGCAGCCGCAGTGGATGGCGCCGGGCTCGGGCTGCGGAAAAGGGGCGGGCCTTTCCCCGGCCGACAGGGCCAGTGGCTCCTCCGCTTCTTCGTATCCCGCGCCAGGCCTTCTCCGGGTTTTTATTGTTGTTGCTGTTTTTGCATTAAAATGGAAGTGACATCTTGAAAGGATGGTTTAACTCGAAGCCTCCTTTGAGGGAAGCGTTGGCTTTTACGGTTTGGAAGAGAATTGGATCTATCTCTTGCACAGGTGATGTGCACAAATCACTGCATGGACTCTGAGTCCAGGATCTGACCCCACTTGCTTTCACCTAGGATGAGACAGTCAAATACTGAGCCTCAGTTTGTTCATTCATAAAATGGCAATAATAGTTGACTGTCTTGACATTCTTAATTTCCCTCTCTCTTTACTCCCTCAGGCTTCTGTGACTTTCACGAGTCACCAGTGACTTCCATGTTGCTGGTGTCTTTTATTACTTCTGTTCCCTGAGTTTTATTCTGCCTCTCGGTGGATCTCAATGCAGTTTATCATCCCATCCTTAAAACACGTTCTTCTCTTGCTAAGCACTCCATACTTCCTCTCTTCCCCCCCACCCCTTCTCTTTTTTTGGATGGAGTCTCGCTCTGTCGCCAGGCTAGAGTGCAGTGGTGCGATCTTGGCTCACTGCAATTTCCAACTCTCGGGTTCAAGCAATTCTCTTGCCTCAGCCTCCCGAGTAGGTGGGACTACAGGTGCGTGCCACCATGCCTGGCTAATTTTTTAAGTAGAGACGGGTGAGTCTCGATCTCCTGACCTCGTGATCTGCCCGCCTCCACCTCCAAGTGTTGGGATTACAGGCATGAGCCACTGTGCCCGGCCTTAACTTTTGTATTTTTAGTAGAGACATGTTTCACTATGTTGGCCAGGCTGGGCTCAAACTCCTGACCTCAAGTGATCCTTCTGCTCCGCCCTCCCACAGCTGCTAAGTTCCCCATGATAGTGCTTCCCTGACCAGCAGCAGCTGCATCATCTGGGAGCTTCTTGCAAAGGTAGAATCGCAGGCCCCAGCCAGCCCTATTGAATCAGAATCTGAGTTTTATTAAGACCCCTAGGTGATTTTTATTTATGTTAACATTCGAGAAGTCCTACCTGCCAAGGAAAGGGGGTTTCCTGTCACAACAGATTCTTATTGGAGAAAAAGAGATAAATGAGAATTGTTTTGGAATTTGAACCAAAGAGGAAGATGCTATTAAAGTAGAGGCTATAGAACCCAGAAAAGTTCATACCATTTCGCTGGCAGAGGTCTTTTAGAGTAATTGGAAAGGCACTATGGTCATTTGCTTTACAGGAACCTGACTTAGATTTGTAAAGGAACCTGACTTAGATTTACAGTGTGTTGTTACTATTTGTGATTTTTTTTTAAAGCCAACATGTAAATATTTTTGATATCTTTAATTTTTAAGAGTTTAAAGATGCCAGAAGAATCCATGTAAAAGCTATAAATGTTTCTCATGAAGCAATGAGTATTTCCAAGAATGAGGTAAGCTAGATAAAGCTGGAAAGTTGATATCAGCACGGCATTTTGAAAAGAAAAGCAGAGAAAGAAATCAGGGAGGTGAAGGAGGGGAATTCCAACCTGAGAGAGCAAAGATTAGAACGCAGCTGAAGAACAGGAGGGAAGGGGGTAGAGGTTATCAAGGTCTGAAGACAGAAGCTATAGTAATAGATCTAGATGTTAAGCACTGTCAGGAGTGACAGCAAGGTTGGAAATGAGTATTTTACATGAGCTAAACTGAAAGAACAGTAAACGGATCTCAGCTACATCTATCTGTGTTCCAAAATTGCATCCTACTATCATAGAATGACTGGGCACCTAACCTTGTCTTTTGCTCAGATGAAAAAGAAGGCACTACACTGTTCCATTAAAGGAGGAAACCTTTTATTTTTTGTTAATCTGTGTTTCGATCTATATGATCTATAAATATGCATTAGAGGAGGAAAACTTATTTTTTGTTAGTGTGTTTGGATCTATATGGCCTATAAAATATCCATAACCCACCAAGTGACTCCATTCATCAAAGTGCAGAGACTCTACATGAGTGAAGGAAATCACATCCTGCCCTCTTACAAATAGATGGTTCCCCCTAGACAGAGTATATCTCAGAAATCACACCTTCTGAACCTCTATGCCATAGAAATATATTTGTGTGGAAAACTTAATAACAAACAAACTCTTTAATAGGAATTAGTGGCAAAAAAAATAAAGTTTGAGAATGATTACCTGTAGCTATCAGGTCAATACATGCTGGTGGGGGGGCCCTAATAATTGATAATTATTAGTTAAAATAATTGATGATTATAATTGCAGTTAAGGGATAGTTCTCAAGCCTGGCTGCACCTTTGAATCACATGGGGATCATTTTAGAAATACCAGTGCCTGGCCTCAATGCCCCCCAGAGCATCTGGTTTAACTGGTCTGAGGTGACATCTCCTCCTTCATGCTGTTAAAAATCTTCCCTGGTGATTCTAACGTGCAGTCAGGACTGGGAACCACTGAGCTAAGCAGAGAAACCTAAGCTGCCATGCAGGGGAAAGCAAATGATGACCTCACAATCCCTGAACTTCAGGAGTCCAGGCTACAGTTTGTCCTCACCTTTCCCGGCTCATTCAAACAGGCACTAGTCCCATCACTTCATTCCCAGTATCCATGCCCCTGCAGCCTCCACCCAGCACTTCTGCCTGCTGGTTCTGAAGGCAACAGTATGAGGCAGGAGCAGAGGAGAAAGCTAAACCAGGCCTGGATACGCGAGGCAGTAGCTGAGATGTGCTCAGGTTTCCCCAGGGGATGTATTTTGTTCTTTTTTTTTTTTTTTTCCAAAAATGCCTACTCAGCAAAGAGAGGAAATCCAAGAACCAACTGTGCCTAGAGACTTAGGCTTCCTGGAACTGGAAGACTCTTGTTGGCAGTGATGGGGTTCAGAACATGCTACCCCAAAATATGGTACCTGGGAATTTGAGAAAACCACAGAAGCAGGTTTTCTCTGACACCCATCCCCTTCTCTCCTGAAGCAGGTCCTAAAACCCCGGAAAGGATTTCCTGGCCTTCCCCTGTAGCAGGTCACATGAGCAGTACCCCATGTGAAAGGCAGTCTCCATATACCTGGAAGAAAAGAGACCAAAGACTAAAAGATGCCAAGAAGAATCTGAACAAACAAGTCTTCCTTAGTTTCCCTCAGTTTATCACCACTAAGCCATACCTTTGTGTCCTGCTAGCAAACTTCTCCGTAACTGCCCATTTTTCATCAAACCTAAGCATACAAATACATAAGACTACTTTGTTCCTTTGGGCCATATTTCCTTCTGATGGCGCCTGTGTTGTAGTAAACTTAATAAATGTGTATGCTTTGCTCTTGTTCATCCTTTTGTTATGGGGGCCCCAGCCATGAACCTGAGATCAGGAGGAAAGCTATTTCTTCTCCCCTATACCATTCAGGAAACAACAAACCCTCTAGGGTCCTAACAGGAGCCTGGTGGCTGTCATTTCGGAGAAACTGTCTTGTTTCCTTGCCGAGAGACGCCCCCAGTCCCATTTATCTTTCTGACTCTCCGTGCTCCTACTTTTTCCTCTTTCTACTCTCTGCTTTCCCATATAACATCCGCCACCTCGGATTTCCTCTTAATAACTCCTCCCTCCAAGTCTCTTGGTTTCTGCCACGGCTACGGACTATGCCCCTCCCTGGGCAACCAGAAGAAGGCTCTGAATACTTTCACCAGTCCTCTTTTACACAAGAATGCCTCACTTAAGCAAAATCCTTGTACCAGGACACCTCATGCTGTGCATGTCTGCCTGTATGCCAAGTGCCAGTCCCTGGCCAAGTCTACCGTGACCACGGCTGCAGGGTCAAACCGCACAAAACATGGGCAAGAAGTGCTTTTGGCCTTTTTTCTCCCTTAGAAGGGGACTCTGAGGGGCTGTTTCTGCAACCTTGAAAGGGGGTGAATAAACCTACAATGGCTAAATTCGAGGCAACTTGGTAATATTTTCACTTGGGTTGCTTTAATTCAGAGGTTTAGACAAAATAAATGGTAAGTTTTCAAACATTGCCTTTGTGATCTGCTGAGAATCTCAACAAGGGAAGGGGGGAAGTAGTTCGAATGTACAGAAATATTGGATTCCTTTGCTTCTCTGTATTGTCTCTGTTTATACACAGAAACAGAAGTGAACAGATGTACCTGTTGTCTTCATAAACCATCTTTTATGCCAATAGACTACTGGATAGTCTATTCCTCTGATAGCAGAATTCTGTTCTTGAAATGAATCTGATTACTGTGCCGGTGCAACCTGAGTTAGCACCACTCATCACCTACTGGTACCTAGGGAGGAAGCATGGCATTGAGGAAGAATTAGCTGATCAATAGAGGACTTTTTTTTTTTTTTTTGAGACAGAGTTTCGCTCGTGTTGCCCAGGCTGGAGGGCAGTGGTGCCATCTCAGTTCACTGTAATCTCTGCCTCCCAGGTTCAAGTGATTCTCCTGCCTCAAGCTCCCAAGTAGCTGGGATTATAGGGGACTGCCACCACACCCAGCTAATTTTTTGTATTTTTAGTAGAGACAGGGTTTCACCATGTTGGCCAGGCTGGTCTTGAACTCCTGACCTTGTGATCTGCCCACCTCAGCTTCCCAAAGTGCTGGGATTACAGGCATGAGCCACCGTGCCCGGCCAATGGAGGACTTTTAATAAAACCTCAACTTTTGAAATAGTGGAAATGTCAAAGATGAAACGGTATCTAAGAGCAGGATGCTCATCCTTCCTCCCACTCCCTTGTTCCACCTGGAGGCTGCAGTGAAGAGAAAACACAAGGCCATTAAGCAGAGCAGGACAGCTGGGAATAGGGCAGGGGAGGGCACAGGAGCACACCCCATCTCCTGATTTCCCATTGCTTCCTAAAATTCATCCCTCTGTCCGGCAAGGCTTTTCTCTTTATGGTTTTCTGCAGTGTCACCTACTCAACAAAACCACATTGTTAAGTGTACCACCTATGCTGGGTACTCTACTAGATGCTGACATAATAATGGTATTGTCTTAAGTTACTATTACACTAACGATGATGGCTATTACTTGCTAAGAACTCCATAGTGCCAAACAGGATTCTAAGCACTTTGCACATATTATTTATCCCATTTTACAGATTAGGAAATAAGGTACTGTAAGCCATATATCAGCCTGTGAAGAGCTTCTGGTCTAGAGGTGAGGCAATATCCACAGGGTGATTAGTGTTTTAAATATGGCTGTGATCAACTGAATGTGGTGGCACGGGCCTGTAGTTCCAGCAACTTGGGAGACGAGGTGGGACAATTGCTTGAGCCACAGAAGTCGAGGCTGCAATGAGCCGTGATTGTGCCACACACAGTCTAGCCTGGGCAACGCAGAAAGACCCTGTCTCAATAAGTAAGTAAAATAAAACAAAATAAATATGTCGGCTGGGCATGGTGGCTCTCGCCTACAATCCCAGCACTTTGGGAGGCCAAGGCGGGTGGATCACGAGGTTAGGACATCGAGACCATCCTGGCCAACATGGTGAAACCCCATCTCTACTAAAAATACAAAAATTAGCTGGGTGTGGTGGCGTGTGCCTGTAATCCCAGCTACTCAGGAGGCTGAGGCACAAGATTCGCTTGACCCGGGAGGCGGAGGTTGCAGTGAGCTGAGATCATGCCATTGCACTCTAGCCTGGCAACAGAGTGAGACTCAGTGTCAAAAATAAATAAATAAATGACAGAGTGAAACTCCATCTCAAAAATAAATAAATAAATAAATATGTCTGTGACCGCCTGAAGAGTGACTCTCCTTGTCTTTGCTTTAGAAGAAAGAGTCATCAAAGGGTTCCATCGCTGGGGCAGCCTTCAGAAATGTAAGTATCTCAGCACAAACTCCTGGAAGGTGCCTGTGACTGCTGTGGTGAGGTTTGGGCATCTGGGCCTGCCTCCAAGGCCAGTCCTCGGCAAATGCCACTTGGTCATGTGAAAGTCAAGGCAGCTGAGCCAGTTCAGCCCCTCAAGCCTTTAGTGGCATTAGCCAGTGCACCACCTCCCTCACAGACTGGCAAGACGCTGGGGGAGGGGAGACAGAGAAAACAGCTCACCAGAGCCAGGCAAGAGTGGGCCATGCCCATGCCAGCTGCCCGAACCAGGTGCTCTGCCTCCTCGAAGAGTTGGGAGAGGGTTACATGGCCCTTGGCTGGAATCCTGCTATGGAGACTAAGGGGGAGGTGGGCAGGGGACTCCCCTTCATGGGAGCATGGGGCTGCCCAGGGTGCATGGGAGTGAGCAGCCCTGGCTCTGCTGCTGGGGAGAGAGACTCTGGCTGGGAAATCTGTCCACCCTGTTGGCCAGATCTGAATGCCCTGCTTCTCATTTAGTCACAGACATCACCCCCAAATCCTCACCAGCCTCACTTCCTCAAAATCAGAGGACTAAGGTACTGCTGGTCTGTCAGCTGGTGAAACATGATAGATTGCATGTTGGAGGTTGGCCACGGGGGAGTGGCAAGTCAGAAGTGTGTTACTGTCTCCATGCCATCTTGCTCATACTCCAGTAGAGTACAGTCTGGGAAGCGTGGGTCATACTATTTTCTCTTCTTAAAATGCTTTGTCTACTCATAAAGAACCATAAACCATCCTGTCTTCCATCTTTTAATATAGAATATTGCCACTAAATGTTTCTACTACTTTATTGCATTTTCATGATTGCAGCTGTAAATCAAATCAAATCTGGGAGCTTGTCCCACAGGCCAAATGATATTCAGCTAGAGCTCAGACATCCAGCCTTCAAGCGGGTCCTTCTTTCCCTCTTCACTGTTGTTTATGTTCTTTTTGCATTTGAGGCAAATGTATTTCACCCAACCCCGATGATGTGTTCTGAGAGGGATGAGAGTTTTCATTAACTCCCTATTTCACATCCATCACTACATTTAACCTCGGATATAAAGTCTCAAGTTCTTTGCCCTAAAAATAGCCAGGGGCCGAAATGGGAATCAAAGTGAGGATTAGTGTCAGCTGTGGTTTCAAGTATCAGAAATCCACTGATGGTAAATGCCAGTCAATTCCCCCTGCTCTCCTCCTGCTTGCCTTCACACCCACCCTGCGGGGCTGCACTCAGACACCTCCCTGGTCTTCCTAAACAGGATTAATCCACATTAACGAACACCAGATAGAAAAGCCTCAGTGAAGCGCTACTTACCCTTTAATATTTTTTGGAAAATTGGCCAGTTTTCCTTTGGAAATTTAACCTGGCACAAATCTTTTGGAAAATAAAATTAATTATAGACTTCCTGCCAACAAACCCAGTACAATGTGCCTTATCAACTTTTAGTATAAATGAGAAACTGCAATGGTTTATGCCACATACATCATGTTGAAATGAAACTTTAAGCTCCAGCAATTTAAAATAACACACCAAGTCTTTTGTTCATTTCTCACAAAATCTCAACACACACACACCACAGATTATTTAAAGAAGTAGAAAGAAGTGGGTTGCAATAGAAATCTCTACATTGGCATTCAGCAGGCCTTTTAATTTACGCTGAATGGGGTCACGGCAATATCGATTTTTTTAACCCAGTTTATTGCGACTTACTGATACTTGAGTTCTATGTCTTCTGTTTTGCCCAGCAGTAAAATGAAGCTTTTCATTTCCAGATGGTAAATGAATGGCACAGTTCTTAGTTGTGAACTTTAGCTTATGTGTTCATTTGACTAGAATAAATGAATCCAGAGACCTCCACTGTTAGTAGCCAATTAGTCATTAAACAACACACAAACTCAAATAAGTCACTATAATACCAGATGGTGACCCCACGGTACATTTGCTTTCTTAGCCTGGAGGTCGGCATTTGGGAAACTGCCATGCTCCTTAGAGTATTAAGTTTCGTAGAGTTCGGAGCTAGAATGCCATGTAGAGACGAATTAATCCTCTCATTTCACAGCTGAGACTATTGCTGCCACACATCGGGTGCATAGACGCCAGCTGCCAAAAATGATTCTTCATTTTTACTTTGTTTTACAAATCTACATCGTTTTCCAATAAGGAAAAGTGAAGTACAGAAAGAAATGTCCATAAGGTATATTTAAAAAAATCCTCAATCTGGCCAGGCGCCGTGGCTCACGTCTGTAATCCCAGCACTTTGGGAGGCAGAAGTGGGTGGATCATTTAAGGTCAGGAGTTTGAGACCAGCCTGGCCAACATGGTGAAACCCAGCCTCTACTAAAAATACAAAAATTAGCTGGGCGTGGTAGTGTACACCTGTAATCCCAGCTACTTGGGAGGCTGAGGCAGGAGAATGGCTTGAACTTGGGAGGCGGAGGTTGCAGTGAGCCAAGATTGTGCCATTGTATTCCAGCCTGGGCGACAGGACAGAGACTCTGTCTCAAAAGAAAAAAAAAAATCTCAATCTGCAAAGCTGGAGTGATTTTGGGCTTACATTCCAACAGGCATCTTGGTTTTCTGACAGTCCTCAGCCTCATGATTAGCCATATAGATGATTTAAGATCAAAATACCATCAGGCTGCAATCTCACTTTTTATGGTTTTGCTATATTAACAGAGACAGCAATAAAATAAATTCACTGAAGGGGACATGCTGTTCCATTTCTTACATTGAAAATTCATCATGTTATAGTTTTGCAAGTGTGCTCACACACATGCAGACACAGAGTCCGGTTTGACTGAAAGCTCCAGCCTGGTCTTCCCTTGGGAGGCTTCAGGCCTGACGTAGGCTCTCTGGACCCTCTATGGAGAGGAGGCCTGCAGTAGGATTGGCCTATGCTTTCACTTTTGTTCTTCTTCCCTCTTCTGGTTTTAGCTTCTCTTGGTGTGGCAGTGAGAGAGAGGACAGACTGAGGCAAACAGAAAGAAGTTTTGCCTCACTGGGCATGTGATAGCCTCTGCAGAGCCCCGACGGGAACCCCGTCTTTCCCTCCCATCTGCAGTTTCCTGACTTGGGTAATCTGACCCTTCTCTTACCCCCTTAGCCTCTAGTCACTGAGGTACCCTTGACCAGCAGACAGCCTTCTGATAAGAATGCCTCAGAGGAGCTGCCAGCGCTCATTGCCCCCAAGAGAGGGTAAGGTATCCTTGGGTTTATTTATGAGCCCTGGGTAAACGCTTGTTTATCTGTACCCCACAGAGACACGGGATGGAAGCCAGTCCATTAGTAAATCAGTCAGACTAAATAAAGACACAGAGACAGACATGATAAAGCCACTGGGCATCATTAAGGGCTTAACCGAATTACACGTGTGTGAGATGAGTCTTGGCTTGATGGAACTCGAAAAGCCAGACTGCTCAGAATAAATCCAACCAGCAAGATCATGGAGTATAAATGATGCCTTATGCACTGTGCACGATCTAGGAAAAAGCCGGGTTCCAAAATTTCTTGTCAGTATTTAGGGACCCAAGATGCATTTTTTTTCCCCAAGGAACAAAGTTATAAACGGTGATTCAGTAGCAAGGCCTCTTCTACAGAAGGCTGCTTCACCCCTAATGTGGCTGAATGACCATAGGAGCCCGAGCTCTAGGCCTGGAAGTTGGGGACTGTGTCCTTACTGGAGAAACTGAGAAGAAAGTGCTCCTCCCCCTTACTAGAGCCAAGCTCAGCTTTCACTGTTGTTCTCCACCCCAGGGGCTCTGAACCTCCACTGCCCTAAGATCTTGCACTTCCCCTGGGTCAGCCCTGACTTCTCTAGAGTTCCCAAATCATCAGCTTCCTTCATTTCCTTATTCAAACCCTGTTGCCTGAGACTACCAGGAAAGCAAACAGAATTCATTCGTTTAAACTAACATTTGATTTTTCCAGTAGCCTTTTCCTTTCAATAAGTGCTTAGGTCTTTGTAACAGGGTGCTTCTGTGTTTCAGATATCACCTGCTATAGGAGTTTGGAAGCTGCAAGATAACAATAAATCTATTATTCCCAAATGTTGTCTCAGACTATAATTACTCCTCTGTCTCAACTACCTCTTAGATTCCTGGGGTGAAGCAAGCTCACTTCTGGTGAAACAGGCAATACAGCAACACACTACCATCCACATGCCTGACGATTTCTGCCACAGAGGCAGGATGTTCCATTTTACCACTGGGTTAGTGTTCTGGCATGTTGATACTAAGTCACAGATGCATGCTGCTTTCCATAGTCCGTCATCCTTTAACTTTTTTTGGGCAGAGCACTCATTTGGAGGAATTACCTCTTTCTCATTGGATTATATTCCAGTGGGATTTTCAATCACGGTGTTCCTTCTTTCTCTAGCTAATGGTCAACCAAACGACTAGGCTGATTGCTATTTTCGTCTTTGAACGATGTAAAGACTGAAAATCTACTGGGGAAGTCTGGACAAGACCGCTTGTTCATTCCTGCCACTGGGAGCTTCCAGAGGTGCCTGGGCCTGTCCTTTTTGAATCCATCGTTTTTCCTATCCTTGTCTGTCCCATATCATTCCCAAAGAATTCCTTCTTGTTGAAGTTAGTCAGAAATGGTTTCCATTGCTTGATACAAATAATGCTAATTGATACAGTCCTCTACTTCCTCTGTTACACTATCTGTACTTGAACTTAGGGACAAGGTCTCAAAAAGAATGACACACTGCTTATTCCACGGAGGGACCTCACATCTACCCCAAGCCCTATCTCAATACTCCATCCCCAAAGCCAAACCTAGGAAGCCTTCGGAATAATTTGGTGTTTTTCTTGTTTGATTTCTAAAGGTTTGTTGGACCCTCCATGGAGTGTGCTTTGCCTTCTCCTTGTGAATGATGAGGTTGGGATCTTGAGATCTTCTGTCTCCCTCCCACCACCTCCCCCCTTCCCCCTGGCATCTTAGAAGGCACTCTCCCCACATTCCACTCATTTCTAGCCAGCCACGTTTCCTCAGAATTTACTTGTCAGATTTTATTTTATTTGTCTGCAAAGCTTTGGTTGTACTCATTCACCCAAATAAATCTGTCATTGATTGAATTCCTAACAGTGTAATAAAATGAACGGAAAAACCAGCCTGAGTAGGATGCAGTTTTGCATCATTTCCCAATGGAGCAGAAGACAAAATTGTTTAGAGATGCTACAAATCTAAATAAGTGCAAGTTTCATGAGCCTTTGTTCATAAACATGCTTGCTAGAAGCTTGCCATTTATTCAGTATATTCACATTACTAATTACATTACTTAGGTATTTTGAAACTAGTGTCAACTGCCTAGAATCCCTGTGTGAGGTTAAGGTGTTTCCTGACTGAAGTGTCTTTTTACAGTTACAGGCAAAATTCTCTAGATAAGTAGACCAGGCATCTGCATTCAAAAATATAACATTTATTGAGCACGTACTAGGTACTAGGCAGTATCTGCATTATTATGGAAATCATCTCATTTTGTCTTTAGCAGCCCTATGCATAATGTCAGTCCTATTTTGCTGCTGAGGAACCAGAGAGATGACAAAACCAGCTCATGTTCAAAGAGACTGTAGGGTGAGGTCAAGAGTCAAACTCGGCCAGGCACGGTGGCACATGCCTGTAATCCCAGCACTTTGGGAGGCCAAGGTGGGTGGATCACGAGGTCAAGAGATCGAGACCATCCTCACCAACATGGTGAAACCCTATCTCTATTAAAAATATAAAAATGAGCCAGGCATGGTGGTGGTGGGGGGGTGCCATTAGTCCCAGCTACTCGGGAGGCTGAGGCAGGAGAATTGCTTCAACCTGGGAGGTGGAGGTTGCAGTGAACTGAGATCATGCCATTGCACTCCAGCCTGGCGAAAGTGTGAGAAAAAAGTCAAACTCAAGCATTCTGATGTTAGTGCTACACTGCTTTTCTAAGACAGGCAATGAATGTTTTCGTTCTGAACTTTGTTGGCTTACCAAAGGACATTGCCCACTTGACCCAGGCTCTTGATTCTTCAGCAAAATTAACTACAAAATATAACCAAACATTTCTGTTTCCAAAATAAAGACAACATGTTTTGGGGTGAGTCGAGTTGACTATGTGATAGGTGATATCCCAAGGTGGTCCCCCAATCAACTGCGTACCTCGGTTTTCACTGCTGCAGTCTCCTCCCATTGAATCTGGGCTGGCCCTATGGCTTGCTTTTAACTTGCAAAAGTGATGGCTGTGTAGCTTCTGAGGCTACTTGATAATGAGCCTGGCAGTTTCTATCTGGGTCTCTTGGAAAGCTCACTCTGGGGAAGAAGTCTGAGACTGCCATACCAGGAGGAAGACTAAACCAGCCACATAGAAAGACCACATGGATGGGGTGGGGGGATAAAGAGAGAGAGAGAGAGAGAGACAGACAGACAGACAGACAGACAGACAGACAGACAGAGGAGTGTGTGTGTTACATAGTCAATTGCCAGCTCTTCCATCCATCCCAGCAGAGGCACCATATTGCAGCAGAACTTTTAGATGACTCTAGCCTCAGATGCCATCTTCCTACAGTCACATGAGAGACCCCAAGTGAGAACTGGTTGGCTGGGCCCAGTCAAGCATGAAACCACTAGAGATAATCATCATCATTTTGAGACCCTTAGTTTCGGCATAGTTTGTTACGCAGCAGTAGATGTCTGGAACAGATGCTGAGTGGAAGACAGACTCACACATGTTGAGACTCTACTTTGTACCCGATCTGGTGCTATTTTCTTTACATATATCAGGAGGTAAAATGATCAACATAAAATGTTGGCACATTTTCTACCACATCACCTTCCCACATCAACAAGGAAAACCCCATAATTTCCAGTTTAATTAAAACTTCCTTCTCTGCCAAACTTTATCCTCCCAAACCAACCATAGGTCTTTCTCTTTCAGAACGGTTTCTGTGTAGTTGTCATGCAGATTGACCATAGAAAAATATTTGACTCTGAGAGACTAGAATTGAAGAGAAAGGACTTCCCCAAAGAGGTAAAATCACCTTTGTAATAAAGACAAGAAAGAGATGGAATGGATAGGTGGGGAGTGGGATGGGAGTGGCAGAAAAGGAAGGAAGGGTGGAGAAAGTTCTTTGGTAATATGGTAGATAAGGAACTCCAGAGGCTGCTGACATGAGTGAACTCGGTGACAAAAGCAGCAGCAATGAGAAATACTGAGGTTGGTTATGAATTGGATTCTCTTCAGTGCTGAGAAATGAATAAAACTGGAATTTTTCCCCCTGATTGGTTGCCTGAGAAGTGTGTGTTTCTCTGGGACTGAACTTGATGGGTTGTGGCTTCAGTTAGGGTTAGTTGCATTATCATCTCATGTAACCTTTCAATAATGTCACGAACCATGTCTTCCTGCCATTGTTTTACAGATTCAGAAACTCAGGTTAAGAGAGGTTAAGTAACTTGTTTAAGGTCATACAGTAATAAGCAGTAAAACCAATAATTTTAACCTAAGGTCATTGACTCCAAAGTCCATGATTTCCCACTTCACCATTCCAGAGTCACTTCCCTGACATTATAACCTCTGTTCTTCTATTGCTGAACCCACTTCATCTCACATAAAGGCAGTGTCATTAGAGAAGGGGTGAGCAGGGCAGCAAGGACCCATTTATATGATTTTTTTTTTTTTTTTGAGACAGAGTTTCGCATTGTTGCCCAGGCTGGAGTGCAGTGGAGTGATTGCGGCTCTCTGCAACCTCCCCCTCCTGGGCTCAAGGTGATTCTTCTGCCTCGGCCTCCTGAGTAGCTGGGATTACAGGCACCCACCACAACATCCAGTTAGTTTTTGTATTTTTAGTAGAGATGAGGTTTCACCGTGTTGGCCAGGCTGGTCTTGAACTTCTGACCTCAAGTGATCAGCCCACCTTGGCCTCCCAAAGTGCTAAGATTACAGGCATGAGCCACTGGACCCAGTCTACATGAATCTTGTAGGTGCCATTCCCTGAGTTTCCTAACAGTTTCTAAAAGCAGGTTTTAAAAAATGGCACATACGAATGTCAGATGATGTAATTTCTTAAAAGTCTGTTATGTGCTCTTTATCATATTCAATTCTGTTATCATGTAGTGACTGTGAAGGCAATTCATTTGATGACACTTATAAAGAAAGTAACATCCTAAGGTTATCTTGGAATAATACCTTTTAACAATAAGAGCTGCTGCTTCTGTTTACTACAGACCCAGATTTAAAAAAATACCTGACAATAAAAGATTGGGTTGTGATTCCTTCTCTCTTTTTGGTGACAGCAGTTGCTCACTAACGTTTTCCACCAGCTCCATATCTATTTCCGTGTAAAAGGGAACAAAACTGTTTAGCATTTTCCCAGCACATTTGTGTCAGAATGCAGGTATGCTGCAGGGAAGGATATAAAACATCTTAGTCTGTTATGACAATAAAAATGTTCATCCTGAATTTCCGTGACAAAAACGTACAACTTTACCTCTTACTGATCGTATACATTTCCTATTTACACTTTAAAATTATGAAATCTGAAATTTACTGCTCAAACAGTAGCACATATACAACAGCAAATCATGATTGTACCGAAATGCATACCTGGTCCGTCCTCCCAGTCACCTTCTGGCAGTTTCACCTCCTGCAACACAGGCCAGGAAGTAGCAGGGAACGTCACACCAGCCAATCTGACTAGATAACAGTCCTGATTTTCTAATTAAAGATTTGGGAGAAATGCTAAAATAAGAATTGGCAGTTATCTGTGAATCTTAGCTATTTGTGTTTTCCCCATGCTCAATCTCTAAAATTTTTTGACAGATGTGAGTATTTTTTTAAAAATAACAGGAAGAAAGGTAGCAAAGAGGGGGTAAGAGAAAATGGGCTTTTCTTGACCTGGCTTGAACCCTGGATTTCTCTTTTTTTTTTTTTTGAGACAGAGTTTCACTCTTGTTACCCAGGCTGGAGTGCAACGGCGCAATCTCGGCTCACCGCAACCTCCGCCTCCTGGGTTCAGGCAATTCTCCTGCCTCAGCCTCCTGAGTAGCTGGGATTACAGGCACGCACCACCATGCCCAGCTAATGTTTTGTATTTTTAGTAGAGACGGGGTTTCACCATGTTGACCAGGATGGTCTCGATCTCTTGACCTCGTGATCCACCCACCTCGGCCTCCCAAAGCGCTGGGATTACAGGCTTGAGGATTTCTCTTTTTTACTGGACAAATGATTTTGGGCTTTCCCTGAACATCTTTGAGGTTCTGTTTCCCTACCTGTAAAATGGAGCTAAATGAGCTTATTGTGAGCATTCAAATGACACAATGGGCGATGCTATGTGTCTGGTACCAGCACATGGTGGAAGGACAAGAATTCCCAGCTTGCTTCCTCTACAACATCAGAAGCAGAAAGAGAAGGCTGTTAATCCCATCCTGCAGTCTTAAGAGTTATATCTATATTTATCACTTTCTGAAATTTACTAATAAATGAGCCTCTTTAAGCACACAGAAGCTCACTAGACTTAACCAGAGACCAGTGATTAATTTCAGCATCCAGTTAGAGACTCCCTGATTTTTCTAGACATCAGTCACCCCAGGAAAGAAAATATAAACAGCAATATCCAGCTTGAAAGTACTTGTACTGTTACAAATACTAATGTGCAATCAATGATCTTTAAATGCTTTAGAGAATTGTTCCATATAATAACAAAGCATGTACCATTATGTACAGAAAGAATGCTTATATGGGGTGTGAGATGGAATCTCTGTCACTCAGGCTGGAGTGCAGTGGTGCAATCCCAGCTCTGGGATTCAAGTGATTCTCCTGTCTCAGTCTCCCAAGTAGCTGGGATTATAGGTGGCCACCACCATGCCCAGCAAATTTTTGCATTTTTATTAGAGACAGGGTTTCAACATGTTGGCTAGACTGGCATTGAACTCCTGACCTCAGGTGATCCTCCCACCTCCACCTCTCAAAGTGCTGGGGTTACAGGCTTGAGCCACCACCCCCAGCTGGGAGAGTTCTAGTGAAACAGTCCACCAAGGCCTGTAGTATTGTTACAATCATATTGTCCAGTGACACTTGACTCAGGACCACAACCTTCTAAGAAATCAGTTTCATTAAAAAGAGGAAATGACTTTCTTTTAATTTCCAGCTTTTAAGTTCAGGGGTACATGTGCAGGATGTGCAGGTTTGTTATATAAGTAAATGTGTGCCATGATGGTTTGCTGCACAGATCATCCCACTGAGGAAATGACTTTCAAGTGAGCATATACTTTGTGGTCTACCGAGTACCAGCTCGGTCGGGAGACCCCCCACCTAGACGATGCTGAAGGTATTTGAGAGGCAGACACAGATAGCACAACAGAGTGGATCTATCCTGGAGGCTGACAGCTCTCCAGATGGAAGGCCCTGAGCAGAGAGTCATCCACGTATTTATTTGCTCTTTGACAGGTGATTCTTATTAATACACAGGTGTTCTACATATACACATAACTCAGGAATATACTAGGTAGGAAGCTGTTACCCACGTACCACTGATTACTAACTAAAAGTACCTTCCACAAGAGAACCACGGGGCAGGTAAACAATGTTCTCAACATCTCACCCTTGTTTCACAAAGCTAGGTAAACAAGTACAGCTCTATCTTGGTGAACCATTTCTTGGAGGCTTTTGGATCTGTACTTGCAAACTACACAAAGAGAAACAGGACAGATTAATAACATAATCATAACAGCAATTACAGATCCTCCAAGTGTTTTCGTCCAGATTTTAGGGCGGCCAATCCATCAGCAGCCTCCCCAAGCACCTCAGAACCTCACTAACTGCCCACACTTATGTTTTTCCCTTAAGGAGCTGGGACCCAGAAATCTTTCGGAAATAGGGCAGAGGTCATTCTTCTATAACTACTTCCTCCCGGAAAGAGGCATCGAGGGCCCTCTGGGTCCCTCTTCCTTGCTTGCTGTCTAAAGGCCTTTCCGGGTGCTGTTTTATTCTCTCCCGATTATGTTCGGTCTCATTATACTTTTTAGAGTTACTAAAGTTAGTCCATAATTCTCTCAGCACCACAAAATATGGGGGTTTAACACAGCTCTGAATCTAAAGAGATTTCTTATAAATTTCTAATGAATAAGATTTAGGGCCTTATTCTCTGTTATATTTTCCTTCCCAGACTTTTATTGGTTTTAGGGCCACAGGCATTTTCCCAAAGTTCTTCTCATCCAGCTCTTATCATTGGCCATACTATTTTTGGTTGTGGTTTTATTAATCCCCCATCTCTCCAGACAACAGAATTATTGATCTCAGTATGTATAAATTCCAAATAATTGTAGTTCTTTATCTGCCATGTGAATTCCATCTTACTACAAGAGGACTGACTGGCGCCGTCATTGCTACGTATCCCCTTAGGGGACCAATAATCAATAATAATTCCATAGGAATTGTTGTGCAGTACCTCATTCTATCACAACACAATCTCTCCAGATTAATGTTTTTAACTTAGGGGGCGATTCCTTATTTTATCTGCATTTCTGTCTTGATGGCAGAAATGTTGTTCTTTCTTAAATTATTATAGACAATAAAGGAAGGAAAAAATATATGCCCAATATGTGAAACTTCCTTTTACTTCTATCCCAACTCCAGAAATACCCACTTTAACCGTGATAACTGTCATCATGGTTACCACAATGGGCGGTCCTGCTTTCTTCAGGTTTTCCTCCGCTATTTGTAAAAGTTTCTTACGTTGACCCCAAGACGGTGGTGAGTGTTGGTATGTGTTCTCCTCATGGAAACAGCACTGCACCTCGACGTCAGTGTCACCATCTCTGCGACTGGGGGGTCCTCTACAAGTCCCTTTTTTGATATCTGCCTCATAGTGTAGCTTTAAATGTCTGGATGGTACCCACGCCCATTTTTTATTTGGACCTGCAGAAATATAAGCAAATCCTCTCCCCAGGTTATTATATTACCTCTTTCCTGATTCTTTGTGAGGAGATCTCGCCACCAGATCAATTGCCTTCCAGTTTCTTCCTTGAATTTGTTTATTCAGGTGTTGTTCAGCAACTAAATTCTCTAGAGCCTCCAGTTTTTCTTTTGTCAGTGGCCACTGCTCTATCCATATAGGTTTGTTTGTCATCCGTTTCAAGGTAATAGGCTCTGGTGGCTTGGCAATGGCTGCCATCAAAAAGAATATCTTAAGTCCTGCCAAGCTTTTTGTCCTTCAATTTCTAAAATTTCCTTTGGGCTTTGCAAATTTTCTTCCAATCCCATCCCAGGCACATAGCCCTTATCCTGCCTCATTTGGTGGCCTGGTGGTGGTGGAGGGGGGAAGGAGTGGGGGAGGCGGGGGAGGGGTGATGCAGCTGTATGATTGTTCAGGTATTAAACCCTGAGCTCCCCATTGCTGTAACAACTCTCTTCCCCACAAGTTAACAGGGATTTGCATTACAATAGGATGCATAGTTCCAAGCTGTCCCTCAGGCCCCTTGCAGGTGAAAATGTGACTACTTTGATACACTTGAGAGGCCTGCTCTACTCCAAGCACATTGAATTGAACATTTTCCATGGGCCAAGGAAGTGGCCAATGTTGGAAAGAAATAATAGAAACATCTCCTCCAGTATCGACCAATCCTTTAAATTTATTTCCTTGAATTGTAATCTTACATGTAGGACGCTTACCAGTAATTTGATTTACTCAATACGCCGCTCTGTCTTGTCTGTTCTTCCAGTTTCGCCTCCTCCTATTTTATCATATGGTATAACTAAAAGCTGTGCTATGCGTCCCCCGGGCTCAGCACTCCAGGGAAGGAAGAAGACACTACAATTTGAATTTCCCCTATAAAGTCCGCATCAGTAACTCCCATATGAACTCTGACTCTTTGAGCAGCAAGCCTAGATCTTCCTAGAAGCAAGCTCACAGTTCCAGGGGGTAAAGGGCCACAAACTCCTGCAGACATTTATTGCGGTGGCTCTCCCAGTAAAATGCTTACCCTTTGAGAGCTGCACAGATCTACTGTTGTGCTCCCAGCTGTGGTGGAGAACAAGCATTGTTTAGAAATGAAGGCATAGTTCGTACTGGATAGACCCCCATTTGGATCGGGGCCCAAGGAAGGCCTCTCAGCCTTCCTCCCAAAATAGGATCTACTGGAATCAGCTGGTAGAAATAGCTACGTTCTATACAAAAAGAGGGAATCCTCCCTAACACTTTCTATGAGACCAACATCATCCTGATACCAAAATCTGGCAGAGACACAACTAAAAAATAAAACTACAGGCCAATATCCATGATGAACACTGATGCAAAAATCTTCAGTAAAATACTGGAAAACTGATTGCAACAGCACATCGACAAGCTTATCCATCACGATCAAGCAGGCTTCATCCCGAGGATGCAAGGCTGGTTCAACATACACAAATCCATAAATGTAATTCACCACATAAACGGGATCAAAGACAAAAACCACATGATTACCTCAATAGATGCAAAGAAGGCCTTTGACAAAATTCAACAGCGCTTTATGCTAAAAACTCTCAATAAACTAGGTATTGATGGGACGTATCTCAAAATAATAAAAGCTATATATGACAAACCTACAGCCGATATCATATTGAATGGGCAAAAACTGGAAGCATTCCCTTTGAAATCTGGCACTAGACAAGATGCCCTCTCTCACCACTCCTATTCAATATAGTATTGGAAGTTCTAGCCAGAGCAATCAGGCAAGAAAAAGAAATAAAGGGTATTCAATTAGGAAAGGAGGAAGTCAAATTGTCATTATTTGCAGACGACGTGATTGTATATTTAGAAGACCCTATTGTCTCAGTCCCAAATCTCCTGAAACTGATAAGCAACTTGGCAGTCTCAGGATACCAAATCAATGTGCAGAAATCACAAGCATTCTTAAACACCAATAACAGACAAACAGAGAGCCAAGTCATGTGCAAACTCCCATTTACAATTGCTACAAAGAGAATAAAATACCTAGGAATACACCTAACAAAGGAGGGAAAAGATCTTTTCAAGGAGTACTACAAACCACTGATCAAGGAAATAAGAGAGGACACAAACAGATGGAAAAACATTCCATGCTCATGGTTAGGAAGACTCAATGCTGTAAAAATGGCCACACTGCCCAAAGTAATTTATAGGTTCAGTGCTATCCCCATCAAGCTACTATTGACCTTCTTCACAGAACTGGAAAAAACCACCTTAAACTTCATATGGAACCAAAAGAGAGCCCACATAGCCAAGATTATCCTAAGCAAAAAGAACAAAGCTGGAGGCATCACGCTACCTGACTTCAAACTATACTACAAGCCTACAGTAATCAAAACAGCATGGTACTGGTACCAAAACAGAGATATAGACCAATGCAACAGAACAGAGGCCTCAGAAGCAACACCACACATCTACAACTATCTGATCTTTGACAAACCACACAAAAACAAGCAATGGGGAAAGGATTCCCTGTTTAATAAATGGAGTTGGGAAAACTGGCTAGCAGTGTGTAGAAAGCAGAAACTGGACCCCTTCCTGACGCCTTACACTAAAATTAACTCCAGATGGATTAAAGACTTAAACATAAGACCTAACACCATAAAAACACTAGAATAAAACCTTTGCAAAACCATTCAGGACATAGGCATAGGCAAGGACTTCATGACTAAAACACCAAAAGCAACGGCAACAAAAGCCAAAATAGACAAATGGGACCTAATTAAACTCCAGAGCTTCTGCACAGCAAAACAATCATTAGAGTGAACTGGCAACCAACTGAATGGGAAAAAAATTTTCCCAGTATACCCATCAGACAAAAGGCTAATATCCAGAATCTACAGAGAACTAAAGCAGATTTACAAGAAAAAAAACAAACAAACCCATTCAAAAGTGGGCAAAGGATATGAATACTTTTCAAAAGAAGACAAATATGTGGCCAAGAAACATATGAAAAAATGCTCATCATTATTGGTCATTAGAGAAATACAAATCAAAACCACACTGAGATACCATTTCACACTAGTTAGAATGGCGATCATTAAAAAATTTGGAGACAACAGATGCTGGAGAGGATGTGGAGAAAAGGAACACTTTTACACTGTTGGTGGGAGTATAAATTAGTTCAACCATTGTGGAAGACAGTGTGGCGATTCCTCAAGGATCTAGAAATAGAAATTCCATTTGACCCAGCAATCCCATTACTGGGTATATATCCAAAGGATTATCATAAAGACTCATGCACACGTATGTTGATTATGGTGCTGTTTAAGACTCAAGGACCTGGAAAACAAACCAAATGCCCAACGATGATAGACTGGACCAAAAAAAAAAAAAAGTGGCACATATACACCATGGAATACTATGCAGCCATAAAAAACAATGAGTTCATTTCCTTTGTACAGACATGGATGAACCTAGAAACCATCATTCTCAGCAAACTGGCAGAAGAACAGAAAACTAAGCACCACGTTTTCACTCATAGGCGGGTGATGAACAATGAGAACACTTGGGCACAGGGAAGGGAACAACACTCACAGGGCTGGGTGGGGGGGGAAGGAGAGGGGGTGGGGCAGGGATTATGGGTAGGGATAACACTGGGAGAAATGCCTGATGTGGGGGGCATGAAGGGGTGGGGGGTGGGGGTGGGGAATGGAGACAGCAGACCACCATGGCAGGTAAGTACCTATGCAATAATCCTGCAGGATGCAGGATGTGCACATGGACCCCAGAGCCCAAATACAATTAAAAAAAAAAAAAACTACATTCTTCGATCATCCTTGCACAAACGGAGACTCAGGCCCATACTGACTGATGGCCTGTTTAAACTCTTAACAGTTTGAAGGGAAGGGGTTCAAATGCAACCCGTACTTGCCCTTGCTGATCTTGAGGGTGTATAACCACTGGAAATTGCCATGTCTCTAAATCTCCCTCACTTCCCATTTGTTGAATTCCAGCTTGGATAGAACTGGTTACCATAGATACAGGAGTACAAGCACCCGAACCGGTTACCATAGTTCTAGGAGTACACACGCCAACAGAAGCAGAGGTAGAAATATCAGGAGGCTCTGGCCATCTCTCTGCAAGATACTGAAGGGGGCTGATGGGCACACCTTTTCCTCATTTGACTTTTCATCTTTTTGCTCCATAATTTCTTTACATACTCCTTCTCTTCTACTGAATTTTCTCCTGAATCCTTTTCCTCATCTTCTGTCTGAAACAGCTCCAGGGCAAAACACACCAAAGGTCCAAACGGACCACACCAAATAAGCCTTGCGTTTGCTTGACCTTTGTCCCATGTTACCCCAATATGACCGAGTTCCCCCAGCTGCCACCCTGGGAGATTTTTTTCAAATGTTCTTGGGCTAATTCCGAGCTCCCCCAACTAACCTTGGGAGATTTTTGCAAACATTCTTGGTCTACTTCAAGGTTCTCCCTAATTCACGTGGGAGTCTCCCCTCCGGGCTTCCTGCGGCTCCCCCTAACTCACCTGGGGGATTCTTTTCAAACATTCCCGAGATACCTTCAGCTTAGCCTCTTTTTCCATTGCTCAGGCAACCCTTCATCCCGGGTTTGAGTCTCCACACTTGGGCGCCTCTTACCAAGAACCAGCTCGGTTGGGAGACCCCCACCCAGATGGCGCTGAAGTTATTTGAGAGGCAGATACCAAGACAGCACAACAGAGTGGATCTATCCTGGGGACCAGCAGCCTGAGAGCCTGCGGGGCTGACAGCTCTCCAGACTAAAAACCCCACGCAGAGAGTCATCCACGTGTTTCTTTGCTACACATATACAATATACTAGGTAGGCAGCTGTTACCTGCCTACCACTAATTACACACTAAAAGTATCTTCCACAAGATAACCATGGGGGCAGGGTAAACTTAATGTTTCTCAACAGTGGTCATATCTGTTTGCTGTTGGGAATCAGGTTTTTTTGCTCATTCAAACTGGTAAACTCACTGAGGCTTGCTCTCTGCTTTGATGACAGGGCAGCATGAAAGACAGCTTTTATTTTATTCACCTATATTAGAGAAGACTGTCAACCTTTTTGCTGAGTTGTGGAGCTCTGGTTCAATCTTAGAGAAAGGCAGGATAGTGGAGTGGGGCTTGGAGCCAAGGTAACTCCAATTGCCAACAGGCTCCATCACCGAAGAGCTGTGTGGCCTCGGGCAAGTCACTGAACCACTCAGCCTGTTTCGTCAACTGTAACATAGAGATAATAACACAGCATCTTGCAGGAGTTGTGTGAAGGCGAAAGCTTTAGGTACATAAAGATATAAAATATAGAAGAGTTTGGCACATAATAGACCCTCATAAATGTTCATGAGTGCACAGAATAATTACTCATAAATATTGTTTATGAAATTAACAAACCAGAAGATAAATTATGCTCCTGCTAACCCACCCACATTATGGATGATTAGTTCGGATTCAGGATCAGATTTGAAATATCTTTTGAAACATATGTAGGGCAGAGAAATTAACATTCGAGTGCCTGGAGAATCTTAAATTTTCTCATTCCTGACTTCGGATATAAAATTTGCAATATAGCATAAGTTTTTGGTATGTTCCCTTTTCTTTCAGACTTATTTACTTTTAATGAACAAACAAACCCATGACATCATCTACAGTATTGGCAATTACAGCTAGTAGGAGAGCAATAAAAATGAACCATACACTCTAGTTCATAAAGGGAAGCCCAAATCCGGGAGCTGACATAGTGAAGCTTCCAAAGACATCATAGGTGACTGATGTTGCTGCAGTGTGACTAAATGGTTGTTTAGTCTGAAGGAAGTGGGCATCAGCCAAAAAGGAAGGATGGCATAGTTATCTCACCCATTTGCTAAATCAAAACTGGAGAAATTATCTAGGGCATTCAGCTATTCTCTTGAGAACATAACTATTCCTTAATTACCTAACTAGAAAACTCATGAGCCTCTGGAGAATTCTTAGGAAACATTACAGAGAGTTTATGTGAACTGCAGCCTCTAGTGGCAAATGCCCCAGAGCAAATCTCTCACTTGAAATGAGTTCTCAGGGTCTGCTGCAGCCAAACATCCCCTTGTAGCTGTCCCCTCCTTCCCATCCCTTTCTACTACCACCAATCTAAGCAACTTCCCAGCTGGCCCCCTGCCCCCAGCCTCTCCAGTGTTACCTTCATGAAACACAGCTCTAATCACATCAGTCTGGCTCAGACACTTTTAGTGGCTCCCATGTCCCACATGATGAAGTCCAAACTTTTTCAAATGATACTTAAGGTCTTCCATGATCTGGCTTCAACTTACGTTGAAATCTCTTCTACTAGGTCTCCTTATCACAGCCTTTATTCTCATCCTCACTACTAACCTCATGCATCCATTCAACAAACATTTTTAAAGTGCCACAAATCTAGCATTGTGATGGAGGATCAGCAAGACAGAGTCTCTGTTCCGGGGAGCTCAGAGTGTGGCGATGGGTTGGACAAGCCAAAGAGTGCTTCCCCCAGTTACTAACCCAGAGGGTTAGTCCCCAGTTATTTACCCTAAGAATGCCTTGTACTTTTTCTTTCAAACACAAATAATAAGTAAATGATTATCTAGGTAATTATTTAATGCCTATCTCTCCTCCCCTCATCAGCCGATAAACTTTTAAGGGCAGAGAGGGCAGAATCATGTCTGATAAGTTCATCCTACATGTGCATTGACAGTTATATAGTAAATGACCTAAAATACATATTTTTGAATGATGTGTATTTGTGGTCATTTTTTCTTTCTGGAGCTTTACCATATTACTCTTAGATACTGTGCAAAACATTCCAGAATCTGGAATGTATTCTCTAGGTCCATAGGGGCTGTTTCTCACTTGGTCTGATGGCCAATAACATGCATAGGACACCTTTATTCCTGCCTCAACAGAAGTGTCTGCACACACACTCTCACACACATGCACACACACACACTCACACACACACACTCTCACACACACACACACACACACTCACACACTTGCACACAGTCTCACACACTCCCATCCCTCTATTTTCATATTTGCATCCAGAAGCCAATATGTTATCAAGGGGATCGTAACCTGGTTAGCAAATCCGACTCTGACAGAATCTTGAATATTTGCTCCATAAATTCATCAGTGCAAGGGCAGACTTTATACTTAGCAACATTCAGAATTGCCTTGGCTCCAAAATTTTAAAAAGGAATGCAAAATTTAAACAAATCAAAATGTCTTAAAATGCTAAATATAGAGAATAACTATGAATACCAAGCCCCTTGCTAATCTTATCGATAGCTCATCTAGACTTATGGCTTCAAATATTACTTATGTGTTGTCTTAGGGTGGGTGACCCAGAAGCAGAGCCTGATTTGTATGCACATGATATTTTAAGGAAATACTCTCCGGACTGGTAAGGCAGAGAGAGATGTATACAGAGGAGAGGAAGCCCAGCAAAGGTATCATCTCAGGCAGGCTTTGCAAAGGGTGGTGGTTTTAACCCAATCCTGGGTATACAGAAACCCTGGGGCTTAAGGTATGCCCAGAGTTTTTTGGAACAAGAGAACTAGGCTTTCATACACCTTCTGCTCTGTACCCTGTGCCTGTGTGTCACTGGCCAAGGATCGTCCTAGAACAGGGGTCTCCAAACCCTGGGCCACGAACCGGTACCTGTCTGTGGCCTGTTAGGAACTGAGCTGTACAGCAGGAGGTGAGTGGTAGATGAGCAAGCAAGTGAAGCTTCATTTGTATTTGCAGTCACTCCCAATCCCTCTCATTACTGCCTGAGCTCCACCTCCTGTCTTATAGCACAGGAATCCCCAACCTCTGAACCAGAGACTGGTACTTGTTCATGGCCTGTTAGGAACTGAGCTGCACAGCAGAAGATGAACAGCGGGCCAGAGAGTGAAGCTGAGCTCCACCTCCTGTCAGATCAGCAGTGGCATCAGATTCTCATAGAAGCACGAACCCTATTGTGAACTGCATCTGTGATGGATCTAGGTTACACGCTCCTTATGGTAATCCAGCGCCTAATGATCTGTCACTGTCTCCTATCATCCTCAGATGGGACCATCTAGTTGCAGGAAAACAAGTTCAGGGCTCCCGCTGATTCTACATTATGGTGAGTTGTGTAATTATTTCATTATAGATTTCAATGTAATAATAATAAAAATAAAGTGCACAATAAATGCAATGTGCTCGAATCATCCCAAAACCACCCCCCTCCTCTCTTCTGCCCCCCAGTCTCCCACCCTCCCCTCCCCATGGTGACCGGTTCCTGTCTCTTCCCTCTCTGCAGGCTCAATGAATCAAATGAATGTGAACTTCATCTGTGAAAAATATTTTTTTTCCATTTTGTTCTGTTTGGGGGCTTCTGTTTTGTTTGGAGAGCGATGGCTGCCATGGGGAGTATCAGGGAGCCCTCGCGGCACGTGGGGCGGGGGACTTGGGGGCGTGCCAGTCCCTCACTCTCTGGCCTGCTCTGTGTCTCACATGCCTTTTCTTTCAAAATTGGGATCCTTCATGTTGAGCCAGCCAGAGAAGATAGCGAGATCTAAATCTCTGCCAAAGAAAACCCTTTAAACTTAAAAAACACAAAGAACAAAGCAGAACTTATAAAATTTTATATATATATATATATATATATATATATATATATATANTTTTTTTTTCCATTTTGTTCTGTTTGGGGGCTTCTGTTTTGTTTGGCGAGAGAGCGATGGCTGCCAGGGGGAGTATCGGGGAGCCCTCGCGGCACGTGGGGTGGGGGGCTTGGGGGCGTGCCGGTCCCTCACTCTCTCGCCCGTTCTGTGTCTCACATGCCTTTTCTTCCAAAATTGGGATCCTTCATGTTGAGCCAGCCAGAGAAGATAGCGAGATCTAAATCTCTGCCAAAAAAAAAACCTTTAAAATTAAAAAACACAAAGAACAAAGCAGAACTTATAAAATTATATATATATATATTAAAAAGTCTCTATTCTTCACCCCCCAGCCTTCCTGAACCTGCCTCTCTGAGGATAAAGCAATTCATTTTCTCCCACCCTCGGCCCTCTTGTTTTTAAAATAAACTTTTAAAAAGGAAAAAAACGGTCACTCTTGCTATTTCTTTTTTTTTAGTTAGAGGTGGAACATTCCTTGGACCAGGTGTTGTATTGCAGGACCCCCTTCCCCCAGCAGCCGAGCGCCCTCCTCTCCTTTCCTTTCCTCTCTCCTCTCCCTTCCTCTCCTCCTGCCCTGGCTCAGCTCCCTCGGCCCTGCCCGCCCCCTCCCAGGACTGGTCTGTTGTCTTTTCATCTGCTCAAGAGGAGATTGAAACTGAAAACAAAATGAGAACAACAAAAAAAATTGTATGGCAGTCCATGGAAAAACTGTCTCCCACAAAACCGGTCCCTGGTGCCAAAAAGGTTGGGGACCGCTGTCCTGGAGGGAAGTCAATTTCCAAGTATATCTTGTTTTCTGATTGTGGAGGGAAAAGCAGCTCTAAAAGCCTGAAGGGGGGTCTCCAAAAAGACACAAGTGCTGGGTGTTAGAAGCAAAAGCATGAGTGGGGCTCTCAGAAAAGAAAACAAGGTACTGCAGGGAATCTAGGGGGAGCAGCTGTGTCTACTATGTTGCTGACTGCTCTCACAATTTCCTCCGGCTTGGACTTCTCACCTGACCCTCAGACCCATGCATCCAACTGCGTGCTTGACATCCCTACTTGAACATATGTGTCCGTTACCCATTGCCACAATAATGTTGTATAACATACAACCACAAAACGTTAGGCGCATATAATAACAAACTATTCTTTTTGCTTACAGTATGTGGACCAGCTGGGCAGTTCAGATGATTTGTGCTGGGCTTGGCGAAGCTCATTTATGCATCTATTGTCAGCTGTGGGTTTGCTGAGTGGCTTGAGTAATCTTCGCTGGGCTTTCTCAAATGCATGGGGCCTCAGCTGGGAAAACTGAGCTGATTCCACTCTGCTGCACATGTCTCATCCTTCAGCAAGATAGCTTGGGAGAGGAAGGGTGGGATAGAGGGAGGGAGGGAGGCGGAGAGAGAGGGAGGGTGGG
>NW_016107336.1:2671507-2680230 GCF_001604975.1 Cebus imitator
GGGGGAGAGAGAGGGAGAGAGAGAGAAAGAGGGTGGGAGGGAAGGATGCGGGGAGAGAGAGGGAGGGTGGGAGGGAGGAAGGAAGAAGAAGAGAGAGAAAACACGCACATGAGAGCGCCCTACTTTGCAACGTAGGCAGGCAGCATTTATAGACAGAAAACAGAAATGAGGTACAGAAACAGCTTGATTGGTTACAGCTCAGTAACCAATCAGCAGACACTATATTTGAAGCTGGTCTGATCAGTTGGCCACCTGTAACTGACTGACGCTCAGTTGCCGTGACTGGCTGGGACTCAGCTATTGGTTACCAAAGTCTGCTCGTGAGTTTTGCTTTCATCTAATTTATGTCTAAGTTAGATTGCAGTTTGTTACTGCAATCTAAGACACAAGTATGGAGGCAACCTCAGGTGGAATTTGGCTTCACTTAACAAGGCTTAGGCCCAGAACTAGCCACTGTTCCTATTACCACATTCTATTACCAAAGTCACTGGTCAATTTAAAGAGTGGAGAAATAGACGTCATCTTTGATGGAGCTTTAGAGTCCATTTCTGTAATCAACCTCCTAAATGTCTAACTGGCATCTGCTTTATTGGTGGCAGTTGAGCAGAGTTTCATTGCTAAAGACTTACAGGTCACCAAATGACAGTGTTTACCAATCCACAGTTTACTGCAGGCAAAGGACACGATATAGCAGCATTGAAGTAGGGGCATGCATCACAACCAAGGGCTGTGTGGGAAGTAGAAAAGTTCCTTTTTAAAGTTTGGTTTCTTATTAAAGAATAAATCATAAGTGTGCTAATAACTCTTTGTTAAGCCCTATCCTATGTAGCCATTAGACATGCCATGCTTACAGGCGCATAGTACATTTTATGTCCTTGTACTTTAACCAAGATATCTGTGCTGGACGTGCTCACAGGCATTTCCCAGCTCTCCATTGCTTTTACCTGTTTAGAAAAGTCTTAAGTTGTTAGCTAATCAGGTTTTAGTTTAGATTGTGAGGTCTGACTCCAGCCAACAGAGATCAGACACAGCAGTAAGGACAACCCCAAATGTGTAAGAAACAAATTTGCGTGTTTACCTTTGTACTCTCGTGCACAATGACTAGCAAGGGTACCTTTCTTGCAGTCCAGGAAGTAAAAATTGCCTTGCTGAAGGATACTTTGTCTCAGTGCTAATTTTTCTTTGCAGCACCAAACATCTATTTCCAACAGACTGTGTCACACAGCAAGGGGTCCAGAGGGGCCAGGTGCAAGCTCCAATTATTCTCCCTCTGGAAGGGCCGCGCTGGACATGCCCTCTCCCAGATCAGGAACCACTGATATGTACACGAAACACCTTACAACCAGGGAGCCCCAAATGGAAACTTGTCTCGGGTCTTATGTTTTTTTTTTTGGAGGAGTCTAGCTGTATCTCCCAGGCTGGAGTGCAGTGGCATGATCTCGCCTCACTGCAACTTCCACCTCCTGGGTTCAAATCCCAGCCTCCTGAGTAGCTGGGACTACAGGTGCCCACCACAACGTCCAGCTAATTTTTGTATTTTTAGTAGAGATGGGGTTTCACCAAATTGGTCAGGCTGGTCTCAAACTCCTGATCGCAGGTGATCCACCCACCTCAGCCTCCCAAAGTGCTGGGATTACAGGCATGAGCCACCGTTCCCGTCTGATCTTGGGTTTCTTTTATCCCATAGGCATCACATGGGCACTTGCTCCTGTGCAACTGGGCCCAATGGCAGAGCCTTCTAGGGGGTGAGGGAGGAGACAGTCCTCACTGAAACCAGGTGCAAACCATCAATCTAACCTCACCATTACTAATCAACAATGCTGACAAGGTAGTATAAACCACCCAAAAACTCCACAGACCCATGGGTACAAAGCATCACTAGTAATCAATATGTTCTGTGTCTTCCCAGGGAACAATGCTATGCAGGTCTATTTCTCATTTCAGTAAAAGTTCAGGCCAATTCTAGACCTGCTGGAATTGCTTCACAGAGCACGGCATCTCAAACACAACATGTTCAAAACTGAGATCTTGATAATGCTTCCTAGAGTCTTCCTCATCCTGCTAATGACAACTTCATTATATTTGCTCAGACCAAAGACCATGGTATCATCTGTGACCACTCTCTGTATTTCATGCCCCACCTCCAATCCATCAACAAATCCTGTTGGTGCTACCTTCAAAATATGTTCAGAATTTGGCTGGGTGCAGTGGCTCAAACCTATAATGCCAGCACTTTGGGAGGCCAAGGTGGGTAGATCACTTGAGGTCAGGAGTTCAAGACCAGCCTGCATAACATGGGGAAAACCAGTCTCTACTAAAAATATGAAAAAAAAAATTTAGTTGGGTGTGGTGGCATGTGCCTGTAGTCCCAGATATTTGGAAGGCTAAGACAGGAGAATCACCTGAACTCGGGAGGTAGAGGTTGCAATGATCTGAGATTGCACCACTGCACTCCAGCCTGGGAGAGTGAGACTTCATCTCAAATCTATATATATTCAGAGCTCTATCACTTCTCACCTTCCTCACTCATACCACCATGATCCAAGTTGCCCTCGTCTTTCACCTGGTGCTGTGGTTCAAATGTGTGTGTCCCTCTGAAATCTGTGTGTTGGAACTTAAACCCCAACCTGATGGTACTAGAAGGTGGGGTCTTTGGGAGGTGATTCGGTCATAAGGATTCTACCCCCATGAATGGGATTAGTGCCCTCATGAAAGGGCTGCAGGGAACTAGCGAGGTCCTTTTGTCTCCTGCCATTTGAGGACACAGAGGAGGCACCATCTATGAGAAACAGGCCCTCACCAGACACAGAATATGCTGGTGCCTTGACCTTGGACTTCCCAGCCTCTGGAGCTTTGGGAGTCAGTTTTGATTGTTTAGAAATTGTCCAGTCCCAGGCATTTTGTTATAGCAGCTGGGCCTCGACTAAGACACCTCCTAACTGGCTACCGGCTGTGCCCTGCCCCCTTTCAGTCTCCTCTCAACATAGCAATCAAGGCAAACCCATGAAAAGTGAGCCACTTCTCTGCTAAGACATCGCAAATGACTCTCATCCCACTCAGAAGAGAGGCAGAAGTCCTAACTCTGACCCCGGGCTTGGCGCGACTTGGTGGCTCTTGACTTCTCTGATGCCATCACCTGCTGTGCTCGTTTTCTCCACTCTAGTTGGACTACCTTCCTCATTCCTTAACATGCAGGCACGCCTCTGCTTCCGGCCTTCCAGGTTCCCTCCACCTGGAATGCTCTTTTCCCGTGTTATCTGTTTTGCCCCCGATTCCTGCAGGTTTCCTAGTGGGGGCTTTCTAGATACTTACCTAAAACTTTAGTCTCCTTCCAACATTTACAGTCCTCTTCCAGTCTTCAGTTACTTTTGTTTCTTAGCCTTTATCACTGTCCAGCACTACATACATTTGTTACATATCCCTTTTACAGAATGTCGTCCTTCTAGAATGCAAGTTCAAGGAGGGTAGGAAGGTTGTTTTGTTTACTACTGTATTCCCAGTTCCTAGAACTGAACCTGATACAGGGAAATTACTCAGTACATCTTTTTTGAATGAAACTCATAATCATAGATCAGTAATATCATGGATCTATCAGACTGTAAATTGTTTTGGAGTATGAGCTATCGTATATTTTAATATTCCACATTGTATGTGATATATATCTCTTTGTTTTTGCAGGGTTTCAGTAAACATGCATTGAAAGAGCTAAACTGAAATATGCTAACCTTTATATTAAAAGTATACCAGTTTTAATATTTGGAGCTGTGAATAATTTTCTAAAATAATGCAAACATTTAAGATTTTATACAAAAGAGTCGCCATGCTTGATTATATCGAAGATATCACTGAATATATAACACCATTATTTTATGTTCTATGGAGACAAAAAAATGCTGCCAATTAAATTATGATAAAATACTTTTTTATCATTTTAATTTTTATTTGGCCCTCATTGAAATAGCTTTTTAAGGCTTATTTAGCAAAGACATTACTCTACATCATGTTTGTGTGTGTATGTGTGTATATGTATACACACATATGAAAAGTGAAAAGTAAAATGTAATTGAAACAAACTAAGCATTCCTGAAACAACTTCACATTCCGAATTCAACTCTTCAGAACATTTTTTGACATTGACTCATTAATGTCCATGTTTCAAAATCAAGAATGTTCTTTAAAGAATGCACTCTTGTCTCTGGAATTGTCCCCAGGTCCTTGACATGATTTAGCACTTTTAGATGAACCAGAGCAGGTAATGACAGCTACAGCTACATCGTGACAGCTGCCTGGTCTCGGTGACTGTCACAGGCACCCTGATTTCAGCAATGTTAAAATATGAAAAAAATTTGCATCTTAAGAGTCAGTGACATCAGGAATACAGTGAGATACCCACTTCCAAAGGTCTTAATAATCTTTTTTTAAAAATCAATTCTAACTTTTTCCTCTTTCTACTATTGTAAAATAGGTGAATTTCATTAACCATAGCAATCATTTGCAGCACATGCAAGGAAAGCCTTTCATTAAAATTTATCCTAATTATTTGCACAATGATAATCATAAGTCATTAAAGTGAATTGTAGGAGTCATAGAATTATTAAAGGTTGGTAATGATTTTAATCCATCCAATTGAAGAAAAATAGTCCTTTAAACTCTGATTATAGTCGGTCCTTTATAGACTTGTTTGGAGGACATTTGCACACAGCCTCCAGCATACTTAAAGTCATATCTAGTTACTTGTAATACCAACTACAATGTAATACCAATGTAAATGTAATACCAATTATTTACAATGTAAATGCTATGTCAACAGTTGCTATGCTGTATTGTTTTAAAATTTGTATTATTTTTTATTGTTGTATTGTGGTATTTTTTTTCAGAATATTTTCAATCTACAGTTGGTTGAGAATGTGAAACCAACATTTGGATGTGAAACCCCCAAAGAGGGAGGACTGGTTATAACTTTAATTCAAGAGAAACATATGACAGTTCTTTAGATTGCAATATCTTTTTATTATCTCTTTAGTAACGGGTTATTAAAGTAACTAGTTATTAAATATATTTTAAAATATTAAACATTTTTTATTGGGGTAAAGCTCACAGAACATCAACTTCATGATTTAAGAGTATGTAGATCTGTTTCTACAAAAAATAAACAAATTGGCTGGGTGTGGTGGCGCATGCCTGTTGTCCCAGCTACTTGGGAGGCTGAGGTGGGACAGTGGTTTGAGCTTGGAGGGCCAAGGCTGCAGTGAGCCAAGACTGCACTGTAGTACTCCATCCTGGGCGACAGAGCGAGACCCTGCCTCAAAATAACAGCAACAACGACAACAACAACAACAGTGTCTAATTCCCAATATTGCACAACCATCACCTCTGTCTAGTTCTAAAGCATCTTCATTGCCCCCAAAAGGGAACCACTTACCCATTAAGCAGTCTACCCCCTTCCCCCTGCTCCAAGTCCTTGGCAACCACCAATCTTTGTCTCTATAGACTTACCTATTCTAGATAGTTCATGTAAGTGGAATCATATAGTATGTGACCTTTTAGGCTGGGTGCGGTGGCTCATACCTGTAATCCCAGCACTCTCGGAAGCTGAGGTGGGTGGTTCACGAAGTCAGGAGTTCAAGACCAGCTTGACCAATGTGGCGAAACTCTGTCTCTAGTAAAAATACAAAACTAAGCTGAGCGTGTTGGTGTGTGTCTATAATCTCAGCTACTCAGGAGGCTGACTCAGGAGAATCACTTGAACCCGGGAGGCGGAGGTTGCAATGAGCTGAGATTGTGCCACTGCACTCCAGCCTGGGTGACAGAGCGAGACTTCATCTCAGAAAAAAAAAGTGACTTTTTTGTATGGCTTCTTTTACTAAGCAGGTTTTCAAGTTTCATCCACCTCATAGGACATATCAGTACTTCATTCTTGTTTATGGCTCAGTAATATTCCACTGTATGACTATACTACGGTTTCTTTAAGCACTTACCAGTTGATAGACTTTTGGGTTGTTTCCATTTTTGGCTATTGTAAATAGTGCTGCTGTGAGCACGGGTGCACAAGCTTTTGTTTGAATACCTCTTTTTCAGTTCTTTTAGGAATCTACCTACGAATGGAGTTGCTGGGTCACATGGTAATTCTATATTTAACTTTTTAAGGAACTGCCAAAGTGATTTCCACAGAGATTGCATCATTTCATATTCCTACTGGCAATGCATGAGGCTTTCACTTTCTCTATGTCCTCATGAAACATCATTAAATAAATGATTGAAAACAGTTTTTTTCCGAAACTGTAATACAGAATTGATGAAAATCTAAATTCACAGAACTGTTTGCGGGGCATTTTGGCACACAGCTTGGCATTTTTAAGTCATTAACAGTGTAAAGTATTTGGTACTTCCCTGCACTCAGAGCCCCTGGTTATTCTGAAAGCCATGTGGCACTTGACCTCAAAGTTAGTTTTAAGGCTCTGTTCCCTTGCTCCCTCCATGGTATAGAACATTCTCATTTCTCATAGGCCTTTATGTCTCCATTGTCTTTCTGCAGAACACAAAGGCTTCCTCTGTACCCCCTACCAAGTAACCCCTCCCAACCCCCCAGTCTCATTAACATCGCAGCCTGTAGAGAAAACCGTCAGAGGCGCTAACACTTGCCCACACATCTCCCACTGCAGTATGAAAATATCTAATGAGACTTTCCAAGGCTCACCTTCAGCAAGACAAATCCCAATTCTCCCTGCTGGATTCCTGCTGTTCCTGTCCCAGTCCAACACCTTCCTGTTATGAAAACCTGGCAGTTTTTCAATTAAACAGATTGCCCATGTCTTTCCAGAAATCTCATGATCCCGGTGTGGTGAAAAGGACAGAATATCTGGGCTCTGGGCCCCATCTGCCACCCATGACCTTTATTCTTTACAGCATTTCCTATTGAGTTTCCGCCATCTGCAAAGTACTGAATTACATAGCGGAGAGATCACTGGTCCTGCCTAGGTCTCAAATCTGTAACATGAAGAGGAGATACCTTATCTTCCCTGGATCTGATGATCCTGGACATCCATTCCAACCGAAAGTAATTCCGTGCTTATGAATTGGAAAGACTGTCTTGATGGGAGGGAACAGTGGTTCTTAGAAATAGGTGTGTAACAAATGAGTAAGCCTTCCCAAAATATTTGGGAGAGGAGATGAGACATGGAAAGAAAATTGCCAGTTGCCATCACTTTCACAAGACCCCCCAAATTCAGCAGAACAGAAATCTCAGTATGAAAGGCAATCCTGGAACTTAAATGCATTTTTGTGTATTAGCCTTATTTTTCCAATTTCTAGGGAACCACTGGCCTAGAGGAGAGAATCCAAAGAAGCAGAAACCCACTTTCCCATTGACGTCTCAATAACGGGCCATCTGAACGATTTCTCAGTTCTCTTTCTGGTTTCTTTCTCAATTAAGTACAGCTAGTGCTCGACTTACGACCACAGTCGGGACCGTGGACCGGTCGTAACACGATTTGGTCGTAAGTTGAGTAGGCTATATGCACGCGGAGATGGTAGTGCTGCCGGAAGCTGGTCCTCACTGTCGTACACCCAGCTGGGCAAGGTTTGCGCTGCCAGACGCGGAGCAGTCGTGGCTAGCGATTGTGGTCGTAAAGTCGAATGGTCATAAGTTGCATAGGTGGTAAGTCGATCAATACCTGTAACTCAAAAGTTCTCACTGACCCATCTGAGCATTTTGGAAGTGTAACTAGTGTCTACAGACACTAGAGGGCAGAGCGCAGCCTGAGGTCCGGTCCTGAGGCTGCAGAACCATCGCCTCATCTCACTTTCCCTGTGTGCCTCCAAGCGGCGCTGCAGCTCGCGTCAGCCTTGTCCCCGGTTCCCACGCTCCTGGCACTGAGCTCCTTTCTGGAGAGGGTAGGGAGAGTCTATCATATGGAGACACAAACTGAGGAAGGGGCACCCTGCCTTCCTGGAGACGCTGCCCTGCATCAGAAGCCCAGGAAGAGCTTTCCTCTTTGTATTTAAATCCTGTAACTTGAATTCATCATTGGCATAAAAAATATTTGTAAAGTCCTTCAGCAGCGTCATAAGCTACTGAGCGTGGACTCAACAGACGCTGCCCCGTCAGGGCTGAGTGAGCCATCACACATGCTGAGGAACATTTTCCTGCCATCAGCTTCTTCAGGGACAGCAGGACCACATTCTCCCGTCCCTCCCTCTGAAAAGGCAGGCAGGATAGCATCTTTGGTGTGCCTTAGCATTCTCACACACAGTGTTCTCAGTTCATCCTGAACCTTGGGAGGGAGGCATTCTATTTATCCCTGTTTCATTATTCCTTTTTTTTTTGTTGTTGAATATTGGCCCCCACTCTCTTCTGTTCATTATTCTTTTAAAACTCAATCTCGGTTTTTGAAAATCAGTTTTAACGATTTTAAACGTTTCAAAGTAAAGTTGATGTTAAAAACATGAACTACCATGAAAGAGCTTGTCATGAGAAGGAACGTCCCCAGTTTATTCCTTCCCACACGCCACCCTTGGTTCTGCGGCTAAAGGCAACCTTTAAGAACTCTTAACAGTTTCTATTTCAGGATTTCGTGGGGGTCACCTCCCTATCTCCAAGTGATGTGCCCATGGTATTACTGCTTGTTTTAGTGAGTCTAGATGATAAATGATCAACTGAGTTTCTCTTATAACACACAAGGATTTAGCCTTTTTTTTTTTTTTTTTTTTTTTTTTTTTTTTTT
>NW_016107336.1:2680263-2681814 GCF_001604975.1 Cebus imitator
TAATATGGAGTCTTGCTCTGTCACCAGGCTGGAGTGCGGTGGTGCAATCTTGGCTCACTGCAATCTCCACCTCCCAGGTTCAAGTGATTCCCCTGCCTCAGCCTTCTGAGTAGCTGGGATTATAGGCATGTGCCACCACGCCCAGCTAATATTTTGCATTTTAGGAGAGACAGGGTTTCAGCTTATTGGCCAGGATGGTCTCCATCTCTTGACCTCATGATCTTCCCACCTCTGCCTCCCAAAGTGCTGGGATTACAAGTGTGAGCCACCTCGCCTGGCCATTTTTAGCTTTTTTGAGAAAGTCCCTTATGCTCCGTGTTTTGAAGATGAGAAAACTGAAGCTCACAAGGTTCAAGTGACATATCCAAGGTCACATAAACAGTAACCGATGGAGTGGGAATGAGGGAAAGAGGACGCAGGTTTCCTAATTTTAGGATTTTTGTAATTTCCGCCCCACATTGTGAGGGACTGAACCTGCCTTTGCAAAAATTATAACCCAGAAAATGATGACAGCGAAAGAGATCTGACCTAGCCAACTCCATCTTGCTTCCAACCTCCAAGCTGTCTTTGTTCATTCCTGGGTGTAGGCTCAACTAACTTTGGGAGGAACTTAGTTTATAGTTTAACTTTGAAACAAAGATGACAACAGCCCTTTCCCAAAACAAATCCCCTTCCTGCTTGGGCACTAGACTGCCTTTACAGGACAAACAGATTAGCCACAAATTAGAAATTATGGTTTAGGAGTCGTGCAGCTGGAGGCTGTCAGATTCTGAACCTCCTCAAATTACTCCTGGGGATAAATCACCATAGTAAAATCTAAGATCAGTGCTTGAGATATTTTGCGGACACTATGCTGGATGTATCAGCTGGCAATACCCAGATCGGTAAACTGGCTCAGCTCGTCTTGTGGCCTCCACCCAGGGACTGACAGACGGCACAAGAGGACAGCTTCAACTCACTATGATTTCATCTCCAACCCAACAATCAGCACTCCCGACTCACTGGCCCCCTACCCATCAAATTATCCTTAAAACACTAATCCCTGAATTCTCAGAGAGACTGATTTGAGTAATAATAAAATTCTGGTCTCACATACAGCCAGCTCTGCATGAATTAAATTCTTTCTCTGTTGCAATTCCCCCATCTTGATAAATCAGCTCTGTCTAGGCAGTGGGCAAGGAGAACCAACCGGGCAGTTACAGGACCACTTCAAGGCTTACCCGCCAGGGTAATTACCTTCTAGGGTTGTCTTCAGATGTCAAGACTGATGTAGAGGTTGGGCGTGGTGGCTGACACCTGTAATCCTAGCATTTTAGGAGGCCGAGGTGGGCGGATCACCTGAAGTCAGGGGTTCGAGACCTGCCTGGCCAGCATGGTGAAACCTCATCTCTACTAAAAATACAAAAATTAGCCAGGTGTGGTGGTGCATGTGTGCAATCCCAGCTACTTGGGAGGCTGAGGCAGGAGAATCACTTGAACCCAGGAGGCAGAGGTTGCAGTCAGCCGAGACTGCACCACTGCACTTCAGCGTGGGTGACAGAGTGAGACTCT
>NW_016107336.1:2684664-2704490 GCF_001604975.1 Cebus imitator
AAAAAATCTGGAGACAACAGATGCTGGAGAGGATGTGGAGAAATAGGAACACTTTTACACTGTTGGTGGGAGTGTAAATTAGTTCAACCATTGTGGAAGACAGTGTGGTGATTCCTCAAGGATCTAGAAATAGAAATTCCATTTGACCCAGCAATCCCATTACTGGGTATATATCCAAAGGATTATAAATCGTTCTACTATAAGAACACATGCACACAAATGTTCATTGCAGCACTGTTTACAATAGCAAAGACCTGGAACCAACCCAAATGCCCATCGATAACAGACTGGACAGGGAAAATGTGGCACGTATACACCATGTAATACTATGTAGCCACCAAAAACGATGAGTTTGTGTCCTTTGTAGGGACATGGATGAACCTGGAAACCATCATTCTCAGCAAACTGACACAAGAGCAGAAAATCAAACACCGCACGTTCTCACTCATAGGCGGGTATTGAACAATGAGAACACATGGACACAGGGCGGGGAGCACTACACACTGGGGTCTGTTGTGGGGAAATAGGGGAGGGACAGCAGGGGGTGGGGAGTTGGGGAGAGATAGCATAGGGAGAAATGCCAGATATAGGTGAAGGGGAGGAAGGCAGCAAATCACACTGCCATGTGTATACCTATGCAACAATCTTGCATGTTCTTCACATGTACCCCAAAACCTAAATACAATAAAAATAAAAAAATAAAAAAAGATCTATTCCAAAACATATATATGTATATATATTTAAATAAATAAATATATATGTAAAGAATAGCATAGGGTGTGTACCTAGCTACCATATCCTTAGGAAATGCTACTGTCAATCAAGTCTATGTAGGAGTGAAGCAGAGATTATGCCAGAACATCTGCATCCTACTAGGTAAAGCTGTGGTCAGGTCCTGTCTTTGCTTCTGTTGGCTGTTGCCTTCTTATCTAAACTCTTTCTCTTGTTAGTGTATATTGAAATTCTGAAGAAATCACCTGAAATTCCATATAATTTTGAATGTTGAACTACTTCTTAAAAATAAAACGCAGCCCTTTAAAAAATAGATTTGTGAATGAATGAGTGATGTTTGTAAACAGAAGAGCCAAAAAGGAAAGTCAATTCCCTGTTAATGTTAAGTTCTAGCTTCAAAGCAGAGGAGACATGTAGAGAAATCAGTGAGGAAAAGTCTCTTGATTGGAGCAGGCAATCATTTGCCATGGACATGCAAAAAGCAAATTATTTTCCTTAATTGTACACTCTCAGGCTCCCTACTGGATAAAGAGATTTTTAGCAAAATTCTAAAATGTGATTTTTTTGTGTGTGTGTTTTCCCGTGTTCTATATACTTCTATACGGAATTACTAATATACTGAAGTCTTTTGGCTTACAAAAAAATGACCAACTTCCCTTGACTGAAGAATTTGCTTTAAGCCATAATTTAATGTTAAACAGAGCCTCTTAAAAAAAATAAAGAAAACATTCAAATTATGAATGCTAATTGAAGAATTTTTCATTTAAGTATTCAGAATTGGCTGAAAGGAGGATTCATCATGTCAATTTAGAAGGAAATGTTCCATAAAAATTCATTTTTATACATTTGCATTGAGTTAAAATATCCTGAGAGCAAAATGTCCAAACTCACTAGTAATACAATCGCATAAATCAAAATTATATTGAGAAATCATTTCACCCTCAAAACTATTAAGAGTCACTGCTGCCACAGCTATGGTGTACAGTGAAGCGGATTTTCTTGCACTTTGCTAGTGTAGTATAAATTGGGGCAATCTGGAAAGCAGTTTGCTGGTATATATTAAGAGCTCTAAACATGTCTATATTCTTTGACCTTGTAACTCTACAGATTGTTTCCCTAAAATCTCAGAGACACAGCCTTGGCCAATAAGACCTACCCTGCATCAAAGGTCTGGGTTCCAATTCACAGAATAAATGTGTATGCCTATTATCATTATATTTTCTGATGATGGTGGAAAAGTAAGCTATCTAAACGTTTATCAATAGGGGAATGTGAAGTAAATTAGTGTGCGCTCATACTGCCAAGGATAAACCCATTAAAAGTACATTTACCAAGATTTTAATGAAAAGATAAAATGCTCACAAGTTTACATTAAATGAAAAAGCAGTATGCAAATCACACACAGTTGTCTCAACTATGCAAAATATATACTTATAAATATATTGGAATACGAGAAACCTAACTACTAGCAAGTAATAATTTTAGGATTGTGGCATTGCAAGTGATTTTTATTTTCTTCTTTATATGTTTTTCTATTTTCCAAATTTTCTATAATGAGCACTATTACCATTATAATAAAACCAAAAAAGATATTTTAAAAAAATTCTGAGGCAGTGGCATATTTCTGTAATGGTTATACATGAATTAACTCATGTTCGGGGAGAAATAAAGCTAATGACACAGATACAACATACCATTTCGTTTCCTCAAGGCAGGGTTAAAATGGTATTTTCTCAACATGTGTTCACTTCAAAGAGCGTGTGCAGCATACATTACCAGTGAGTTGCATGATTTCACTATATTTCTAGAACTCCAGTGCCTGAGTTAAACAGAAGTCATGTTTTTCAGGTTGATATATGAAATGACATACATCTCTAGTTCCTTGGGAGAGCATGCAATTTGTAATGCCTATTATTTTTATGTTATGAAACCCATCTCTATAATTATTAGGCAGAAGGCGTAATGAAGCTGGCTGATTACAAAGGAATGGGAAGCGATGTGTTTCCAGCTCTCTGATGTTTTCTAGTGATAGCCATTGATTAGAACACTGTTATTTTAAAGCAATTCTACTGAAAACGGAATATGTTTACAGAACATTAAGTGATGACTTTATTGAGCTTTAAATTTCATGATTTGGGCATCAGTCTCTCTCTCCAAAATTTCAGGATGTGTCTTAATATGTTTAGTGTTGCTGTAACAGAACACCTGAGACTGGGTAATTTATAAAGATAAAAGGTTCATTGACTCATAATTCTGGTGGCTGGAAGGTCCAAGATTGGGCATTGGCATCTTGTTGAAAGCCTTAGGTTGCTTCAGCTCACAGTGAAATGTGAACCAGTATGTGCAAAGAGATAGTGAGAGAGGAAGCAAGGGAGATGGGGTGTCGGGGGGGGGTGGGGGGACAGGCTCTTTCTAACAACCAGCTCTCATAGGACTTAATAGCATGAGAATTGACTCGCCCTGAGGGAGGGCATTAATCTATCTATGAGGGATTTGCCTCCATGATCCAAACACCTTCCACCAGGCCCACCTCCAACACTGCTACACTGGGGCTCAAATTTCAACATGAGTTTTAGAGGGGACAAACGTCCAAACCGTAGCATAGCATGGTGGGAACAGGATAAAGCAGGAACCCATTGTTAAATTTTACTTACAAGTAAAATTTGTTGTTCTAAGTCTTCTTGGTCAGATCCTTCTTTAATATAATTCTTAGATTGAAAGAGTCAGTTCTAGGGTGACATTACCTATACCGTTGTTTACAATGCAATGCTCTTTGCAAAAACAGGTTTAGGTTAAAGAAAGGCCAGTGATCAGGCTGACTGGCAACATACAAAGGAAAGGCTACAAAAAGTTTAACTTTACAAAGCTGTTCTTCAGCATTTTGCTATGTGGCATTTACTATTTCAGAAACGAAAGAACAATATTAACTGAAATGTTCATAAAGTCATCAAGTTTATATACCTCCTTTTAAAAATATTATTTGAGAGGTGGGAGAATCATTTGAGCCCAGGAGTTCAAGACCATCGTGGGCAACATAGCGAGACCCCATCTCTAAATTAAAAAAAATAAAAATTAAAATGTCATTTGATCCTGGAAGTCTCACACATTAAAAGGAAATATTTAAATAAGGCTCTTTAGGTTACTTGAAACACTCTTTGACTTGGCTTAGCTTAGCCGAAATGAACATTGTATTATGTTGGATAATAGTACTTTGTTCTGCTAATATATAATATTATGTATGTACTACTGCTTTATGAATTAATTGTTTCATAGATGTTGGCTTATATCCTCAACTAGATTAAAAATAGCAGTGGGCACGAGCTGTGTCTTATATTTCTTTTATATTCCCCATGGTATCAAACACAACGCTGAAAATAAGGGTGCATTTGGAAAGGAGGGAAAACACAAGACTAGTGAGAGAGAAAGCACCAGAAAATAAAAATCTGAAAGGAGACTAGGGATGCTTCAGCCTAAAAGAACAATCTAGGGCTGGACTTAAAGGTCTGAGATCTGAAGACCCTGCAACACATCCCCGTCCAAAAGAAGCTGTTACAGGTGGGGCTCTGTTTGACTTTCAGAAGGATTTTTGCTGGGCATGACTCCTCATATTAAGTAAAGCTTTTTAAAATTTTTGTACTGATGCATTCATATTTGAAATGGCAGTCTAATGTTCTTATTAAGTATATAAAAGGGAATAGCCCTATTTTGTAATGTATTGGAGCTTTAAAATTTTTTTTAACTTGATCAAATCAACTATGTGCAGAGATGCTTTGAGTTGCTTTACAAAGCACTCATATGATTTATGGCATCAATTCCCAGGTATTTGTAAAGGATTATTTCAGAATGAATCAATTATATCTTACGTCATCACCCACAACAATCATCATGTTTAGCTACCATTACATTTGGACCAAAAGAGTGAACATCTTAAAATTCCTCCAGAATAAATGATCCATGCTAACTCTCATCGATTCCTCAGACAAGGGTTCACTTGGCTAGATTTTAAAGTTTGAATCTGGCTGGGCACAGTGGCATACGCCTCTAATCTCAGCACTTTGAGGGGCTGAGGCTGGTGGATTGCTTGAGCCCAGGAGTTTGAGACCAGCTGAGGCAACATGGTGAAACCCTGTCTCTACAAAAAAAAAAAAAAAAGCAAAAATCAGACGAGTGTGGTGGTGCGCACCTGTAGTCCCAGCTACTTGGGAGGCTGAGCTGAGAGGAATCCGTGAGCTTAGAAAGTCAAGTCTGCAGCGAGGCATGCTCACAGCACAGGGTAATTGAGCAAGATCCCGTGTCAAAAAAAAAGTTTGAACTCATAGCATGCAACTTTTTGCTGCTGTTATTTAATTAACAATTTATTTGATAGATATACTCCACGAGAGGCATTCCAAATGGATTTGGAGGATAAACTTCTTCATGTTTATGGAGATAAGCTTGAATAGAAGGAGGGAGGCAATCATGAATGACACGTTACCATAATCATATGTATGTGAACTACAACACATAAAACCGTTGGAATGTAAGCACTGCTGGTGTTATTTGTTAAGCTAGTGTCTCTCGGCTTTGAACCTATGCTTCCATATCCTGTTTTGTGATGCTGACACTCTGCAAACCTTCTCTGTGTTGGTCACTTCCTTTAGGCTCTGCCAATTGGCTGCCAGAGAGAGACTGCGGGGCTGAGGGGGCAGACGGGGTGCTCTCTTTTCTGTTTGCTTCAGAGTCACCTTAGCTACATAGGCGGCAGCAGTTCCCTCCAGAAGCAGCATGATTCCAATTTGCTGACTTCCTAAAACTGAGAGAACCAGCCTTATCACGCATGCCCAGAGACATGGCCTGAGTGAACAGGCCTCCCTGCCTCACATGTCTGGGTCTCAGCTCCCGAGGACCCTCCCCCAGATTTCTGAGGCACCAGCAGTATCTGAGCAACAGTCGCTCCTCAGAGGCCTAAATTCCAGTCTGTAGCGACCCATTCTTCAAGCCTGTGAGTTTCAATAATTCCGACCCTTTTCTCTATTTCCTCAGCCCTGGGGGGTAGCGGCATCCTATGGATGTGTAAGGCATCTCTGAGATACCTTACTCTTCCTTTTTGCCTTTTGAGTTGTTCCATATCTGGCTAGCAATTCTTGTTACTACATTCTCTCTGTTAAACTAACTGGGGTGATTTCTGCCTTCCTACTGGATCCTGACCAATACAGCTTCCGTGAACAATAAGACTGGGGTCAATGTTAATCTTCATAAAATGCACATGGCTGGTTGCTGAAAATTCTGGGCAGATAAGAGGGAAAAATGACTTTGACTTTTTATTCCCAGCTTTTGAAGTGTTCCTAACAGTCCAGTGGACTGGGCTATACAGAAACCAATGTAAAAGTATTTAAGCCAATTTAAAAATATTTCTTTTTTCCTTTGTTGCCTAAAAGTCTCTTGCAGAAGCTTTCATTCCTAAAAATCATGTGATGCATCTAACATTCTATTAGATTCTTTTCCTTTTTTGTCTTTAGAGATGGAGTCTTGCTCTGTCATCCGGGCTAAAGTGCAGTGGCACAATCTCAGCTCACTGCAGCCTCGAACTCCTGGGCTCCAGTGACCCTCCTGCTTTAGCCTCTCAAAGAGTTGGGATTGCAGGTGTGATCCCACTATGGTTGGCTTAAGCATTGTATAAGATTCTAATGATATGTGAAAAAAAAACCAAGCTACGATCATCTGTATAAATGTGACCTCACTGGCTCTATCCTTAAAGTGGAAAGGAGTTAATTAAACAATAATTTTAAAAATTTTTGATTAATTCAATTTTAAGTAACCAATACAAAACCATTATGTGTAGACATATGTATTTTTAAAGAAAAATAACTTTGTTTTTCAGAACACAAAATATTTTCTCAGATGAGAAGCAAGTTTTAAATTTCTATAGCTCCCTTTAATGTCTCGCTCAGCAGAAGACAGCTGGATCCTTATATGTGGCTCTGTATTCAGTCTGTTGAGATATATTGAGATATCTGTTGTTTCTGTGAAGTATATGAAAAAAATACAGTCTCACACAGAAATACAGTTTATTCTAATAGCCTTTTCAAATTATTATGGACATTATTTTTTACTACTACATCAAACTTGATAAATGATAGTTTTTTGAGTTTTGTTTTTTGTCACCCAGGCTGGAGTGCAGTGGCACAATCTCGGCTCACTGCAACCTCTGTCTCCCTAGTTTAAGCGATTCTTCTGCTTCAGCCTCCCGAGTAGCTGGCACCACAGGCACCTGCCACCACGCCGAGCTAATTTTTGTATTTTTGGTAGAGGCGGGGTTTTGTCATGTTGGCCAGGCTGGTCTTGAACTCCTGATCTCAGGTGATCTGTCATCTCAGCCTCCCAAAATGTTGGGATTACAGGTGTGAGCCACCACACTTGCCGATAAGCGATAGTTTCTTAAAAATTAGTCGCAACGTTAAATCTAAAAACATATCAATGAACTTAAATGTTTCTACAGATCTATTGAGATATAACTGAGAACAAATTAACACATATTTGAAGTGTATGATTTAATGAGTTTTGACATATGTATACATCCATGCATATATCACCACAATCAAGTTAATAAACATCTTCATTATCCCCAAAAGCGAGCTTCTGTTCCATTATAGCCCTATCTCCCTCCTATGTTCCGCAATCTGTTATCAGGCAATTGCATATGTTTTCTTTCAGTACATTTTACATTTTCTATAAGAGCACTGACCAAAAGAAATACATCGTGAACTATAAATGTGAACTACATATGTTACTGTAATTTTTTTTGGGGGGGGGGGATGGATTCTCGCTCTGTTCCCAGGCTGGAATGAGGTGGTGCAATCTCGGCTCGCTGCAACCTCCGCCTCTCAGGTTAAAGTGATTCTCCTGCCTCAGCCTCCTGAGTAGCTGGGATTACAGGCACACACCACCACACCTGGCTAATTTTTGTATTTCTAGTAGAGATGGGGTTTTACCATGTTGGCAAGGCTGGTCTTGAGCTTCTGACCTCAAGTGATCTGCCCGCCTCAGCCTCCCAAAGTGCTGAGATTACAGGTATGAGCTACCATGCCTGGTCTGTAATTGTAAATTTATTAGTAGCCATGTTAAAAAAGTAAAAAGAAACAGGTGAAATTAATTTTCATATTTTATTTTGTAAAATATATCAAAAATATTATCATTTTGACGTTTAAGCAATGTAAATTTATTGAGACATTTTACACTCTCTTTTTAATACTATGTCTTCAAAATCTAGTAAGTTTTTTATATTTACAGCATCTCTTTTTTTGTGTGTGTGTGAGGCAGAGTTTCGCTCTTGTCACCCAAGTTAGAGCGCAGTGGTGCGATCTTGGCTCACTGCAACCGGGTTCAAGTGATTCTCTTGCCTTACAGGCATGCACCACCATGCCTGGCTAATTTTTTATTTTTAGTAGAGATGGGGTTTTACCATATTGGTCAGGCTGGTCTTGAACTCCTGACCTTGCGATCTGCTTGCCTCAGACTCCCAAAGTGCTTGGGTTACAGGTTTTAGCCACCGTGCCCAGCCTAGTATGTTTTTTATATTTACAGCATCTCTTAATTTGAACTAGTCACATTTCCAGTGCCCAATAGCCATATGTGGCTAGTGGCTACAATATTTGATAGTACAGTTCTACACTTTTACCTAAATGGAATTATAAAGTATGTAATCTTTTCTATCTTCTTTTTCACTGAGCATAATTATATTGAAATGCATCCAGGTATCAGTAGTTCATTCCATTTAATTGCTGAGTAGTGTTCCATTGTTTGGATAGAACACAATTTGTTCATCCTTTCCTCTGCTTTTTGTTTCTCCCCTCAAGATTTTGGCTATTTTAAATAAATCTGCTAGGAATATTTGTGTTCAAGTTTTTGTGTGAACATATGTTTTCATTTCTGTTGGGTAAATACCGAGGAGTGGAATGGTTGGGTCACAAGGTATTGGTTTCACTGTTTATAAAGCTGTCAAAATATTTTCCAAAGTAGCTGCACCATTTAACATTCCTTCCAGCAACACATGAGAATCCCAATGCTTTACATACTCTGCAATACTGTGTATTTTCACTTTATGTTAGCCATTCTGGTGGATGTGTAGATGATATCTCATTGTGATTTTAAATTTCATTTCCCTAGTGACTATGTTGAGTGTCTTTTCATATACTAAATGCCTTTTGGAGGTGTATTTTGGTGATATATCTGTACAAAGCATTTGCCCACCTTTTATTAGGTTACTTTTCTTCTTCTTGTAAGAACTACTTACATATTCAAGATATCCATCTGTGTTTGGCAAATATTTTCTCCCAGTTTGTAGCTTGCCTTTTCATTTCCTTAACATTTTGAAAAGCAAAAGTTCTACATTTTGATTAATTATTATTATTATTTTTTGAGATGGAGTCTTGTTCTCATTGCCCAAGCTGGAGTGCAGTGGTGCAATCTTGACTCACTGCAACCTCTGCCTCCCAGGTTCAAGTGATTCTCCTGCCTCAGCCTCCTGAGAGGCTGGGATTACAGATGCCCACCACCACACCTGGCTAATTTTTACACTTTTTAGTAGAGATGGGGTTTCACCATGTTGACCAGGTTGGTCTCTAACTCCTGACCTCAGGTGATCTGCCCACCTTGGCCTCCCAAAGTGCCAGGATTACAGGTGTGAGCCACCGTGCCTGACCTTAATTTATTTTAAAAAACTCTTTTCAAAACTCAAGATCACTAAATTCTCCTATTGTAGAAATTTTATAGTTTTGGCTAGTATATTTAAGGATTCATTTTGAGTTTAATTTAGTGTATATTGTGAGATAAAGATTGACGGGTTTTTTTGCTTGTTTTTTTTTTTTTTTTTTTTTTTGGAAATGACACTCCAGTTGTTTCAGAATCATTTGTTTGAAAGATTATCTCTACCCCATTGAATTGCTTTGGCATCTTTGTCAAAAATCTATTGGTTACATGTGTGTGTGTTTTATTTCTAGAGTCTCTATTCTGTTCCATTGATTTATATGTCTATCTTGATACTAATATGACACTATTTTGATTACTGTAGTGTAACAGAAAATCTTAAAATTAGTAAGTTCTTCAACTTCTTTTTCAAAATTGCTTTGGCTACTCTAGTTTCTTTGCATTTCCACATACATTTTAAAATTAGCTTGTCATGTTTATAAAAATAAAGTCTGTTGGGATTTTAATTGGGATGTCCTTAATTCTACAGACCAATTTGGGGTGATAGCAATAAACATTTTATGATTTGTTACATTAAAATACCTAGGTCTATCTTGCAGTTTGAATGAATTTTACCATACATGATTTTGTGACATCATGCACTGCTCATTTGTGAAATATCAGATCACTGAGTCATGCAGAACTTCCAAAAGTTTACAAATTATATTATATATTTAAAAATTATATTGATTAATATCACTATCTCACTGAAAAAAGTCTTTAAGTATCAGGGAGCTTTCAGGCTCACAGCGGCACAAACATGTTTCTAAAAATTCTGACTTTGGCATGGAAAGCTCTAATTTTATCATTGGCAACAAATGCTTTCAGTTGTTTTCCTTGAAGTGTCAGCCTTACTTTTGGTTCGTTTTTCAGAAAACATCTGCCAAAAACTTAAGCCTGAATCTTAGTTGTCTGTCAGTTGCTCTTAAAAAAAAACGATGTTAAAAGACAGATTGTCAGAATAGATCAAGAAACAAGACCCAAGTATATGTTGCCAACAAGAAACTCCTTTTTACAATGGGGCCAATTTGAGGGTGGAGGGTGAGGACTGAAAAACTACCTATTGGGTATTATGCTGATTACCTGAGTGACAAAATTGTCTGTACACCAATTCCCCACAATGTGCAATTTGCCCACATAACAAACCTGCACATGTACCCCTTGAAACTAAAAGTTGGAAAGGAAAAAAACTCATGTTAAATATAAAGGCATATAAAAGTAAAAGGATGAAGAAAGATATACCATGCTAACACTAATCAAAAGAGAGCAAGAGTAGCTACATTAACTTTAGACAGAGCAGGCTTCAGGCCAAGGAAAGTTAGCGGGGATAAAGAGGAGTATTCCATAAAAATAAAAGGATTAATTCACCAGGAATACATAATAACCCTTAATTGTGTATGTCCCTTACAAGAGAGCATGAAAATACATCACACAATAACTGATAGAACTGTAAGGAGAAACAGATGGATCCACCATTATATTTGGAGACTTTAAACACCCCTTTATGGGTAATTAATAGATTCAGCTAGCAGAAAATCAAATAAAAATGGTGTTTTATGAAACAAAACCAAATAATGGTTAGCACAGCTGCCAACTCAAACATAGAGGCTTTCTCTTGAGACAACCATTGTATAGCTGATCCAGGAACAACATGGGTTTGAACTGAGCAGGTCCACTTATGCACAAATTTTTTTCCATAAATATAGTGAAAATTGTTTTGGAGATTTGCAATAACTTGAAAAAACTCACAGACAAACCAAGTAGCCTAGAAATATCAAAAAAATTAAGAAAAAGGTATGCCATAAACGCATGAAATATATGTAGATGCTAGTTTATCATTTACTATCATAAAATATATACAAATCAGTGATAAAAAGTTAAAATTTACCAAATCTTATAAACACAAACACAGACCATATGTGTTTCCATTTTCAGTCAACAGAAATGTAAACAAAAGCAGTAAAGACGCCGTGTTAAATCATAACTACATAAAATTAACTGTAGTATATACTGTACTACTGTAATAATTTTGTAGCCACCTCCGATTGCTATTTCAGTGAGCACAAGTGTTGTATCCACTTAAAATGCCACATGAGCAGTTTGTCTCTCTAGTAAATTTCATATCACAGTGAAAAGTAATCTCTTCTTCTTACGTATTTTTCATCATGTTTAGGGCAACACCATAAACCTTGAATAACATTATGGGACCCATATGAATTGCCACCAGTAATGCTGGAAGTGCTCCCAAGAAGCAAAGTCATGATGAAGGAATGTATTTTCTTTCTGGGTCCACAAGGGGGCGTAGTTTCAAGGGCAAGAGCTTCCCAATGCCCCTCTGCTCTGTCTCCATCCCGGAGACTTAGCCTTCTTTGTTTTAAACTTTCAGGGGGGAAAAGACCAAAGATCAATCACTGCACTGGAAGTTTAGAGGAACTCTTTTCATTGGCCAGCGGGCTTGGAAAAGGTGGGAATTCCTCCCAGGTTAAATGCCCTTGTCTCCCTCATTTGGGTGGACTCCCCACTCTGGGGTCCCCTTCCACAATCCTTGTGGAAGCCTTTTTCTCTCTCATCTTTTTCTGTCTCCTTTTTCTCTGCCTAAATAAATCACTCTCAGCAAAAACTTTTTGGGGTCTGGTATTTACTTGATAAGCTGTGCCCAGCGTGGTCCCCTCTCCCATTTTTGGGTGAGTGAAAGACCAAAAGCCTGGAAAAACGTCCTCTCAGGGGAGCTAAGCGCTCCCCTGCACCCCAAAAACCTGCAAACATTTTGGCGAGCCAGCCATGAGTGGGGTACACAGGAAAAAAAACCTTCAAACTGTGAGTAAAACCATTCCCATTCTGTCTGTCTCTTTAAAAAAACACCCAAGCAGCAGCGCCAAGCCTTGGGGCAAAACCCAGCCTGTCTTTAGGCAGCGAGGGGCAGCCAGGTTTAAATAAAGGCGCAGCTTTTTCCTTCAAACTCTCTCTACTTGCTTTCTGCTCCTTCTCTATCCTTCAGCTGTTGTCTCTGGGCCAAGAACCTGCAGGAGGCAGGGCAGGCAAACACTGTCTGCAGTTACCTGGTGTACCCCGCCGTGTTCTTGCAGTAAACTAAGCTTGTGGGGCAAAAAGGGCAAACACTCTCCCCGGGCCGGCTGGGAACTGAAATCAAAAAACCGTGGCTCAGCCCCCGGGGTGGGCCCGGGCACGTGCTGCCGCCACTGTCACCGGCGCTGTGGGCTGGAAAAAAACAGCAGGGGCCGGGCGCGGTGGCTCATGCCTGTAATCCCAGCACTTTGGGAGGCCAAGGCGGGTGGATCATGAGGTCAAGAGATCGAGACCATCCTGGCCAATATGGTGAAACCCTGTCTCTGCTAAAAATACAAAAATTAGCTGGGCACGGTGGTGCACACCTGTAGTCCCAGCTACTTGGGAGGCTGAGGCAGGAGAATTGCTTGAACCCGGGAGGCAGAGGTTGCAGTGAGCTGAGATCGCACCACTGCATTCCAGCCTGGCGCCTGGCGACAGAGCAACACTCTGTCTCAAAAAAACAAAAACACAAAAAACCCAGCAGAGAGGGGCAAGGAGTAGCCCAAGCCTGCATGTTACCAAAAGGCGCGGTGGCCTGTACAACAGGCCGGCTAGCCTCTCTGGCGCTCCCTAGTCAAAAACAGCAGTAAGAAAGGGGCCCAGGGTGTGCACATGGTCCTGGCATCATGGCAAAGCAGGCCACAAGGGGCGGGGCAGGCCTTCTCCACTGGCACATAGCAGTGTAAAAAGGCTGCCCTGGGCCTTCGCCTGCCAGCCGTGGGTCCCTGTGTGGGTGGCGCCGACATGGCAGCGACTCGGGAAGTAGCCCAAATGCACACGCAGTTCTGGCAAGGTCAACACGCGGGGGCGGGGGTGTGGTGCGGGCAGGGCATGGTTCTCAAAACTCACAGTCGGCCCCGCAGTTGCTGCAAACAAAAGCTGTCTGTGTAACCCATGCCCAATTTTTAAAATAACAGCAGCAAGCAGTTTTTTTTCTCCGGGCAGGATGGCTAAAAAAACCCAAAAACAACCAGCCGCTGCCTATTCAGGCCAGCCATACCAGCTCAGGGCGCGGCATTCTCATTCAAATAAGGCTTAAAAAAGCTTTCTGCCTTGCCTCAGCACAAGTGGCTAAAATGGTAAAGGAGTTAACGTGTGGGGCTGGCAGCTTTAAGGTTATTGGTTCAAATCCCTGGCAAAGACAGGCTTAAGACAGAGAAGTCTTTTTAAAAAAATTCAAAACCTAAAGGCCATAGGACTTTGTGTTTTGTGTGTAATTTGTCTTGCTTGAGATTGGCTCTTGCTCTACGGCAAAACTTTGCCATCTAAAAAAGCATAGTTAAACTGGTTCCAGGGCCCAAATAGTTAATGGCAGGCTTCACAAGTATAAGGACATTTTCCTATAATGGAAAATGGGTTGATAAGAAGGCCCCCGTCCTAAGGGCATTGTTCTGGCCTCAGCCAGGCGGCCCGCCTTCTTAAAACTGTGTGTTCTAACAGCCCCTCCCTAAAAGTTTACCCTTCTAGGGCAGTTTTATAATTTAACCCGTGTAAATTAAACTTTGGCTGGAAAATATTGGTACCCATCTCCTAAGCCTCACTGGCTTTGTCAAAAACTCGTTGATACAAACCACTGAACCCAGCAGCCCTTCATGCCTCCGTGGTGGTCACACAAACAGTAAGCAGGTCCCATAACGCTGGTAGGCGTAATTCAAATCCAGTACCTGGAAGCCCCCCCCCCCAAAAAAAAATCATGCATCTTAGGCACACTAAAATTCAAGATACTAACTGGAGAACGCTCCAGTTTCTAATACCTTACCTAAGGAATGCCGCAGGTCAAGCGGCTATAATTAAATAACCAGGAATGCTGGCATTCCTTGTGTTCAATTTCAAATGGTGCTTCTCTCCTCAAATCAAGTCCCCATTAAAATGTATCTTAAAAAATTAAAACCAATTTAACACACAATCTTAAAAAAAAAAAGCAGCTCATTTTGCTCTGCCAAACAAAGTGGCCAAAATACCCCTTGCTGAGTGAAAAAAACTGGCCTCCAGAAAAAAGTATAAATTATAACTCTATTCTGCAATTAAACCTGGATTGTAAAAGTACGGGTAAATGGTTTAAGGTCCCCTATGTGCAACTTTTCTTTTTCCTAAAAAATAAGCCTCAGCTCTGTGGGGCCTGTACCCTATACCCTACTCAGCCCTCCTCACGCCAACCTCCACATGCAAAACTCCCTGTGGCAATTACCTCCAGCAGTGCCAACCAGGGCTCCTCAGCTCCCGCACCCCAACGAAAGCCAGAAAGGGCCCAAACAGCCAGGGCATCTCAGGCTACCAAAATGCCCCAACTCTGCCCCTATAGGTAGCAGAAAAAAAAGTTGGCCCAACCAAAATAACTCAAACTCCAATGATCCTTTTCATAGTAAAAAGAAAACCCGTCTTTTTCTTAAAAAATGCTGCCACTTTGTAAACCAGTTAAGTGTTGTTTTAAACACAGTTAAAAAAAACCTCAAAAATCAATCAAACACAGGGCTAAAAATCCTTCAGAAAACAGTATTGTAAAGCCTGTTTAACAGCGAACTGTCCTGGCTGTGTTCTCTCCTAGGTTCATTTATAACCATTCTATAACCGCGGGCCTCTGGGCTTGTCATCTTTAACCTTTTTATCACATTCGTTTCTTCTAAAGCCGTAAGATCACAAATCATCCTGCCACTAAAACCCCAAATGTCCTTGACTTTTAAGCTCTATCATAAACCTCAGAATCAACCTGCACCCCTAAAAGACTCCCCTCTAAAAAAAACCTCAACTGCAGGGCCCCTTCTATGCCCCATTTCGGCAAAAAGTAGTTAAAAGGCAATCAATGCCTGTAACCCCAACAGAAGTTGGGGTTTCTTGTTCAGAATGGGGACTGAAGGAATGTATTATCTGTTCAGGTCCACAAGGGAGCATAGTTTCAAGGGCAAGAACTTCCCAATGCCCCCCTCCCCTCTCTCCATCCGGGAGACTTAATCATCTTTGTTTTAAACTTTCACGGGCGTGGGAAAAGACCAAAGGTCAATTACTCCAGCAGAAGTTTAAAGGAACCCTTTTCATTGGCCAGGGGGCTTGGAAAAGGTGGGGATTCCTTCCAGGTTAAAAGTCCCTGTCCCCCTCATCCCGGCAGATTTCCCCCTCTGGGGTCCCCTTCCACAATCCTCGTGAAAGCTGCGTTTCCTCTCCTGGATTCCATACTTGGGTCCCTTCCATGCTTTTCGTGGAAGCCTTTTTCTCTCTCATCTTTTTCTCTCTCCTTTTTCTCTTTCTCTGCCTAAATAAAACAACGATATTACAAGAAAAAGTGGGATGTTTCATGTGAGCCATGGTCTGAAGTCTGCAGCTGTGACTGTCCACCATTTCAAGGTAAATGAATCGAGGGTTCATTGTAAAAAAAGAAAAGGAAATTTGTAACACTGCCACCACAGTTACACCAGCAGGCATGAAAACATTGTACCTTTTGCAAATATCTTTTTCTCGTGTAATAAGATGCAACTTTTATGTGAGTGCAGGATTTGCTTAGAAACATGTACGTAAAGACTCTAATATAATTTTAGAAAAAGTGAAGTCATTATATAACAACGTAAAGCAAAAGGAAGATGAAAGATCTAAAGCTGAAGAATATAATACCAGTAAAGGATGGTTTGTTACATTTAGAAAGAGGTCTAGCTTAAAAGATGTCAAGATAATGGAGAGCCAGCTTTTGCCAACAAAGAAGAGCAGCAGATGAGTTCCCAGATGTCATTAAGAAAACCAGTGAAGAGAAAAGCTATTTGCCTCAACAGGTTTTTAGTGCAGACAAAGTGCCCTATTATGGAAAAATATGCCACAAAGGACATTTATTAGTAGGAAGAGCAATGAGCACCAGGATTTAAGGCAGAAATCCTTAAATGTAGGATTAACTGTAGTGTTCTGTGCAAATTCAGAAGGGTTGATGATTAGGACAGCCCTTATCCATAAAGCTACCAACCCCCAAGTCTTATAAGAAAAGGATAAACACCAGCTGCCAGTCTTTTGGCTGCACGGTAAGAGGGCTTAGATAGGAAGAACCCTTTTTCTGGATTGGTTCCATCAATAATGCTTTGTCCCTGAAGTCAGAAAATACCTTGCCAGGAAGGAACTGCCTCTTAAAGTTCTTTTGATATTGGACAATGCTCTTGGTCACCCAGAACCCCGTGGGTTCAACACTGAAGATGTCGAAGTGGTCTACTTGCCCCCATGCCCAGCGTCTCTGATTCAGTTTCTAGATCGGGGTTCCTACGGACCTTTAGGCCTGGTTACACATTCTACCCTATGCAAAGGATGGTCAAATGCTATGGAAGAGAACTTCAACAGAAAGAACATCACCAAAGTCTGAAAGGATTACACTACTGAAGACACCATTGTTGTTACAGAAAACTCCATGGAAGCCATCCAGCCCACAGTAATAAACTCCCGGCGGAAAAAACGATATACAGCTGTTGCGTATAACTTCATAGGCTTAACAACAGAGCCGACCAAGGAAATCATGAAAAAGATTGTGGATTTGGCAAAAAAAAAAAAAAATGGGGGCTGGGGACAGGAAGTGTTTCAAGATACAGATCTTGGAGAAATTAAGAGTTAATAAACACCAGGCCAGAGGAATTAAAAGAAAATGAAGATGGAGATGAGTGCTTTTGAACCGGTGCCAGACAGTGAGGACGAGATTGCAGATTGTAGAGGAAGCAGTGCCAGATAACGAATTGACATTAGACATCTGGCAGAAGGGTCCGAATTATTCAGGACTTGTTTTTGACTATTTTTATGACGCGGGCCCTTCTGTGATATGTGCACTGAAACTAAAATAAATGGTGGAAGAATTGGTACCACAGAGAAACATTTTTAGAGAAATGAAAAAGTAAAAAATCAGACATAAGGGATGATGTAATTCTGTAAAGTTACACCAAGTGTGCCAACCTCTCCTGCCCCTCCTTCCACCTCCTCCGCCCCTTGGCCTCTGCCGCCCACCTCTCCTTCCTCCTCCTCAGCCTACTCCACACGAAGGCCACGAGGATGAAGACCTCTATGATGATCCACGTCCAGTTAACAAACAGTAGATACGTTTTTCTCTTCCTTATGATTTTCTTAATAATGTTTACTTTTTCTCTAGCTTCACCTTATTGTGAGAATACAGTATGTAATACATATTAAAAAAAAAGTGTTAATCAACTATGTTCTTGGTAAGACTTCTAGTCAACAGTAGGCTATTCGTAGTTAAGTTTTTGGGGAGTCAAACTTACATGTGGATTTTTGCTTGTCCCAGTGGCTCATACCTGTAATGACAGCACTTTGAGAGTCTGAGGCAGGAAGATGGCTTGAGTCCAGGAGTTCAAGACCAGCCTGGGCAATATAGTGAGACTCTGTCTCTACAAACGCGACAACAACAAGAACAACAACAAGAGTCACCAACAAACAAAAAACAACTTACATGTGGCCTTTTGACTGCATAGGGAAACCCCTGCATTGTTCAAGGGTCACCTGCTGTTTTGTAGGTGGCAGAAGTTCCTTTCTGTGTGTTTCCTATTTCATCATCTAGAATATTAAAAAGTCATGGATTTAAAGGTTGAGATTTAATAAAATCAACAATCTTTACTGTTTCAAGAACATTGATAAGTACAACTGGTTTTATTATTTTTTCTCTTTTTAGTTTTTGCAAGTGTGTAGTGTTAAGAAATACAGTGATGGCCGGGTGCGGTGGCTCACGCCTGTAATCCCAGTACTTTGGGAGGCTGAGGCGGGTGGATCACGAGGTCAAGAGATCGAGACCATCCTGGTCAACATGTTGAAACCCCGTCTCTACTAAAAATACAAAAAATCAGCTGGGCATGGTGGCACATGCCTGTAATCCCAGCTACTCAGGAGGCTGAGGCAGGAGAATTGCCTGAACCCAGGACGCGGAGATTGCGCCATTGCACTCCAGTCTGGGTAGCAAGAGTGAAACTCCGTCTCAAAAAAAAAAAAAAAAAAAAGAAATACAGTGACTGCTAGCGTAGTTTGGTGCCCTGCCTTGATTGGTGCTAAGATGACTTCAGTGTTACTCATTGCTTTTGCACTATCATCACCAGTGTCAAGATGCTGGAAGAGGCAAATAACATGTTAGTATTATTATCAATACACTTTTGGCTTTGTGGACCCTTTGCAATAGTTACAGGGAACTCTATTGGAGTTCCACGAACCACACTTTAAGAACCACTGCTTTGGCTGGCCGTGGTGGCTCACATCTGTAATCCCAGCCTTTCTGGAGGCCGAGGCGGGCAGATCACTTGAGGTTAGGAGCTCAAGCCATGAAAGCCATCAAGCCCATAATGATAAACTCCTGATGGGTAAAACTATGTATAAAACTTCGCAGGCTTAACGACAGAGCCAATCAAGGAAATCATGAAATTGCCTATGCCTGTAGAACACGGTAAAACCCTGTCTCTACTAAAAATACAAAAAATTAGCTTAGTGTGGTAGCATGCACCTGTAGTCCCAGCTACTCAGGAGTCTGAGGCACGAGAATCACTTGAACCCAGGAGGCAGAGGTTGCAGTGAGCTAAGATCACACTACTACACTCCAGCCTGGGTAACAGAATGAAACCCTATCAAAAAAAAAAAAAAAAGAAAGAACAACAACAACAAAAAGAACCGCTACTTTAGGAGCACAAAAGGACATTTACTGCAAGCTGCAAGAGTTCTGGAGGCTTTGTTGAGAGAGGGAGGCCTGAGCTGAGGCTCCATGGACACACATGTAAGTAAGGGTTGGCTGTCTGGACAAAGGGAACAGCAAGAGCAAAGCCCAGGCTGTGCACAGGGCTGCCTTCCTCGGATGTGGTTAAACAAAACATGCAGTGAGGGTAAGGGCAGGAGCCGAGACGCCAAGAGACCCAGAGGGCCTTGGATGCATCAAAGAAGTAGAGACCTTTCATCCTTTAGGTGATGGGGAGATTCTGAAGGTGTTAGAGCATGGGAGCAACATAATTCTAGGTGTCTATTAGCTCTGGCACTCTTAAAAGGATGTGCTGAATAGATTTTGTAGGTTTGCATTGGAAAAAAGGAACTCAATTAGAAGCCTGTGCAAAGCAAGAGATGATTTAATAGAGCAGATGGTCAAAGAATTAAACACTCAAAACCCCCACCCATTAATTCAGTCAGAGTATCCTAACTGGTACAGTTAGACTCAGGGGACACAACCTGAAATCACAGTTAATCCATGGATGCAGACGCAAACAATAAAAAAGAAAGAAGCCTTAAAGGTCATGTTTCTATCATTTGTGTCCTTCCAGATCTTCAAAAAAAAATTCCCATGGGCCGGGCGCGGTGGCTCAAGC
>NW_016107336.1:2705480-2715597 GCF_001604975.1 Cebus imitator
TTTTTGAGACAAGGTGTCACTCCTCTTGCCCAGGCTGGAGTGCAATGGTACAATCTCGGCTCACTGCAACCTCACCTCATGGGCTCGATGGGCTCAGTTGATCCTCCTGGCTCAAACTCCTGAGAGGCTGAGACCACAGGCATGCACCACCGTGCCTGGCTAATTTTTGTACTTTTTGTAGACACTGGGTTTCACCATGTTGGCCAGGCTGGTCTCAAACTTCTGGCCTCAAGTGATTCGCCCACCTCAGCCTCCGCAAGTGCTGGGATTACAGGTGTGAGCCACTGTATCTGACCACATCAGTGTTTCCCTCTTTAGAGAAAGAGGGGAAGAACACATCTTAAAATCTTGCCATCTGGGGGACACAAACATATAAACGAATTATTACAAAATGTGACAAAAACCGTAATCAAGGCACAAAGTGCCATGAGAACACAGTGGCAGGAGCTGTGCCCAAGAAAGTCAAGAAGAGCTTCAGAAAAGAGATGGCAGTTCATATGGGTCATAAAGGATGAGGGGATTTCTTTTTTTTGAGACATACTCTATCACCCAGGCTGGAGCGCAATGGACCAGGTGTGATCACAGCTGGCTGCAGCCTTGGCCTCCCAGGCTCAGTGATCCTCCCACCTCGGCCTCCCATTTAGTTGGGACTACAGGTTCCTGCCATCATACCCGGCAATTTTTTTTTTTTTTTTGTAGGGGCAGGGTCTCGCTATGTCGTGCAGGCTAGTCTCAACCTCCTGGGCTTAAATGATCTGCTTACCTTGGCCTCCCAAGGTGCTTGGATTACAGAACCAACACAACCAGCCATGATTAGGAACTTTCTAAGTAGAGACGGAAAAAAAAGGGACTGCGAGCACATGGAACAGATGACAGAAAGCCATAGATGAGTAGGGAGCGTGCAGAGGGAAGTAAGTATCATGTAGAAAACATCTTTTTCCCTCCAGGCACCCATAAATCAAGAGTTAGGTTTTCTAGTATTCCATTTTTTTTTTTGAAACAGAGTCTTGCTCTTGTTGCCCAGGCTGGAGTGCAATGGCAAGATCTTGGCTCACTGCAACCTCTGGCTCCCAGGTTCAAGCAATTCTCCTGTCTCAGCCTCCCAAGTAGCTGGGATTACAGGGGCCTGTCTTCACACTTGGCTAATTTTTGTATTTTTAGTAGAGACAGAGCGTTGCCATGTTGACCAGGCTGGTCTCAAACTCCTGACCTCGTGATCTGCCCACCTCAGCCTCCCAAAGTGCTGGGATTACAGGTGTGAACCGTTTTGAAACTGTTAAAGCAGTAGAATCATTTCCCGCTAAAAGAAATCTTATCTACCCCAATGTATAAAACAGCCTGTTTGAGTGAGGAAGCCACAGAAGTTTCTGCAGTAGTTCCTGACCTCTGTGTGAAGTGATGGGCTGCTTTGTGGACCAGAGCTTTAAAAAAAAACAATTAAAAAGCTGCTGGCTTTTATTTTTTGTTTATTTATTATTATTATTTTTTGAGATGGAGTCTTGCTCTGTCATCCAGGCTGGAGTGCAGTGCCGTGACCTTGACTCACTGCAACCTCCACCTCCCGGGTTCAAGTGATTCTCCTGCCTCGGCCTCCCAAGTAGCTAGGATTACAGGTGCCTGCCACCAAGCCTGGCTACTTTTTGTATTTTTAGTAGAGACAAGGATTTCACCATGTTGGCCAGGGTGGTCTCGAACTCCTGACCTCGTGATCTGCCCACCTCGGCCTCCCAAAGTGTTGGGATTACAGGTGTGAGCCAGGGCGTCCGGTCTGGCTTTCACTGTTTTTAAGCATAGTTAGGTGGAAGCTGTGGGGGCTGTGAAAATGCCACAGTCAATTCTGCTGCAAGGAGCAGGAGTGGCAGATGGGAATCCCCTACAGCACTTGCCTGAGTCTATACTCCCCAGGGCCACCCGGCTAAGTGCCGCAGGGCTGCTAATGCAGGGCTTCTCTGGGGGACTTCTCTGGTGAATAACTTTGGCTCAAAGACTTCCCATAGACTTGGCTGGGATTTTCCTGGAACTGTGCTGCCATCTGAGGCTGCCTATCCAGCACCCCTTATTATGTCTTCTCATCCTTCCCAGCGCCCCTCACTTCCTGCAGCTCCCTTTCCTTTTCCCCTACTTGGCATTTCCCTCAATAAATCTCCTGCCTGTCTAATCCAGACTTGGCATCTGCAGAGGACCTTATCTAAGGAAATTAAATAAGAGGTCTGTATAATCCCTACAATTGCCCATTTCCAGATTAGCTAACCTAAGAGCTCCAAAGTGCACTGATATTGATGTGAAACCAGTGAAACCCAATAGGGAGGAGGAGAGGATGGAGAAAGGAACACCTAGCCATTCTGTTGTGTTCCCAAAGCTTGCAAATTGATCATGAGTGACATCCAAAATCTAAGACAAGACAGATTGAAATACTTGAACAGATATTAAATAGCCAAAGTAGAATTAAAGAATAGTCACTGGAGGCTGTTTTTACACCCACACAACCTGGCAGATCCCTGCTGTGCAGTCTTTGTTGCAAAAAATACTACAGAAATATGGTTCTTTGAAAACATCTTCTGTGCCTGTATAAATGACATAGGATCCGGAGGCATTTCTGCAAATAATATGTTCTCCTATGCCAGTGTATAAATGGCTTTAGAGCACTGAGAGTAAGAGGAAGTTGCCAAGACTATTGCTCCACTGACAAGAGAAGCAGCCGACCTGGAGCTTGCTCCATTATTTGCTACTAGTCCTGAAGTTTAATGAGACTGAACACAAATGTTGTTTTCACATGACCAGATAAGAGGGCAGATGCCACCATCTTTGACTACATAGAAAAAGCCAGAATAGGGCCTTTCCACTGTACCTGCCCTTTTGATGTTTCCTTTCCAGACAAGTGCTTTTTCTTCTATAAGAAAAGACTGCCTTTTAAAATGACAATCGGCCAGGTGCGGTGGCTAACACCTGTAATCCCAGCACTTTGGGAGGCTGAGGCAGCTGAATCATGAGGTCAGGAGTTCAAGGCCAGCCTGGCCAAGATGGTGAAACCAAAATTAGCCAGGTGTGGTGGCAGGTGCCTATAATCCCAGCTACTCGGGAGGTTGAGGCAGGAGAATGGCTTGAACCTGGGGGCAGAGGTTACAGTGAGCTGAGATCACACCACAGCACTCTAGCCTGGGTGACAAAGTGAGACCCCATCTCAAAAATAAATAAATAAATAAACAATAAACAACAAAAAAAAATGATGATGAAATTCAGGCGTCTATAGCTTTTAATGCCCTAGTGTCCTGGTGATCTTCCTGGAATGAATTATCCTCTCTTGGCCAAAGATTCCTCTATTTTTCTTCTCTACCTTCGGGCAAGACTTACAAAATAGAGAGAGGATGCTACAGGAGCATACCCTGGAGATTTGCATCATTAAATATACGGATTCCCTGACATGCCCACAGTGGCCCTTGCTGTCAGTTAGGACTTGGCCTGTGCCATCTACGACTGTGTGGATGTCTCCCCAGATTCACGCGTTGACACTTAATCCTCGTTGTGGTTGTATTAAGCGGTGGGAGAGTTTGGGAAGAGAGTAAGTCATGAGGTCTCTGCCTGCATGAATGGGATTAGTGACCTTATAAAAGGGGCTGGAGGGAACCAGTTGAGGTCCCTTTTTTGCCCTTCTGTTCCTTCTATCATGTGAGGACACAGTGTTCAAGATGCCTTCTTGGAAGCAGACACCAGGGTCCTCACAAGACACCGAACCTGCCCGTGCCTGGAACTTGTATTTCCCAGCCTCCTGAACTATGAGGAATGAAATTTCTGTTCTTTATATAACAAATTACCCAGTCTCGGTATGTTGTTACAGCAGCACTAACGGATGGAGACACCATTCCTTCATTTATACTTTAATTTATATAACAAACATGTTTTGTCAGTTTTCTGTGTGCAGGCAAGGTGCAGCGCACTGAGGACAGCAATGAACGTGACTGGCGAAGACCCTTGCTCTCTGGTAGCACGTGCTCTTGGTGGGAAGGAAGGTGGTAAATATGACATAATGGAAATATGATTGATGAGAGGGAGTGACTGCGAGGAGAGGGGCTATTTTTGATAGAGTGGTCAGGGATGACCTGTCGGAGAAGCTGGTCATGGGAAGTCGATGGAGAACAGGTAAAATCAAGTGCAGACACTTAGGTGGACAGGAACCTGGTCTCTCCATTGGAGAGAAGGCTGATAGGGCCGGATCGCCGTGAGCACAGGAGTGCTGTGGGAGATGAGGTCCGTGTGAAAGGCCGGGCCCCGTCAGCATGGTTAGGAGTTTGGGCTTATTCTAAGTGTAAAGGGAGTTCACTGGAGTTGTTAGTTCTTTTGTTTGTTTTTAGATACAGATATTTTAAATGTGAGATGTTTCTGTCAAAGATCTGAGTACTTACATTTTTTGAATCATCAATTGCCCTTGTTTGTTATGGGACTTCCTTCCTCTTAGAATGTGTTTTTGTGTGCTCAAAGTCTAGCACATCACCCACCTAGTGTATGTGGATGCTCAATAAGCACTGATTAGATGAAATTGTTATTGAGTATGAGAAGGACAAGGCTTTGGTTTAAAAAAAAAACAAATCAGTGTGAAATACAAATATTTAATAGGTTAGCAGAGGATGGAACCTGAAGGGAAGAATGCTAAGAAGTTCTTGTGTTATGACAAATTCCTAGTGAAGAGACGTGAATTGACGACTAAAGTTAACGGAGGAACTTCAGAATGCTGGAATTAAAGTGAGGCCCAGGAAACAGAGTTGTAGAAGTGTTTCAGTGACCTCCAGGATATGTGCCATATTTGTTTTCTCACTGGCTGTGATTTTGTCTCCTTATTGAAGGCAAAGGAGCCTGAACCTCTCTCCCTGTTCTGCTTATTAGAAGGCAAGGTGAGCACTTGTCCTTCTTTACGGCTGTCCAGAATCTGAAGGCTTTTCCTGTGTTTGGATTTCCCCACCTTGTGACAGTGAAGTACAGAATGTACCTTGCACTGTAAAAACAGAAGGTCAGGTACTCGCTTACTCAGTCTCCTCTGCTTATAGGTGTGAGTCACGGAATCCACTCATGAGATTAAGTCATGCGGTCAGGGAACCATAAGAAACTCTCCAGTGTCTCTCAGGGTCAAAGGCAGCAGAATGATCAAGCTTTGGTAACAGCAGTGCCAGAGGGGCTGGAAGAGCCCAGTGTCCAGTTAGATTGTCGCCTATGCAAATGTCTCTGAGTGTGTACTTTTCCTGGCTGCCTTGCCACATGCTTGACTCATCAGTCTTCTTAAGAGATTCTGTGAGCCACGTGGTATCCATTCATCAATTCGTTTTCTGCTTCAGTCAAAGTTTTTTTCTAGTTTTTGAAATTAAGAACTCTAAATGATTCAGGAATTAGAACCAGAAATGGAATGGTTGCAGGCCATAGGGCCTTAGAGAAACATAGGATGTATATGGAAATTTGGGACTGTTGTTATCTGGCCTGATCGAGGTTGAAGGCAAAGACAACCCAGTTGGTGTGATTAAGGGTTCTTGTCATGATCTAGAGAAGCAGTTAATCAAATTGTCACCTGTGTGCACCTAGAATGAATTGCCCATTGAAGGCAAAGCTTTGGGGAACTTAGAGATCAATTCTATTGAATAATATAAAGGACACAGGGAATTCAATGACTGTGGGATGAGGTGGCTTCTTCTAATTGCAATGGATAACTTAAATAAAAAGACAGACTTACTCAAACTCCTAACTTCTCAGTTCAAAGTATGTGCTAAAATCCAGAGGCTTCCCTGGCATTATTATAAGAATATCTTATCTTTTGCTGTTGGAATGTGGAGAAAGACAAATACCAAATGCACAGTTGGATCTCCAAAATTTCTGAGTTAAAAAAAATTGAATCCACATCCTCAGCTGGTCTCTTAGGAGAAAGTTCAAGCACTGATTGAGGGAAGAGTGGGCCTGGAGAATTTAAATGGGAAGATTTAGATGATTTATGTAGCCCGTGGCCAGGCATGCCTCAATGAAACCTTGAGAAGAGTCTGTTACCTAATTCAAAAATAGAATGCAGCAGTGTGTAATTGTGGAACATAGGAATTCTCTTATATAGTAATGAGATGGATGCTTGAATACAAATGTATTTCTCCCTGCCTCCAAGAGAATAAGACAGTATAAATGGCAGATCAAAATCCTTACTTCATGAGGACTACTGAGACTACCAAACTTTTGGCAAATTTTAAAATGTTGTTCTTTTGCACTTCTGTTCGCTGGTTTAAAAATAGAACCAAACGAAGCTAGCTTAAGGCAAATCTGAATAATAATTCCTACCAGTTTTCAAATCTATACCAGCCTTTGTGATCTAACCCAGTTTACTCAGAATATCCCTAATCTTGAATCCCCACCGAGCATCTTTGTTTTTTCTCTCTATCCCTGTAAGTAGGGGGCATGGCGAGTTGGTTTTCACCTGGCAGAGTAAGCAGTATACTTTCACCACGGTGCCTTAGGGTTATGCCCATTTTCTGACTGTATCTCAAATTCAGTCCACAGAATGGGGAGCTGGTTCACTATACTCATCACATCGTGCTGATACATTGGAAACAGGAGACAATGTGCAGACGAGGTGCCTCGGAAAATCCTGAGTGTCAGAAGGTGGCGAATAAATCTCATGAAATTATGGACACAGTTACCTTAGTAAAATTCTCTGTCTGTCTCTCTCTGTGTGTGTGTGTGTGTGTGTGTGTGTGTGTGTGTGTGTGTGTATGTAAGAGAGCTGAGCATGCATGTGTGAGAGTGCCTGGGGAATGTCGAGACAGTTCCTACAAAATGAAGAAGGGGCTGTCCCTTGCACTTCTTGCCATCGATAAACAGGAAGACCATTTTTCACAGGTCTTTTCGAATTTTGGAAATAATATATACCACGTTTGGATCCTACGGCAAACAACCACTGTCTACCAATACGGATTTCTCCTTCTTAACAGAACCCGGATTCTATTTGGGTAGCAGTGTGTCCAGTTAAAAATATTAGACTCCCTTGTAGCTAGGAATCAACAAGCATCAAAGTCTGGCTGTGACATACACTCTAGATTTCTGGAAAAGGTGCTGCCTCTTTCTGTTTTCCCCTTTCTCCTCTCTGGAGCTGGGGTAGCCATCCTGTGACCATGAATATGAAGAAATCAGCTGAGCCCAAATCATAAGTGCAGGGTGGTAGAGAAGAGGCAGAAGGTTGCTGACACACTATTGATGTTAAGTAGTCATTGCACCAGCCCTGGGCAATCTACCTCCAGACTCCTTAGTGTAGGACAAGAATCAACCGCTATTTGGTTAAACTATTGTGGCTGGATTTCTTGCTCCTTATACAAATATATTAAACTGACCGATTTATTGGGTGACCAGCAAGGCTGTTAGCTTTGAGTGGGGCCCACAGCAAATCTCTCTGACTTGTAAAGGCACTGATACAAGCACTTTTGGCCCTTGCCCCTTATTACCAGAGGGTTCAATGACGCTTAAAGTGCTTGTGGCAGAAAATGTATTGTATGGACCCTTTGGAAAAATCTGTTAGGAAAATTATGAGGAAGGTCCTTTGGGTTTTAAGGAAAGTCACATCCTGCTGGGCAAGTAATAATTCTTGAGAAAATGCTTGTAACTTCATAATGAAGATAATGAGTTCTGTTTCTGGGCTCTATTCCATTAGTCTGTCAGTCTCAAAGCCGATACTATACTCTCTTGGTTTTACACATTCATAAGCTCTTGCTGTCTGGTGGAGCTACCCTTCCGCCTTGTTCTCCAAGAGGATTTTAATTATTCTTGGCCCTTTATGTTTTTATACAAATTTTAGAATCAACTTGTCAAGTTTCATAAAAAAAAATCTGTTGGAGTTTTGACTGAGACTGCACCAAATCTATTAAATTGAGTAGAACTGGCATGTGTATTCCAATCAATGAGAATATTGTGTCTCCCTATTTGTGCAGTCTTTTAAGTTCTCTAAAACACGTTGTGGTTTTCTCCATAATGATCTTGCATCTTTTCTGGTAGATTACTCCTTGACATCTAACATTTTTAATGCTGCTACAAATAAGAAATTTAAAATTATTTATTTTCTAACTATTTGGTGGCTGGTATTTAGAAATAAGATTCATTATATAGACAGTAATTTTGTATAAAGCGAATTTGCTAAACTCTCTAATTCTCATAATTTCTTGTGGATTCTTTCAATTTCTCTAGACATAATTTTCTTATCTGAAAAATAATGAAAGTCTTTTCTGACAATTCTTAAAACTTTTCCTTATAAATTAGCTGGGCATGGTGACAGGCATGTGTAGTCTTAGCTACTCAGGAGGCTGAGGCAGAATGGCTTGAACCTGGGCGGTGGAGGTTGCAGTGAGCTGAGATTGCACCACTGCACTCCAGCCTGGGTGATAGAGTGAGACTCTGTCTCAAAAACAGAACAAAACAAAACAAAACAAACAAACAAACAAAAACAGCTTCCCTTTATTTAACCTGCTCTTACGAGGATCTAGATTAATGCTAATTAGAGAAGTATTAGCAAAAATCTTTGTTTTTTGATCTCAAAGGAAATGCTTTCAAAATTTTACCATTAAACATGAGGTTCTCTTCATTCCCCTACATACTCAAAAGAGGTGTGTGTGTGTGTGTGTGTGCGTGTGTGTGTCTGTGTGTGTGTCTGCATGTATGCACATGTATATTTAAATGTAATAGATATTGCCTGATGGCTTTCCCAAAAAGCTGAAATAATTTACATTTCTATTAATTAGCATTTTTGCCAGTGATAGGCATTATAATTCTTTAAAACATTTGCCCTTCCGTTGGGAATAAAATGGTATCATATAATTTTATTTTGCATTTTCTCAACTGCAGGTAAGTTTGATCTTCTCATATGTTGCTGACCATTTGAATTTGGCCTCTTATGAATAGTCTCTTCCTGTCCTTTGCCTATTTTTTTGTTTGTTTATTCCTTACATTTAATTGGAAAGAAATTTTTGCATGGTTTAACTAACCTCATATGTCCTCTGAATTGCAAGTGCTTGTCCAAGCTTATAAATATCTGTTATGTTTTTAAGCTATAAACTAGTTTCAAATTCATGAGAAAATCTCTATTTTTTATTTTGTGTCATCTATTCTTCTAATCTTGTCCACATGTTGTCTCCTAAATTTTCTTGTACAATTTAAAGCTTGTAAGATTCTACATTTAACTCTTTTAGACATCTGGAATTTATCTTCATATATGGTAAAATAAAGAGATCTAATTTAATTGTCTCCCATTTAGATTATTTGTATTACCACCATTTACTAAATAATGCATTATTTTCCTACTTAGATGAAACACCACCCTATCATATATTAAATTCTCGTATGTAATTGGACTTAAATTTCAGGTTGTCCTGTTACATTTCGTCTGTTCAATGTCAATAACATGTTCTTATAGTTATTGAAGCATGTCCTCACCCTCTCCACTAACCTTTTTTCATATCTTTTCTTGGCTATTCTTAGATGCTTATAAACTCTAAGATCATTTATTTAATTATCCTTTCCTCCTTTCTTCCCCTTTGCCAAGAAAGAACCCTGCTGGAATTCCAACTGGAATTTTATTAAATTTACATATTAATTTGAGAGATTGACATTTTTATATTAACATTTTTTCCATCCAAAGTCATAGTTTGCTTATCCATTTGTGCATATCTTAGTTTATGTGCTTAAGATTTTTATAATTTCCTATACTCTGATTTTTAAAAATTTATTCCTAAGCATTTTAAAGTTTTTATCTTCATTGTGAATGGAATAATTTCTCTCATATCCATATTTTTTCTTTTCTTTTCTTTTCTTTTCTTTTTTTTTTGAGACAGAGATTCGCTCATCACCAGGAACCAGGCTGGAGTGCAGTGGTGCAATCTCAGCTCACTGCAACCTCCACCTCCTGGGTTCAAGAAATTCTCCTGCCTCAGCCTCCTGAGTAGCTGGGACTACAGGCGCGTGCCACTGCACCCAGCTAATATGTGTATTTTCAGTAGAGATGGGGTTTCACCATGTTGGCTAGGATGGTCTTAATCTCTTGACCTTGTGATCCGCCTGCCTCAGCCTCCCAAAGTGCTGGGATTCTTTTCTTTTCTTTTTTTTTTTTTCTTTTTTT
>NW_016107336.1:2715754-2722624 GCF_001604975.1 Cebus imitator
TTTTTTAGTAGAGATGGGGTTTCACCATGTTGGCTGGGATGATCTTGAACTTCTGACCTTGTGATCCACCAGCCTCAGCCTCCCAAAGTGCTGGGATTATAGGTGTGAGCCACCGCATCTGGCCTCATACCCACTTTTTAAATTTATTTCTAGGACAGAGAAAGGTTACTAGTTTTTCTACACTTATCTTTTATCTAGCTACCTTACCTAGTTCTCTCGTTAAACCCAATAATATTTTTGTAATAGTGTCACTTGGATTTTCTATTTCTACCTTTTCTTTTCCAATATTTACATTCTTTCACTTTTTAATCTTTTTTCAATTGCTAAAATTTCCAAAACAATGTTAAATAATGCTAATCTCGTTTCTGACTTTAATAGAAATAGCTACAGTCTTTTATCATTTAGTGCAGTATTCAGTATTTTTTTGGCAATTATTTTTTACTTGTTTCCTTCTATGTCTGTCTAGCTTTCATTTTTTATAAAGATTAAGCGATACATTTTACCAAATGACATTTTCCATCTATTGACCTAACTATCTGTCTCTTTCCCTTTAATTTACTCATGGAATAATGTTAATAGACTTTTTGATACTCATTGACATGTTAGTTTACACAATAAGTCTTGTTCTATTATTTTTAGTTTTATAATGTGCTGTTTTGTTTCTTTCAGTATGTTGCTGGATTTTATTTGTTAAGGTTCTTTTTTTCCAGAGGTCTTTATATATATGTATATATGTATGTATGTATATATATATATTTTATTGCACTTTAGGTTCTGGGGTACATGTGCAGAACATGCAGGATTGTTGCATAGGTACGTACATGGCAATGTGGTTTGCTGCTTCCATCCCCATCATCTATATTTGGCATTTCTCCCCATGTTATCCCTCCCCAACTCCCTGCCCCCCACTGTCCCTCCCTTAGTACCCCTCAACAGAACCCAGTGTGTGATGCTCCCCTCCTGTGTCCATGTGTTCTCATTGTTCAACACCTGTCTATGAGTGAGAACACGTGGTGTTTGATTTTCTGTTCTTGTGTCATTTGCTGAGAATGATGGTTTACAGATACATCCATGTCCCAACAAAGAACATGAACTCATCATTTTGCATGGCTGCGTAGTATTCTGTGGTGTACATGTGCCATATTTTCCTTGTCCAGTCTGTCATCATGGGCATTTGGGTTGGTTCCAGGACTTTGCTATTGTAAACAGTGCCACAATGAACATACGTGTGCATGTGTCTTTATAATTGAACGATTTATAATCTTTTGGATATATACCCAGTAATGGGATTGTTGGGTCAAATGGAATTTCTATTTCTAGATCCTTGAGGAATCGCCACACTGTCTTCCACAATGATTGAGCTAATTTACACTCCCACCAACAGTGTAAGAGTGTTCCTATTTCTCCACATCCTCTCCAGTAACTGTTGTCTCCAGATTTTTTAATGATCGCCATTCTAACTGGTGTGAGATGGTATCTCAATGTGGTTTTGATTTGCATTTCTCTAATGACCAGTCATGATGAGCATTTATTCATATGTTTGATGGCCTGATATATGTCTTCTTTTGAAAAGTGTCTGTTCATATCCTTTGCCCACTTTTGAATGGGTTTGTTTGTTTCTTGTATCTGTTTTAGTTCTTTGTAGATTCTGGATATTAGCCCTTTGTCAGATGGGTAGATTGCAAACATTTTTTCCGCATTCTGTTGGTTGCTGGTTCACTCTAATGATTGTTTCTTTTGCTGTGCAGAAGCTCTGGAGTTTAATTAGATCCCATTTGTCTATTCTGGCTTTTGTTGCCAATGATTTTGGTGTTTTGGTCATGAAGTCCTTGCTTGTGCCTATGTCCTGAATGGTTTTGCCTACATTTTCTTCTAGGGTTTTTATGGTGTTAGGTCATATGTTTAAGTCTTTAATCCATCTGGAGTTAATTTTAGTGTAAGGTGTCAGGAAGGGATCCAGTTTCTGCTTTTTGCATACTGCTAGCTAGTTTTCTCAACACCATTTATTAAACAGGGAATCCTTTCCCCATTGCTTGTGTTGTCAGGTTTGTCAAAGATCAGATGGTTATAGATGTGTGGTGTTGCTTCTGAGGCCTCTGTTCTGTTCCATTGGTCTATATTTCTGCTTTTGTACCAGTACCATGCTGTTTTGATTACTGTATCCTTGTAGTATAGTTTGAAGTCAGGTAGCATGATGCCTCCAGCTTTGTACTTTTTGCTTAGAATTGACTTGGCTATGTGGGCTCTCTTTTGGTTCCATATGAAGTTTAAGGTGGTTTTTTCCAGTCTGTGAAGAGGGTGATAGGTAGCTTGACGGGGAGAGTGTTGAATCTATAAATTACTTTGGGCAGTATGGTCATTTTCATGATATTGATTCTCCCTAACCATGAGCATGGAATGCTTTTCCATCTGTTTGTGTCCTCTCTTATTTCCTTGATCAGAGGTTTGTAGTTCTCCTTGAAGAAGTCCTTTACATTCTTTGTTAGTTGTATTCTAGGTATTTTATTCTCTTTGTAGCAATTGTGAATGGGAGTTCGCTCTTGATTTGACTCTTTGTTTGTTATTGGTGTATAGGAATGCTTATGATTTCTGCACATTGATTTTGTATCCTGAGACTTTGCTGAAGTTGCTTATCAGTTTCAGGAGATTTTGGGCTGAGACGATGGGGTCTTCTAAATATACAATCATGTCATCTGCAAATAGGGACAATGTGACTTCCTCTTTTCCTAATTGAATACACTTTATTTCTTTTTCTTGCCTGATTGCTCTGGCTGTAACTTCCAATACTATGTTTAATAGGAGTGGTGAGAGAGGGCATCCTTGTCTACTGCCAGATTTCAAAGGGAATGCTTCCTGTTTTTGCCTATTCAGTATGATATTGGCTGGTTAATATTATTATGTGTGAATTTAATCCTGCCATTTTGATGCCAGCTGGTTGTTTTGCCTGTTATTTGATGCAGTTTCTTCATTGCGTTGATGTTCTTTACCATTTGGTACATTTTTGGAGTGGCTGGTACTGGTTGTTCCTTTCAATATTTAGTGCTTCTTTCAGGAGCTCTTGTAAGGCAGGCCTGGTGGTGATAAAATCTCTCAGCAATTGCTTGTTGGTAAAGAATTTTATTTCTCTTTCCCTTATGAAGATTAATTTGGCTGGACATGAAATTCTAGGTTGAAAGTTCTTTTCTTTAAGGATGTTGAATAGTGGCCCCCATTCTCTTCTGGATTGTAGGGTTTTTGCTGAGAGATCCACTGTGAGTCTGGTGGGCTTCCCTTTGTGGGTATCCTGACCTTTCTCTCTGGCTGCCCTTAGCATTTTCTCCTTCATTTCAACCCTGGTGAATCTGATGATTATGCGCCTTGAGGTTGCTCTTCTTGAGGAATATCTTTGTTGTGTTCTCTATATTTCCTGGACTTGAATGTTGGCCTGCCTTGCTAGGTTGGGGAAGTTCTCCTGGATGATATCCTGAAGAGTGTTTTCCAGCTTGGATTCATTCTCTCCGTCACATTCAGGTACACCTAGCAAACATAGATTAGGTCTTTTCACATAATCCCATATTTCTTGGAGGCTTTGTTCATTTTTTTTTTACTCTTTTTTCTCTAATCTTGCCTTCCTGTTTTATTTCATTGAATTGATCTTCAATCTCTGATATCCTTTCTTCTGCTTGGTCAATTCGGCTATTGAAACTTGTGTATGCTTCGCGAAGTTCTCACGCTGTGTTTTTCAGCTCCATCAATTCATTTATGTTCTTCTCTAAGCTGTTTATTCTCGTTAGTATTTAGTCAAAACTTTTTTCAAGGTTCTTAGTTTATTTGCATTGGGTTAGAACATGTTATTTTAGCTCAGAGAAGTTTGTTATTACCCACTTTCTGAAGCCTGTTTCTGTCAATTCATCCAACTCATTCTCCATCCAGCCTTGTTTCCTTCTTGGTGAGGAGTTGTGATTCCCTTGGAGGAGGAAGTGTGTTTTGGTTTTGGGTGTTTTAATCCTTTTTGTGCTGGTTTCTTCCCATTTTTCTGAATTTATCTATCTCTGGTCTTTGTAGTTGGTGACTTTCAGATGGGATCTCTGAGAGGACATCCTTTTTGTTGATGTTGAAATTATTTCTTTCTGTTTTTTAGTTTTCTTTTTAACAGCCAGGCCCCTCTGCTGTGGGACTGCTGGAGGTCCACTCCAGACCCTTCTTGCCTGGGGATCACCTGCGGCAGCTGCAGAACAGTAAGGGTTGCTGCCAGTTTCTTTTTCTGTTATCTTTGTCCCAGAAGGATACCTGCCAGATGCCACCCTGAGCTCTCCTTTATGAGGTGTCTCTTTAGATATACAGGGGTTGAGGAGCTGCTTGAGGAGACAGTCTGTCCCTTATAGGAGGAGCTCAAGTGCTGAGCTGTGCACTCTATTGTTCTGTTCAGAGCTGCTGGGCAGGTTGGTTTAAGTCTGCTGCAGTGCAACTCATAACCACCTTTTCTTCCCAGGTGCTTTGTCCTGGAAAGATGGGGCTTTATTTATAAGTTCCTGACGTGCTGCTGCCTTTTTTCAGAGATGCCCTGCCCAGCAAGGAGGTAGCCTAGTCACAGTCTGCCAGCAGAGGTGCTGCTGAGGGCTCTGCCCAGCTGCTATGTGAACTTCCTTATGGTTTTGTTTATAGAGGTATAGTTAGAACTGCCTCAGTAATGGCACTCTGCCTCAGTAATTGCGGACTCCTCGGTAATGGTAGACTGCCTCGGTAATGGCAGACTACCTTGGTAGTGGTGGACTGCTTCGGTAATTGCGGATGCCCTTCCTCCCACAGAGCTGAACCACCTCAGGTCCAGTTGTGCTTGCCATGAAACTGTCAATCCCGAGCATTTCAGATTGCTGGTCTTTGTGGTGATGGGACCCAGAAAGCCAGATTACCAGGCTCCCTGTTTCAGCCCCACGTTTTTCAGTTAAATCGGCGACTCTGTCTCCTAGGTATTCCAGGTCCCAGTTGAAATGGTCGCCCAGATTTGTGTGATTTTTTTGTGCGGAGACCTGTTGTGCCAGCTGAAACAGCTGTGCTGGAGTCTCGTGGCACTTTTCTGCCTGGGAATCTCCTGGTCTGTGGGCAGTAAAAACTCATTTGGAAATGTGGTGATCACTCACCCTCTGCATTCTTGCTGGGAACTGCACTCCAGAGCTGTTCCTATTTGTCCATCTTGAATCATCCCCCATTAACGTTTTATTTAGAATTCATAATTTCTGGATTCAGTTCTGTTACCCTGCTCTTTAAAAATGATAGAATTGATAATTTCTATACACATGAGATTAATCCCAAATTTTATTGTTTTGTAATAATTTTCCTGGTTTTGTATTAAGGATATTTAGTCTTCATAATAAATTTGAGCAGTTTTCATCTTTTTATAAGGACTGGAATATTTTCAATGTCATTGGAATAATCTGTTCTTAAGAGTTTAGATAAAGCTCAGCTGTGAAACTATCTGATCTGGGTGCTTTGTCCAGTGATAAATGTATAATTATTTTCCAATATCTGCTATGATAATTGTTTTTTTTCTAGCTTTCTTCTTATTACTGAGTTTTCAAATTTTATTTTTGCTAGAAAATTATTTCTTCTAGATTTAAAAATGTTTCATCATAGAGTTGGATGTAATAGTTATACTATGTTTAATCTCTCCTGTATCTATGGTTTTAGAGGTGTTTACCATTCCTTTCAAAAAACTAGCTCTTGAATTTTTTTATTTTTTTGTTTATAAATTTCTGCTTTTTCTTCTTTATCATCCTTTCTAGTTTTTTAAACTTATTTTGATATAATTTAGAAAATTTCTTAAGATCCCAATAATCTATTAATAAGATTTTTTTTGTTAAATCCATCAAGATTGATTTTTATTGTTTACAACTAGAATCCATAGTTCTAGTTGTCAAGAAGTGTCTAAGATGAAAGGACTAATACATAAAGAAAGCCGGAAAGAAAACTTCATAAGCAAAGCAAAAGCTTCTATTGGTGCAAATATATCTAGGAAGTGAAAGGCAACAAGAAAGTACTCTTCATCATTTGGGGCAATGTTTCCCCACTTAAAAAAAAATTATTGCCCCTTAAGGAGAAAAATTAAATCAATGAATCATTTAAGTTTAAAATTAAACGCAATTTGTCTCCAAAAAGAGAAATTAAATACTAAGGAATAAGATGTTTCCAGATAAAATTGAGCTTTGGAGAATTCCAAAACTTTTGTAAAATCTAAGTTTTTTCGTTTATTTTTCCCTCCCCACCAAGAACAATTTTTTTCCCTCTTGGAGGCAATGTTACCTCTACTGAGCATTTATGCTTCTAGGTACAGGTGTAAGACATAGGAACCTTTGCCCCATAGTAGGTTATTTTAGATATTCAGAAAGAGAGTAATACCTAAGGTTTTGGAGAAAATTAAAGATTCTTTGGCACTAGCAGATTTGAGAAATCCCCTTCAGACCCCCCACAAGAAGAGACAAAGTCTCTGGTGTTTGCTAATAGGTCTGGAGGCAACCAAATGTAGATCTGTGTCAGTTCAACAGAGGTTGGGCCATTTACCTGGGACTTAATGGAAAGCCAATACAGACTCAGATGGAGTAACTCCACCATTAGAAGTAACGTGGAATGGCTGGGCGTGGTGGCTCACCCCTGTTATCCCAGCACTTTGGGAGGCTGAGGCAATGGATCACGAGGTCAGGAGTTTGAGATCAGACTGATCAATATGGTAAAACCCCGTCTCTACTAATAATACAAAAATTAGCTGGACATGGTGGCATGTGCCTGTAGTCCCAGCTACTTGGGAGGCTGAGGCAGAAGAATCGCTTGAACCTGGGAGGCAGAGGTTGCGTGAGCACTACTGCACTCCAGCCTGGGTGACAGAGCAAGGCTCTG
>NW_016107336.1:2722639-2757806 GCF_001604975.1 Cebus imitator
AAAAAAAAAAAAAAAAAAAAGCAATGTGGAATATATCTTCAACAACTCTAATGCCCTTGCTAGGAAACCAAAGGAGTTAATGGATCACAGGTGGTAGTTACATTTCTGTCTTTTTTTTTTTTTCATTGAAGGTCCTGAATCTGAATCTGCAAGATAAATGAAGATGTTGGCAGTAAAGAGTTGCCACAGAAATGGCATAAAAGAATAAGATTTAACTTTGTGCATGGAGTTTGGCTTTTGAACATCAATAATTTGCCTGGAGGTTATGGCTGATAAAGTAATGTCATATTGAAATTTGAGGTGTGAGATCCAAAAATCTAGAATTATGAATATGACAAAGAAAGATTAGTATTTAAAGGAGTTTCTGCAAATCTAATAAGGAAACAAGAGATGTTTTAGGGAGCTATTTACACCCTGCTGTGTATACTAATACATGTAGTAAAGACGAAAAAGGTGAGCTTGAAATTCAACCACTAGGTAAAATTCTATTTTACCAATATTACTAAATTTAACAGGTATATCTGTAAAGAGGTTGTATTAGTCTGTTCTCATGCTGCTAATAAAGACATACCTGAGACTGGGTAATTTATAAAGGAAAAAGGTTTAATTGACTCACAGTTCGTCATGGCTGGGGAGGCCTCAGGAAACTTACAATCATGTTGGAAGGGGAAGCAAACACATCCTTCTTCACATGGCGACAGGGAGGAGAAGAATAAGTGAAGAGGAAGAAAGCCCCTTATAAAGCCATCAATCCATCAGTCTCCTAAGAACTTACTATCATGAGAACAGCATGGAGGTAACCACCCGCATGATTAAATTACCTCCCACTGGGTCCCAAGGTACATGGGCATTATGGGAACTACAATTGAAGATGAGATTTGGGTGGGGACACAGCCAAGCCATATCACAGGTGTAACTTTTCAAAGTCATACTCTAGGAGAAGAGACAGGAAGTAGCACTGCATATCAACAGGGAATGTAACCATGCTGGCTTGGGGATGGTTTGCCTTTTGATCCACCTCTTGCTTTCCCCCAGCTCTGCTCTATAATACAAGGGGCTGACCCCCACAGCCTGTACCCCTCAGGCTCTCATGTTTCCCAATTAGGTTTGTCCAATGGGAGGTACTAGTGGGAGATTGGAAGATGGGAAAAAGGGAGAAGCCATGGCATTTTTTTCTCCTATCTTTGCCCTGGCTGTATATTTCCTGTGGCTCCCAACTCCTGCGGAATGCTGGCTCACTATAATTTCAGCTTTCAGTAGCTATCCTAGCCTCTGGACTGTGGTAACATGACCTCCTCCCTTTGTTCTTCCAGCCTATGGGTATGAATGGCTTCCATCTCTAATGTCTCAGTTGCCTCACAGATCCCTATTGTTTTCTCAGTTCTCCCACCATCTGTGTAACTGATTCCCTGCAACGACTATCCTGTTTTTAGATACTCAGGCCCTGAGTAATAGAGCAACTAATTGGAAGACCCCAAATTTAGCATGGATGCATACTTTCATTTGCTCAGTGAAAAAAGAGACTAAAGTGACTGTAATTATAGAAGTTTATTTCAGACTGCTTAACTAGAGGGAGGGGACAGGCAATAGCTTCCCTTAGAAATCATAAACAAGTGCATCCACAATACTTTGTTTATATCTTGGTGCTATGTTGTCATGTGTATTATTAGTTTATACATTGGTTTCCTTAGTAGGCAATGAGGGTAGGTACAGAGTTGTATTCAATTCTCATATACCAAGTACTAAGCACAATGCCTAGCAGTTACTAGGTGCTCATAAATGCATGTAGAACAATTGAAAGATAATGCAGGTCTTCAAGTCTTAAACTATTTTTAAAATTCAGTCTCTTTATATAAGTTCCTAACCTGGGGTCCATAGAGAGATTTCAGGGAGCCCACAAACTAGGATGGAAATAAAATTACATTTTTAAAAATTGAGTCTCACTCTGTCACCCAGGCTGGAGTGCAATGGCACGATCTCAGCTCACTGCAACCTCTGACTCCTGGGTTCAAGCTGTTCTCCTGCCTCAGCCTTCCAAGTAGCTGGGAGTACAGGTGCACGCTGCCACACTCAGCTAATTTTTGTACTTTTATCCTCACTGTCTTCAAAGGTGCTATGATGATTTTTGTTAAATCATGTTAGACAGGCTTGTCTCAAACTCCTGACCTCAAGTGATCTGCCCACCTCGGCCTCCCAAAGCATGGAGATTACAGGCGTGAGCCACGAAACCCAGCCAGAAAAAATTACATCTTTATTTCCCCTAACTTCTAAGGAGAAAATTAGCATTTTCTTCGGATACGACCTCAGGAAACTATCCTCAGTAGTCTTTGGAGCACCCATTACCAATGAATTCACTGATATTTTTGTATCACTTTTTGTTGCAACTATCTGGAAATTTATTGTGTATACCCACAAACTGCCACCATATCTTGCTATTCAATGTGTTAATAACATTACTATATCACACATTTGTTTTTTAAATCGTTCTGACAACTGTATTTCAATATGATTGGTTTCCTGTGTAATTCCTCTCTGTTTTCTTTTTAATTTAAAAGCATTAATCTGAGAAGGACAGCATGAGCTTCATGAGTTTACTAAAGAGTTCCATGGCTCAAAACACTGTTGGAAAGCCCTGCAAACTTTATCAGTTGAACTCTGCTGTTAGATTCAAATCCCAGCTCTTCTCCTTAGCAAGCTGCATCTGCTTGGCCTAAGCACAAGTTCCTCGTTTGTTAAGTGGGATAACAATGGCAGCTGACGGCTAGGAATGTTGCCTGTCATTAACATGGCATGTGTTTAGCTCCATACCTGGCACAACGAGTGTTAGCTGTCTAGGCATATAAACTGCAGGTCACACAAGACAAAAAGTAGCGTGTGTGGTGGAGAATGGCTTGCCAAGCTAGGCTCTTAATTTGAAGACTGTGAAAGGATGTCTTATCTTACAGATAGGTTGACAAAACAGGCCAAGTCCGCCAGGCCACTTAAAACAATGGGTTTTCACATCCTTGCTATTTGTCACTACATCCATAGGGAACACATGAATGAACCAATTAATTACAAAAAGGATTTTACTTCTTTGTAAGAAACTATTCTTTAGGGACCCTTTTGGGAATCGGAAACTCAGAAGGCATTCGAAGCTCGCTGTTCTCCTAGTCTGGTCCCAACACACACTGTTGACCCATCTGCCAGGTGCCCCCAGTTGGGAGTGACTTGCTGGAAATCAGCTGCTAGAACAAAACTTAAAGCAACCAAGTGACAAAAGGAAAACAACGAACAAATCCAAAAAGCTGAGTAATGAATCAGAAAAGCCTCAGAGCCTTCCAGGAGGCAATTTCAGCACCAGGCTGCATTGTCACAGGGCACTTATAACTTTTCCAAAGGCTGAGTGCTCCTGGAGGTGTGGCAGGGTGTGGAGGAGGCAAGAGATATTTTATGTTGCAACACCGCCAGGGAGAGGACAGAGGCGACGTCTCTATTTTATCTACCGTTTCACTGTGGGTTAAGAACATAGCCTGGCCCCTAGGACTAGGAATACAGATTACAGCTGACCCTTAAACAACACAGATTTGAACGGCACAGGTCCACTTACATGTGGATTTTTTCAAGGAAAGTTACCCAAGGGTGTCTGTCTCTCTTGCTTCCCCTTCTACCTCCTCTACCTCTTCCACCCCCGCCCTGAAACAGCAACACCAACCCTTCTCTTCCTCTTCTTCCTCTTCCTTAGCCTACTCAACATGAAGACAATGAGGGTAAAGAACTTTACAATGATCCACTTCCACTTAATGAACAAATATATTTTCTCTTCCTTATGATTTTCTTGGTGTTTTCTCTAGCTTACTTTATTGTGAGAACACAGTCTATAATACATATAACATACAAAATATGTGTTAATCAAGTGTATATGTTATCAGTAAGGCTTCCCAGTCAACAATAGGCTATTTGTAGTTAAGTTTGGGGGAAGTTAAAAATTCTATGAGGATTTTCACCCCTGCAAAGGAGTTGGCACACCTGACACCTGCATTATTTGAGGGCCAACCTTAACATTTATTTCTAAATGTATATATGCTAGATACTTTACATATTCCTCACAACACTCTAAGAAGGGGGTATCATTGCCCCCACCCTCTTCTTTAACAGGTTAGAAAACCATCGATTAGAGAATGTGGTTAACCTGTCTGAAGTCATGCAGATTGCAAGAGATCCTGCAAGGATTTAAAAATTGCAAAATACAGAGAAATCGAAGGAATTGTAGATGGAATACCTACAATTCATACCAAAAGCCTGCCTGACTCTTAGGTTTTTTATATCCATATCACCTGACCAGAAGTTACCAGATTTACTAGTATAGGAATTTCACCTGGAGAAAACAGAAATCTGAAAACATTTGTGATTCTAGACTAATGAACAAAGTTCTTATCTTCAAAGTTAATCACCCTGAATGAAAAGGCCATCTCCTTTTATAGGAGCTTCCTAAGCTTCCTTCAGTGTTTTTTAGGTTTCCATTGGGCCAACAAATTCAATCAGAATAATACATAATCTTGGCTGGTATTAGGGCATCTGTCCCTTTCAAAGGTGCTATGATTGGGGATGGAGCTCTCTTGTTGCTGCCAGTGGTGATTCTTGGGAGTTTCCCTTCCTTCCCCCACAGAGCTCGGTGAGAGGCAGCCTTAGGCAAAGTTAAGCTCAGTACATAGCCAACATCTGGTGGCGCAGAGAGGGAGACTCAGGGGGATGGGGAGGGGGAGAGGATAGGAAGGAGGGGATGGGGAGAGTAGGGGGAGATGGAGGGGAAGGGGGAGAGAATGGGGATATCTCTGATCTGTCCTACCCAACTCTGGGACCAAACATTTGTCAGATCCCATCAAATCATCAACCTTAAACCTGGAAGGGAATCACAGAAATGATCCAGTCATACCTCATTTTACTTCTTAAGAAATAGCGGCCTAACAAGGCTTCCAAACAGCCACATAACCAGCGGGTGGTAGAGCTCACAATCCATTGCTCTTCTCCCTGCACCACGTCATTCACAGCCATTCAGCGATGCATCATTACTTTAGAGTACACTTAATACTACCAGGCATGATTTGAGAGGCCGGAGTGGAATTGGCTCCTTCTCTGCCCATGAGGGGCTTAAAATCTAGTGAACATGATAAACCCATTTATTGAACAACTTCCGGTGCCTCCAATACATGACTTACTCTACCCAAGCTTTTAAGTGGTGTTATTATATGTTCAGAGAGGTTAGTGTGTACAAAGGTTAATGTGTCCAAAGCCCCATCATTGGCAGGACTGGGATTCCAGCCCCTGTCCATTTGACTCCAAATCCTAGGCATGTTCCACTGTGTAACTCTGCCTTCCTAATATTAACAAACGTGTGGGAGAAGCATAAATATCACCCCTCTACCATGCTGCCTCAGATACCTGTGTGGTTTCTAGAAGCTTAAGAAGTTATTATTCTGGTACCATTCTTACAGGGAAAAGATGGAGTGAAGTAATGCAGAACATGAACATGACTTTCTAAAAAGGATCTGAAATAGCCGAGAAGAACATAAACAGCGGGTTAAAAGATGAAACAGATATTTAAGTAATGAGGGAAATGAGGGCAAAGCAACAACAAAGGATAAAGAGGAAGCCAGGGGTGAAGCAGGGACATAAAATGCTACCACAGGGTTCAGAAAACCTGCTAGCAGGAGTCTAATGACGGAGCTGCATTTTGATGAACTAGTTCTCAAAAATGTGAATCTATCCTCATACTTAGGCTGTCTATTAATACTAGAAAATAGGAGGAACAGAGAGACAGAATACAAAGCTGTTAGAGTTTCAGCCTCTCTATTCAATGGATTTTAGAGGACTCAACTTGATTCAAACTCCATGTTACACAGACCTTAATTAGATACTGTCTCAAACCACAAAATAAACTTTACAGGAGTCTAGTAGAACATAGCTTTGTTTGAAAGCAGTATCTTTTGCAGGCAAGGCCCAGTTTTCAAAAAGTATATGTGGAAGGCATTATTTCACTATATGTTGAATACGGTAACATTTAGCTGGGGTTTGGAGGCAGAAGACTGAAGCTTAAATGCATTTTAGCCCTGTGGTCTCGTCAAGTTAGTCTCCGCCTCCAGGTCGGTTCCTAATTCACAGAAGAGGATAAGATCTGCTTTATCAAATGTTTGTGAAAGTTAATTGAAGCAATAGAGGCGAAATGCCTGGCAATTTCATGTCGTCGACGCTGCTGATGAGGGAAACACTTCCTGGTTTTCCTCCTTTGCTATTCGCTTCTTCTCAGTGCAGTTTTGTCCCGGTGTTGTCTCCTTACCAGAGAGGTTGGTGGTAATTAGTGTTAGTGATAACAGACCAGCATCTGGAAATGATAAAGATGACAGCGGACCACAACAATGTCTTTTCCCTTTTCCACATGAACACTCTGTCCCCCTAGAGTTTAGTGTGCAGGGTGTTGATTAGGGACCACCCTCATGATCAACATCTGTGGGAGGCGTGGGCAGAAGCAGCAGCTGAGCTGTCACGCAGGCTTCACAACACCCCTGCCTATGGGGCGCTCTGGAATGGAAATGGTCCTTCAGAAGTGTCCCAAGGTGGGCGGAGATGGCCCGGCCTTTTTAACTCCATCCGTCAGTCATAGCCTGTGGCCGCTCTGGGAAGGGGAGTGACCTTGGGCAAGGGGGTTCTCCACAGCTGAGAAATGCGAAGATGGGGGTTGAGGGTGGTCTGGACAGCACCCCACTGCCTATGCTGCACGTTCTCATAGATTCTCTTCCTTTGGTGGCCCTCCTGCCTTTCCAGACACAGAGAATACTGTCATTCCTTCTAATTCTTTTATTAGAAGTTCCTAGGGCAGATTGAGAGAGCGCGGAATCAAAAGTACACAGTGGTTTCCGAGAGAGGGACCTCTTTATGTTCCCAGTTGAAGAGCAACTCTGACTTCTTTTGAATGAATTAGGCAGGGGCGAAGGGCAGAATGCTGACAGGCATCACACAGCCCCGTCAAAAGAATCTGAACCAAAGTTGAGGGAGGCTGATGGGGGACAACCTCTGAGACAACTTCTGAGAGATCTGAAGTCCATCGGGTCCTACAGGCATGACCCTACCCAACCTCCTTAAGATACGAGGGCAAATGAAAGCAAAGCAGGTGCATGGTAGCTTAGGAGTTCAGAGTCGAGCTTTGAATATAGAAATGAAGTACCTAGGCCAGGTGCGGTGGCTCATGCCTGTAATCCCAACACTTTGGGAGGCCGAGGTGGGCAGATCACAAGATCAGGAGTTCAAGAACATCCTGGCCAACATGGTGAAACCCTGTCTCTACTAAAAATACAAAAATTAGCCAGGCATGATGGTGCGCACCTGTAATCACAGCTACTCAGGAGGCTGAGGAAGGAGAATTGCTGGAACCCAGGAGGCGGTGGTTGCAGTGAGCCAAAATCGTCCCACTGCACTCCAGCCTGGGTGACAGAGGGAGACTCCGTCTAAAAAAAAAAAAAAAAAAGAAAAAGAAAGAAATTAAGTACCTAAGTGGCATAATGCAAATGGCAGCACCTTTTTGCTGAGAAAAACTTTTTTAAAAAGGTGGAGGACGGGGTACTAGGTTCTCTAAACACTCTCTTAGGAAGGAAACTCAAGAAAAGTTTAGTCTCCATAGATATTACTAACGGAATGTACCCATTTTCTTTGTCTTAAATCAAGTGAGGAGCCCAATAATTGTCCAAAAACTATAGTCTTTCATGAAACTCATCTCCTTATATCAACAGAAAGAAGGAAATATAAATTTTCTGCAGGGTATTATAGCAAAAAAGAGAGAGTGTTGTGTTTCTCCAGAGAGGCTACTAAATAATACTTCAGTGAAGCCCACGGAGCGATTTTAAAAAGGATGGATGTTTTTCTTATAGTTAAACAGACAGGGTCATCAAATCTGCTTTGCCAAGTATTTATTTGAATCTCCATTTCAAGGTTGAGGGATCAATTATTCACCAGAGGAAAGAAAAAGAATTAATTAAACTACATTGAAACCACCTTATGAAATAAAATACCATGAAATAGCTTAGGCACACACTGCTAGGGTCTTTTCTAGAACTTGTTAATTTTGGCTTCTGACAATCGCCCCTACCTATTATACTAGCTTGGCATCTGTACCTTTGTAGAGGAAATTTAGAGATGGCTGAAGAGAAAAACAGTGAAGTCCTGCCAACCACATAAAATGGCACCTGTCAAAATATCAATTTGTGTCAAATGGCAAAATAACAACTAATATATAGTGTTGGCCAATGAACATGTAAATAGCAGTGCTTTTATCAGCAATGTCTGTGTGTGGGTTTACACTTAAAATAGACATGTCCAGGAACTCAGAAGTCGTGCGGGTTGAGTTAGAGCTGCCACTGATGTTTCATAGCTGAGCCCCAGCTCATGACAGGCTAATGGTGCGCTTAATGCATTGTCTTGAACAGAGAGAAGAGAGAAGACAGGCGGAGACCCTGCTTTGTAGACTACCTGTAATTATGGGTGTGCATTAAAGGCAAAGAAAGGTCATGGCATTGATCCCATTTAGAAGCACAACAGTTTCAAAGCCTTTGCGAGTGAAAAGTGTGCGTCCGCGTGGGAGGGGATTTTCTTACAAAAAGTTAGCAAAGGCATTATTGTTGTGTTTCTATTCCCAAACTCATATGAACTCCTCTGAAGGAAAAAAAAACCCTCTAGGTGTGGTGGCTCTTGCCTGTAATCTCAGCCCTTTGGGAGGCCAAGGCGGGTAGATCACTTGAGGTCAGGAGTTCAATACCAGCCTGGCCAATATGGTGAAACCCTGTCTCTACTAAAAATACAAAAATTAGCCAGGCATGGTGGCAAGTGCCTGTAATCCCAGCTACTTGGGAGGCTGAGGTAGGAGGATCACTAGAACATAGGAGGCGGAGGTTGCGTGAGCCGAGATTGTGCCATTGCACTTTACCCTGGGTGACAAAGCAAGACTTTGTCTCAAAACCAATAATAAACAAAACCAAAGCATGATGTGGACAGAACCTGAGCAAAGTTAGTGACCCCTGTGAAGGCTTGTGACTTCACTCAGCCAGACAGAAAGACACTAAAGTACAGAAGAATAGGAGGCCAGTGCTGGAGCAGTGTCTACCCCATGATCAAGTGGCTCAAACTGAAAGAAGATACAGGGAATGAACACATCTTCCCTCTCAAGAGAAAGATGAGGGGGTCATAGGAAGTGAAGCAAATCCTGGAAAATCTCACTGAGGTTTCCAGATTTCTAGAGATGGGCATTAGAGGCATGAGTGGGTTTTGGAAAACATTACATGGTTGTTCACTTTTTTCTCCCACTCTTTCCATGTAAAGCCCTTTGGAAATGCAATCTGTGGAATGGTTTCATCTCAGTGCTACCTCTTTCTCCGTGAGGTATTTCTCTTTGAGAAACTATATTAAGGTAATCACCTTGTGACATTCAAGAGATTTGCCTGATAATGTCTCTGTATTGCTTTCCTTCATTTTCATTCTGTTATATCCACCTCAGTTTCCTTAGACTATTCTAGATAAATCTCCCACTGTCAGGTTAGGGCTTTAATAATGTGGTAAAATAATTGTAGAACCATTTGAATTACTGGTGAAAGAAAGAAGGTAGACAAGTCTGACACACACACACGTGCGCGCGCGCACACACACACACACACACACACACACACACACACATACTGCTTCCTTGCCATATCCAAGCAGCAGGTTTCATCTGTTGAGTCTCAGTGTGCCAGGACTGTCAACACCCCACATCCTTTCAACTGTGAGAATGCAGCAAAAGCTCCCTCCCCCGTTTCCAAGGGAGGCTCCCAAACTCTTGTATTATTGTGTGTCTTTCAGCTTCACTGCTGCGCGCACTCTAAACATGACAGCCTCTTTCTCCACGGAATACACACACGGGCAGCGAAAGATCTAAGAACTTACAAGCAGGGGAGGGTGAACTGCATTCAGAAACGAATCGCTTTTCAGAAACCATTATCGAGAAAGAACCACCACCGTTGGCTGCTAAATAAACCCAAAGAACTTGAGAGGAACTGAAACAGGATGGCTGGCTGCTTGAACCGGGTATTTCTTTAGAGCTGGGCCTTTCTTTCTAGAACTGTGACTTCATGCTTCAGTTTTTGATGAAAGGCAAAGGTGTAGGAGAGGCGCATAGCAAAACTGAGCCTGCCAGAAGCAGAGCACTGAACTGATGCTTCCAAGGGGGTGACATACTTCTGGCTCCAGCCCTCTGGATCCACGGAATAGTTTCTTTTTCCTTTGAAACAAGCCTACCATAAAGACTTTTCTATCTACGCCTACCTCTACAGTTGCAGACAGACGTGGATCTTAGAGCAGGAAGTTCCCTTAAACATCAATGACTCAGTGGTTGGCCATGGAAGCATTTCTTAAAATCGTGGAGTATTTAGCAGGTAGAACTGTTCTGGCTGACATAGGGAAGGGCTGGCCACCCCACATCCCCACAGAGCCCTCACAATAGCCCCATGGAACCTTTGCTAGACTGAGATTGAAAACTGTTTCAGAATGTCAAACTGGTGGGTTTTGGGCCGTGGCTCTGGCTCTTTGGTTTGGTTCTCCCAATGTGTACTGGTTCACGTAGGGAAGGGCTGGCCACCCCACATCCCCACAGAGCCCTCACAATAGCCCCATGGAACCTTTGCTAGACTGAGATTGAAAACTGTTTAAGAATGTCAAACTGGTGGGTTTTGGGCTGTGGCTGTGGCTCACAGAGGTGTCTTTGGTTTGGTTCTCCCAATGTTTTAAATGTTGTATTAGTCTCAATACTTAGAATCAGCAGATTTTTGCATCACAACAAGGATGCCAGGCTCCTGGCAGGAAACCAGGAGATAAAGAGCAAAAGTGCCTGCAGTGCCTGCTGGCCACGGCGTGTTGGGCCGAGTTGCTGCTCACCACTGCTTTCAGCAGCTCTGGACACTGTTAGGACACGTGCCCACTCATTTTGGATTTGCAGCCTCCTCTGAGCTCTGATGTAGCCTATCTCATTTTACAGAGAGGCAACAATAATGCCCTAGCTGGGTAGTGGCGAAGGCAGGACAAGAATCGATTTCCTAAGTTTAGGTTTGGAGGTGCCTATTCTACCACGCATCAGCATTGCTTAAACTGGAGTTGTGTAGATGTGGTCTTCATAATCAACGAGAATACTTTTTCCTTAAAAACATGTCTGTACTTGACTCACATTCGAGAAATCTCATGCTACACCCAGCTACCAGTGAAATGCCCAAAGTTTCACAACTATATATTCAGTTGTTTCTGCTTTGTTTTCTGTCTTGGAATAGCAAGACTCCCTGTGGCACAGCTTATTTTTATCCAAATTTGTATATGCTGCAAAGTAGATATGTTCCCCGAAACTTAACAGTTAGATGAATGCTTTTTTTTTTTTTGAGACAGAGTTTCACTCTGTAGCCTAGGCTGGAGTGCAGTGAATCTCGGCTCACTGCAACCCCCACCTCCTGGGTTCAAGTGATTCTCCCTACTCAGCCTCCCAAATAGCTGAGGCTACAGGCATGCCACTCAGCTAATTTTTTTGTAGAGATGGGGTTTCACCATGTTAGCCAGGCTGGTCTCAAACTCCTGACCTCAAGTGATCTGTCCACCTCAGTTTCCCAAAGTGCTAGGATTACATGTGTGAGCCACTGTGCCCAGCCAGAAAAGACATCTTAAAGCAGTAAATAGTTCTGATTCCTCTAAACTAACCTCACAAAGGGATCCACAGTTAAAGATACAGAAAGAAAGAGTCACAGGAGAGAGCCCATGGCAACAGCACTGCCTTCTTTCTACCCCAGAAAGGCCAGAGCAAGAGCAGCTTTGGCCTCAGCTTCTAACAATGATTTGAGTCTGCTGTACTGGGAAGTAGCACAGGGTAGTTGGTACATGAGCAGGCTCAGCTGCCAGATGGCCTGGGTTCAAATCCCAGGTCCACCATTTCCTGCTGGTATGATGTTTAAGCAAGATATTTAGGTTCTCTGTGCTTTAGCGTAGTCATCTGTAATGGGAATAATATTTACCTTGTGAGAATTCAGTCAGATAAGCCACATAGAGCTCAGTGCCTAGCACATAATGAATACAGCCAGTGCTCGACTTACGACCACGATTGGTTCCAACAGACCAGTCGTAACACGATTTGGTCATAAGTTGAGTAGGCTATATGCACGCGGAGATGGTAGTGCTGCCGGAAGCTGGTCCGCACTGCTGTACGCCCAACTGGGCAACGTTTGCGCTGCCAGACGTGGAGCAGTCGTGGCTAGCGATTGTGATCGTAAAGTCGAATGGTTGTAAGTTGCATAGGTCGTAAGTCGATCAATACCTGTACTGTTAAATGCATACTATTTTTAGCACAGCAGGTTTACAGTTTATAAACCACACTGACATCATTTCCTCCCATTTTTTTCCACGTAACAAATCTATGAGATAAGTAGGATGGATCAGATCCTGTTTATAGACAAAGAATCTGAAGAGGTTGAGTCATTCAAGATCAAGTAACAAATGCTCAAATCCAGGTTTTCTGCCTCAAGATCCTAGGCGGCTTCTCCTATCCACAATGTCCTTAGGGGCCTCTAAGCAATAGGAATGAGTTTCCAAGACTACTCTGAGGCTTAGCTATCAACATGTGTGCATATTTAGTGGGACGAATCACTTAAGAGTTGGGGCTTTGAAGGCGAGTAGCAGAGGCGGGTGGAAAACCAGAGAGGATTTATATAGAGAAATGAAAAACTGTAGCACACCAAGGAAATTTTTCACTTGAAATTTTGAAAACCCTGGAAGGAAATGGTGCTCAAATTACCTGCAGTTTTCAGGTGGCAGCAGGAGATTCCATGTGGTACTCACGGGGCGTTCAAGGGCACTCTGGCCAATGTGGGAGCTTGGCCTGCTGTTCTCATCGGGGGTGGATGGGGTGCAATGTGGGGACCGGGAAGGAGACCAGGATGGGAGCCAGGCAAGAGAAAGGTCCCAGCCGGGGAGCGTGAGCAACTCTGCACATTGCTGGTGAGTTTACATGAGTCAGCAGTCAACATTTCCCACACAAAGGAAACCTGTCAGATTACAGGATTTTCACTGGGTGCTTTTTTTGGTGTTTCCTAAATTACTGCTTTGGATTCCAGAAATTTTATATTAGACTTAGGCACTGCAGCAAGCTTGCTGGAAATCCCGAGTAGTCTGTTTAGGACTACCGCTTGGTCCTAGAGGCAGTAACAGGAAAGGGCTCTGGACTAGACAGGCATGTTTTCAGTTTTATAAGAATCCAAATCGGTCCACAATTTTATTTCCTTTAAGGTCAATGTGGAAGAACTGCGAGTCTCTTTACCCTGCTGTGGACCTGTGGGCACTTTCTTCTCCTGCGCTCCCAGGCCCCCATCTCCCCCGCCCCCTGCCTCCTCCTCCCCTTCTCTAGGTCTTGCTGAGGTGGGCCAGGCTCTGAAGTGAAAGCTATGCTAAATATCTTCTGAAATAATTTAATGGGGTTCATTTCCTGCAGCCTCTTTCTATCCTCTGAGGGAGAAATTTTCCATCTTGCAGGTCATGGTAAAGATGTTGAAAATAATACAGTATGGAGTGGGAAAAATGATTTCTGTATCTTGGTACCTGAGAAGGTGTCCTGCGTGCTCCCTTCCCATGATACAGGGGCCCTGGGTGCACCATATCAAGAGATTGCATTCTTTCCCCATAAGATTATCAGATAAAATACAGAAAGCCCAGTTAAATGTGAATTTCAGGGAGGGGAAAACCAATTTTTAAATGTAAGCATGTCCCAAATACTGTGTGGAACATATTGCTAATAATACTAAAAAAAATGATGTGTTGCATATCTGAAATTCAAATTTGATCATGTGTCCTCTGTTATTTTCTGCTAAATTGGGCCACCCTATTTCCCTAGGAAAGTATCTACTTAAGCCTAGTGAGTAGAAAAGAAAAGAAGGCAGGTAATTTGAAAGTCTTCTGAAAACTGAAGAACATAAGAAAAAGATTAAAGATAATTTGTTCAAAAAAAGAAAAAATAAGTGTATAATACTAACCATTTCAATCAAATAATTTTCATTTTGCATATTCTGTTCACGTTTTTGTTCCTGAACATTTTTTATGAATGTAATGCTGCATAATTTATGTCCTGCTTCATTTTTTAAACACTGTCTCAAGTGCTTATAATTTTATACTATTTTATAATTATTTTTAAGGGTAATATAGTGTTCCATAGAACTGAATATAAATGCCTATGTTTAAAAACATTTTTAAAGGATTTCCATAATGTTAGGCATTAAATAGTTCTCAATCTTTGAATTTGGGGGATTATTAAAATTAATAAAGTATCTGTATTTCTCTTAAAAATGTTATGCTTTTCCTGTCTTTCTTTCAAGAAAAAGTGAATATTTAAAAATTTTTTGGAACACAAGAGCAGTATTTGATTTGACAGAGAGCCTCTCCTTGATTAAACTTGAATCAGGCTTCTCTGCTTGTTCTTCTCAGCCAGTCCTTGACTTTTGGATTTCTGTGTCCATCTTTGTATTGCTCAATTTTAATTAGAGTCCTGTCATATCAGGTTAGCCAGAGTCCTCCATCCCTGATATCTGACCAATATCTTAATTCCCCACATCCCCCAGGTAATGTGTGATCACCCTGACCTGCCCTCAGCAAGAATCCTATTAGGTCAATTTAGCAAAGACTTTCCCTACCCTCTCAGTAATTTTCTAACCATCTACCTCCCACCCTGCTCTACTTGACTATAAATCTCTCCTTTTCCTTGTTATATTTGCAGTTAAGCCCAGTCTCTCTCATCCACTGAAAAGCCCCAGGATCACAGTCCCCCTTAACAAAGTCTTCCTTATTGCTTTAACAAATGGTGTGAAGAATTTTATATTTAACAGTTATGGTGCCACAACTTGGATAGGGCCAGATTCATCATTAGTCCCCTCCAGACTTCTCACCCAGGACCTTAAGTGCCCACCTTTGAAGCTTGTGTCTTCACTCCTGACTGATTGTTCAGCGATCCACTGGTGAGTCAGAGTCCTGAAACACTGCTCAGGACAAACGAATCACAGTAAGGGCAAATTTTGATTCTTACGAGTCTGAGTATGCTCTAACAGCTGCATTAGAGGCCCAGATGAACAGAAGTTGGGGTCAGGTGCGGTGGCTCAAGCCTGTAATCCCAGCACTTTGGGAGGCCGAGGTTGGCAGATCACTTGAGGCCAGGAGTATGAGACCACCTGGCCAACATGGTGAAATGCCATCTCTACTAAAAATATAAAAATTAGCCAGGTGGGGTGGCACATGACTGTGATCCCAGCTACTTGGGAGGCTGAGGCAGGAGAACGGCTTGAACCTGGGAGGCTGGCGTTGCAATGAGCTACGATCATGCCACTGTACTCCAGCCTGGGCAACAGAGTGAGACTCTGTCTCAAAAATAACAACAACAGAAACCCAGAGGTTGGGTTAGAGGCCTAGACAAGTAGAAGTTGGGTTAGGAGCCTGGAACGCCTGGGAGATGGAGCTGCCCATTCAACTGAAAAAAAGGGGGCTGAAACAGGGAGCCAGGTGATCTGGCTCAGTGGACCCCATGCCTCACAGAGACCAGCAATCTGAAACGCTCTGGATTGACAGTTTCGTAGATCCGGGACTGTAGAGCTCTGTGGAGGGAAGGGTGTCCACCAATACCGAGGCAGTCTACCATTACCAAGGCAGTCTGCCATTACAGAGGCAGTCCACCATTACAGAGGCAATCCACCTTTACTGAGGAGATCCACCAATATCAAGACAGTCTGCCATTACCGAGGCAGTCCACCATTACCGAGGCAGTCCGCAATTACTGAGGCAGACCGCCATTACTGAGGCAGTTCTAACTATAGCTCTGTAAACAAAACCACAAGGAAATTCACACAGCAGCTGGGCAGGGACCATGGCAGCTCAGCAACACCTCTGCTGGCAGACTGTGACTAGATTACTTCCTTGCTGGGCAGGGCATCTCTGAAAAAAGGCAACAGCATGTCAGGAACTTATAAATAAAGCCCCACGTTCCCAGGACAGAGCAACTGGGAAAAAGGTGGTTATGAGTTGCACTGCAGCAGACTTAAACCAACCTGCCCAGCAGCTCTGAACAGAACAATGGAGTGCACAGCTCAGCACTTGAGCTCCTATAAGGGACAGACTGTCTCCTCAAGCAGCTCCTTGACCCCCATATCTCCAAAGAGACACTTCATAAAGGAGAGCTCCGCTGACATCTGGTGGGTACCCTTCTGGGATGGAGATAACAGAAGAAGAAACCGGCAGCAACCCTTACTGTTCAGCAGCTGCAGCAGGTGATCCCCAGGCAAGCAGGGTCTGGAGTGGACCTCCAGCAGTCCTACAGCAGGGGGGCCTGACTGTTAGAAGGAAAACTAAAAAACAGAAAGAAGTAACTTCAACATCAACAAAAAGTATGTCCACTTAGAGATCCCATCAGAATATCACCAACTACAAAGATCACAGGTAGATAAATCCATGAATATGGGAAGAAACCAGTGTAAAAAGGATGAAAACACCCAAAACCAGAATGCCTTTCCTCCTCCAAGGGATCACAATTCCTCATCAGCAAGGGAACAAAGGTGGATGGAGAATGAGTCTGATGAATTGACAGAAATAGGCTTCAGAAGGTGAGAATAACAAACTTCTCTGAGCTAAAATAACATATTCTAACCTAATGCAAAGAAACTAAGAACTTTGAAAAAAGGTTAGACAAAATGCTAAGGAGAATAAGTAGCTTAGAGAAGAATACAAATGACTTAATGGAGCTGAAAAACACAACATTAGAACTTCGCAAAGCATACACAAGTTTCAATAGCTGAATTGACCAAGCAGAACAAAGGATATCAGAGATTGAAGATCAATTCAATGAAATAAAACAACAAGGCAAGATTACAGAAAAAAGAGTGAAAAGAAACGAACAAAGCCTCCAAGAAATACAGAATTATGTGAGACCTAATCTACGTTTGATAGGTGTACCTGAATGTGACAGAGAGAATGAATCCAAGTTGGAAAACACTCTTCAGGATATTATCCAGCAGAACTTCCCTAACCTAGCAAGGGAGGCCAACATTCAAGTCCAGGAAATACAGAGAACACCATAAAGATATTCCTCAACAAGAGCAACCCCAAGGCACATAATCATCAGATTCACCAGGGTTGAAATGCAGGAGAAAATGCTAAGGGTAGCCAGAGAGAAAGGTTGGGATACCCATGAAGGGAAGCCCATTAGACTCACAGTGGATATCTGAGCAGAAACCCTACAAACCAGAAGAGAGTGGGGGCCAATATTCAGCATCCTTAAAGAAAAGAACTTTCAACCTAGAATTTCATATCTGGACTAACTAAGCTTCATAAGTGAAGAAGAAATAAAACCCTTTACAAACAAGCAATTGGTGAGAGATTTCATCACCACAAGGCCTGCTTTACAAGAGCTCCTGAAAGAAGCACTAAACATAGAAATGAACAATCAGTACCAGCTGCTCCAAAAACATACCAAATGATAAAGACCATTGACACAATGAAGAAATTATGTCAACTAATGAGCAAAACACAGCTAGCATCAAAATGGCATGATCAAATTCATACATAAAAATATTAACCTTAAATGTGAATGGGCTAAATGCCCCAATCGAAAGACACAGACTGGCAAATTGGATAAAAAGTCAAAACCCATCAGTACGATGTATCCAGGAAATCCATCTCATGTGCAAGGACACATAGGCTCGAAATAAAAGGATGCCCTCTCTCACCACTCCTATTCAATATAACATTGGAAGTTCTAGCCAGAGCAATTAGGCAAGAAAAAGAAATAATGGGCATTCAATTAGGAAGAGAAGATGTCAAATTGTCCCTATTTGCAGACGACATGATCCTACATTTAAAAGACCCCATTGTCTGAGACCAAAACCTCCTTAACCTGATAAACAAACTTTGGCAAAGTCTTAGGATACAAAAATCAATGTGCAGAAATCACAAGTATTCCTAGACATCAATAACAGACAAACAGCCAAATCATGGGCAAACTCCCATTTACAATTGCTACAAAGAGAATAAAAGACCTAGGAACACAACTAACAAAGAATGTAAAAGATCTCTTCAAGGAGTACTACAAACCACTGCTCAAGGAAATAAGGGAGAACACAAACAGATAATGCTCATGGTTAGGAAGAATCAATATTGTGAAAATGGCCATACTGCCCAAAGTAATTTATAGATTCAATGCTATCCCCATCAAGCTACCATTGACCTTCTTCACAGAACTGGAAAAAACCACCTTAAACTTCATATGGAACCAAAAGAGCCCACATAGCCAAGAGTATCCTAAGCAAAAAGAACAAAGCTTGACGCATCACGCTACCTGACTTCAAACTATACCACAAGCCTACAGTAATCAAAACAGCATGGTACTGGTACCAAAACAGAGACATAGACCAATGGAACAGAACAGAGGCCTCAGAAGCAACACCACACATCTACAACCATCTGATCTTTGACAAACCTCACAAAAACAAGCAATGGGGAAAGGATTCCCTGTTTAATAAATGGTGTTGGGAAAACTGGCTAGCAATGTGCAGGAAGCTGAAACTGGATGCCTTCCTTGCACCTTATACAAAAATAAACTCCAGATGGATTAATGATTTAAACATAAGACCTAACACTATAAAAACCCAGGACATAGGCACAGGCAAGGACTTCATGGCTAAAACACCAAAAGCAATGGCAACAAAAGCCAAAATAGACAAATGGGATCTAATTAAACTCCAGAGCTTTGGCACAGCAAAAGAAACATTCATTAGAGTGAACCAGCAACCAACAGAATGGGAAAAAATTTTTGCAATCTACCCATCTGACAAAAGGCTAATATTCAGAATCTGCAAAGAACTAAAACAGGTACAAGAAACAAACAAACCCATTCAAAAGTAGGAGAAGGACATGAGCAGACACTTTTCAAAAGAAGATACATATGAGGCCAACAAACATATGAAAAAATGCTCATCATCACTGGTCATTAGAGAAATGCAAATCAAAACTACATTGAGATACCATCTCATGCCATTTAGAATGGTGAGCATTAAAAAATCGGGAGACAACAGATGCTGAAGAGGATGTGGAGAAATAGGAACACTTTTACACTGTTGGTGGGAGTGTAAATTAGTTCAACCATTGTGGAAGACAGTGTGGCGATTCCTCAAGGATCTAGAAATAGAAATTCCATTTGATCCAGCAATCCCATTACTGGGTATATACCCAAAGGATTATTAATTATTCTATTATAAAGACACATGCAAATGTATGTTCATTGTGGAGCTGTTTACAATAGCAAAGACCTGGAACAAACCCAAATGCCCATAAATGATAGACTGGACAAAGAAAATGTGGCACATATACACCATGGAATACTATGCAGTCATAAAAAACAATGAGTTCGTGTCCTTTGTAGAGACATGGATGAATCTAGAAACCATCATTCTCAGCAAACTGACACAAGAACAGAAAACCAAACACCACGTTTTCACTCAGAGGTGGGATGAACAATGAGAACACTTGGGCACAGGGAAGGGAACAACACTCACTGCACTAGTGGTGAGGTGGAAGGGAGGGAAGGGACAGTGAGGGGGCGGGCAGGATGGGGAGGGATAACACCAGGAGAAATGCCTGATGCAGGCAATGGGGGGGGTATGGAGACAGCAAACCGCCATGGCATGTATGTACCTATGCAACAATCCTGCAGGATACAGGATGTACACATGTACCCCAGAGCCCTAAGCACAGCGACAGCAAAAAAGAAAGCAAAGAAGAAGCAAAGGCACATCTTACATGACAGCAGGCAAGAGAGCGTGTGCAGGAGAACTGCCCTTTATAAAACCATCAGATCTCATGAGACTTACTTACTACCATGAGAACAGCATGGAAAAAACCTGGCCCCATGAATCAATTACCTCCCACTAGGTCTCTCACACGACACATGGGAATTATTATAGTTCAAGGTATGATTTGGGTAGGGACACAGATTCCGATGAGAAGTTCCAGCAAAGCAAACTCGAAAAGTTCTATGTGGCTGATTAGCATTCTTGCTGTGCTTATATAAATAATCAGGTCAAGTCTAATGAGACTAGACTTATTTTATAAACGAGAATCAAAGGAGTGGAATAATTATAGAGAAAAATTTTATGTTTCAATGGAAAATAATAGTACATCCTTGTCGGTTCTGTCTTGCACCTTTTGTCAGTCCTTAACAAATTCTCAGTTCTTTTAATTTCCTCTGATCTGGCTACAGCTCTCTACACTGACATTTCTAGTATTTTTCCTCCTTTCCTGGCTGGACATCATGAGGAACTAAAACTGCCCTTTTCCCAAAGTCCTGAAAGCTGAAGCCAGACAACTCTATATATAAGCTTCAAATAAATCACAACAGATCATGTCTGGACAGCCTTTGCTGGCTGCTGTGAGGGCCATTCAGGAAGTTCAACTAAATCCCAAATGCCACTATCAAAGACACTCAAATTGCAAACCAGGAAACCTGTCAGATTGCTACTGCCATCCTCATTCTGCCACCGAAAGGTGCTCAGAGCCCATTATCTAGAAATTTTCTTGACTGGTTGCCCTTCAGGCTCAGAAGCTGCACTTAATAATTTTGGTTGGTTTTTCTTTTATTTCTGTAGATATTGCCCTTATTTCATGTCTAAATGTTTATGACAACGTCAGTAAATACCCTCTACTACCAAGTGGGAACAGATGGCTCCACTGGTTGGTAAAGAACAAAACGGGGCTGCAGGAGAAATGGACTGACATTGTCGCTATGTTACATTCTTGCTGTGTCTCTTCTTTCCTTTGAACAAGAGGATGGACTGGCAAAGAATCTCTCCTTGAAAAAAGTTAGGCTCCTTTGAATCCTCTTCTCAACTAGTCCTCTGCTTTCGGACTTCTGTGTCTATCTTTGCATCACCAAATTTTAGAAGAATCCTGTCAAGTCAGTTTAACCAGAGTCCTCCACCCTTGATATCTGACTAATTTCCTCCTTCTACATATCCCCCAGGAATTGCTGATTACTCTGGTCTGCCTTTAGCAAAAATCCTATTAGGTAGGTTTAACAAAGAATTACCCTACCCTCTTAGTAATTTTCTGTCCATCTAGCTCCTGCCCCATTCCTTGGCTATAAATCTCTCCTTTTCCTTGTATGTGGAATTGAGTCCAATCTCTTTCCCCCACTGCAAAACCCCACTGATGTATTCCCCCTTACCATTCAAATAAGTAGGCTGCCTTACCACTATTCAAGTGTCACAAATGATTTTTTTCTTTAACAGAATGTAGAAAAATCAGCAATACAGACAGATACAAAGGACATACTCCTCCCCATCCAACTCTGTGGACTCCTTGGTCTGGAGCTTTTCTATTTCTTTTCTATTTATGCTTCCAACAATGGGGTCATACCATAGTTACCACATTGTAACAGGATTTTTCTTTTTCTTAAATTACATTTTAAGTTCTGGGATACGTGTGCAGAACGTGCACGTTTGTTACAAAGGTATACACGTGCCATGGTGGTTTGCTGCATCCATCACCCTGTCATCTACATTAGGTATTTCTCCTAATGCTGTCCCTCCCCTAGTCCCCACCCCCTGACAGGCCCTGGTGTGTGATGTTCCCCTCCCTGTGTATGAGCATTCAGGTTGTTTCCAGTATTTTATTGTCACAAATCATGCTGCAGTGCCTTACCTTGTACTTACATATTTTTATATTTTTGAAAGCAAATCATCAGGGTAGATTTTTAGAAGTGGAATTGCTGTGTAAAAAGGAAAATGCATATGTCGTTTTGTTAGATATTGAGGTAGTGACCCTGAAGTCAATCTAACCTGAGTTTTCATACTCTGCTACTTCCTGGAAATATGGTTAATCTCTAAAGCATTTCATCAGTCATCACCTGGCTGCTCCAAGTATGGCCCAAGGACCAGCAGCATCACCACCCCCTGGGAACTTGTTAGAAATGCAGGATCTCAGGCAGTCCCAGTTCTACAGAATCAGAATCTGCATTTTAAAAGAGCTGCAGGTGTTTCCTATGCAGATGAAAGTTTGAGATGCTCTGATCTATACAACAGGAGTGGTGTTAGTAATAGTACTAGTATTAGTTATTGCTCTAGATATATGCACCTAGTACAAGAAAACATAAATAAGGTCTTAAGCCAACAAGCAAAATCTTGAGGGAAAACAACAACAACAACAACAGCCACTTCACCTTTAACCACACCAATAACACATCCTCTGCTTCTTGCTTTGTCCAAGTACTTGTAACTTTGGAAAGTCACTTACTATGAGAGGCAGATGAAACCTGGTGGTAGGAAATATATGTCTCCTTAGTTGAAATATTAAACCTTAAAGAAACTATATGTTATAACCCGTGATAGGTTTGCCACAACATTATATTTTGTTTTATACAGGGCCACAGTTCAGAGACTGTATCTCTTAAAATTTCTGTACCTTACTGACACCATGAGAAAAACCAGTTATCCTTGGTCCACTAGCTGCGATTAGAATCACCTGCAGAGCTTTATAAACACAATGTTAGGCCCCACCTCAAACCAATTAGAATCTTTTCAGTGTAGACCCCAGACATCAGGACACCTGATGCTAAATTTAAGTTGTTCTTCGGAACTTGTATTAGTCATTTTCACACTGTTGTAAAGAAATACCCGAGACTAGGTAATATAAAGAAAAGAGGTTTAAATGGACTCACAGTTGCACATGGCAGGGGAGGCCAGGAAACTTAGAATCACGGTGGAAGGGGAAGCAGACACGTCTTACACAGCAGTAGGCGAGACAGTGTGTGAAGGAAGCAAAGGGGAAGTGCCCCTTATAAAACCATCAGATCTCGTGAGAACTCACTCACTATCAGAGAACAGCATGCGGGAAACCACCCCCATGATCCAATCACCTTTCTCTCTCAACACGTGGGTATTACAGGGATTACAATTCAAGATGAAATTTGGGTGGAGACACAGCCAAACCATACCAGAACTACTGGTGAAATTAAGCAAAGATCGTTCCAATTTTTCAATTATATGTTTTATAAAAAATATAATTCTCTACCAAAATAATTAGCATATAGCAATTACTAATTAATCCCTTTGAAAACTTCTGTACCTCAAAAAATTCACAATAAATATCACATGATAATCTAGGAAAAACATTTTCTATATATTAAAAAATCCAAAGGGTAATATTCTTAATATATGAAGAACATGTTAATATTCTTAATATATAATATCCTTAATATATATTACTATTTTTTAAATGTAAGAATATACATATTTTAATATATAAAAATATAAATATTCTTAGTATAATATTCTCCTATGAATCAATGAGGAAAAAAAAATCCACTGGGGAAAAAGTGCTAGCTAACAAAGAAAAAAGGATTAAAAGAAAAGCAAACAGCAAATAAGCATGAAAATATTGAATCTTTTTAGTAATCAAAGAAATGAACTTAAAATAACAACTAGATACAATTTTCTACCACCAAAATGGAAAAATATGTATGTATAACAAGCAATATTTGCGAGATTTTTGAGAAATTGGTCATTTTTAACTGTGAATGGGAATGTAAATTGGAGCAAACTTTCTGTAAGGCAGTTTGGTGCTACTTATCCAAACCTTAAAATATTCATGACCTTTGATACAGCAATTTCACTTCTGGAAATTTGTTTGGGAAAATAATTAAAGATGTGTATGAAGATTTAGCTACAAGAGTATACTGATGTCAGTACTACTTTCAATAAAGAAAAGTTGAGATAATAAATGAAAACATTCAACAATAGATCATTGTCTGCATAAAACACGAAGCCTCCATACTATGCAGCTACTTGAAATGATGTTGCAGAAGTCTGCCTACTGATACGAAAAATATTCACGATACATGGTGTTGTGAAGAATCATGTTATACGGATGCTGAAGAGGATGTGGAGAAATAGGAATGCTTTGACACCGCTGGTGGGAGTGTAAATTGGTTCGGTCATCGTGGAAGACAATGTGGTGATTCCTTAAGGATCTAGAAATAGAAATTCCATTTGACCCAGTATATACCCAAAGGATTATAAATCATCCTACTATAAAGACACATGCACACATATGTTTATTGCAGCATTATTCAAAATAGCAAAGGCTTAGAACCAACCCAAATACCCATTAATGATAGACTGGATAAAGAAAATGTGGCACATATACACCATGGAATGCTATGCAGCCATAAAAAAGGATGAGTTCATGTCCTTTGCAGGGACATGGATGAGAGTGATGAGGAGAGAGCAACACTTTCTGAGTATACCATTTCGTATAGCTCTGGCTCTTAGAAATATAATGATATTTGGCCAGGCACAGTGGCTCATGCCTATAATCCCAGCACTTTGGCAGGCCAAGGCAGGTGGACCACCTGAGATCAGGAGTTTGAGATCAGCCTGCCTAACATGGTGAAAACCTGTCTCTACTAAAAGAATACAAAAATTAACGCACGCCTGTAATCCCAGCTACTGCTTGGGAGGCGGACCTGGGAGGATTGCTTGAACCCAGAGGTAGAGGTTTCAGTGAGCTGAGATTGTGTCACTGCACTACAGCCTGGGTGAGAGTGTGAGACTCCATCTCAAAGAAAGAAAGAGAAAGAAAGAAAGAAAGAAATGTAGTGATATTTTACATACCCTCTAAAATAAATAAGTAAATAAAGTTAACCAGGATGAGGAGACACAGAATAATATGAGGCCCAAAATGGAATACAAGCAATAACAAATGAACCTAACTGTATTACAAATGAGTAATATAACCATACAGAAGGGGAGGAAAAGGACCTTAGAAACTTTAGAAAATAGTATCTTGAATGTGCATGTAGATACGTGAGGCTAAAGACAGAAAGAACTAGACAAATGTTATACTCTAGTTGGCAAATCTGTTTCCCATGGGGGTAATGGGTTAGCAATTCTGTAACCCCCATGTATGGTTTGGACAAGTAAGTAGAGTGATCAACTCATCTTGATTTTCCTGGACTTCCCCAGGTTTAAAACAGAAAGTCCCATATCTCAGGAGCCCTCCCAGTCCCAGAAAAATAAGGAAGGTTGGACACCCTATATGCATGGGAATGTATTTTAGATCAGAAGGGTGAGATCTCGTTGCTGGAGAAAAAAAAAAAAGCTACCAAAAGAAAGGGAGAAGAATAAAACTAGTCTTGCGGTATCAGATTGGAACTGGAGGTGTCAATATAAATTCGCGGTTTTTGATACAGGAATGAGCAGCTGAGTATGTATGCGTGAGTTAGTATACACACACGTTTCCTAATTCTGCTTGCTTTGAGGCCTACGGGCAATGACCCAGTAGCACAGGAATTTTGGTTTTGAAATACCATTCTACAATAAAAGAAACCAGGGCTCTTTGGAGAAGTTGATTCCAGACTAGGGTAGGGAAAATACAAGATCAGTCTGTGGTGCCAGATGTTAAGAAAGTGCTTGAAAAGAATGGGGTACATTAAAAAGACCCAGGAATCAACCTGAAGGAGTCCCCAATTGCCAAAGCTGAAACAATTTAAGCAACAGGATGGGCATAGTGGCTCATGCCTGTAATCTCAGCACTTTGTGAGGTCCAGGTGAACAGATTGCTTGAGCCCAGGAGCTTGAGACCAGCCTGGGCAACATGGCGAAACCATGTTATTATAAATACAAAAAAAAAAAAAAACCCATGCTATTAAAAATTCAAAAATTAGCAGGGTGTGGCGGTGCATGCCTGTAAACCCAGCTACTTGAGAGGCTGAGATGGGAGGATCACCTCAGCCCAGGAGTTCCAGGCTGCAGTGAGCTGAGATTGCACTACTGCACTCCAGCCTGGGTGACAGAATGAGACCCTGTCTTAAAAAACAAACAAGCCTTAAGCAACAAAATAAATGATAGTATTGGATTATGACCCATAGAATAAAGTACATAACCATGAGTTCACACTGACATAAATAAATAATCGGTAAATAAGTAAGCAGGGAAGAAGGGACAGCTTTTCTTTACAAAAGAACTCAAATGTAGAAGGACTGAGTAAAGTAAAAATTATTGTGGACAAAAATCCACTGATGGATGCTGAAATTAGTGGGCACAAGTTTGAAGAGAAACAAAATGCTAGCCTTGTCTCAAGAATATTCCTCAAGATATTTATCAATTACCAAGAAGAAAATGGTAACTTTATAGTAGAAAACTTTGTACACAGCACCTAGGCCAAGTGATCCACGTTAACATCATCCGTAATAAGACATTAATCTCAAGAAACCCCTACTTTGATTCACTTGGAATAAAAAGTGTGTTCTTGCCAAAAATTTTGCTGTGGTGTACTTGCCAAAAATTGTACAACCTCCATCTGAACATGAGAAAACATCAGACAAACCTAGATGGATATTTTATGAAATAACTGGCCAGTGCTCATCGAAAGGGTCAAAGCCTTGATGAATAAAGAAGGACCAAAAGCTATCCCAGATTGGAGGATAGTAAATGCCATGTAGAATCCTGGCTTGGATGCTAGAACAGAAAAAGAACATTAGGGGAAAAACATGAAATTGGAAAAAGGTCATTTTTTAGTTAATAGTATAGACTGGGTACAGTGACTCATGCTTGTAATCCCAGCGCTTTGGGAGGCTGAGGTTGAAGGACTGCTCTCTGAGGCCAAAAGTTTGAGACCAACCTTGGCCACAAAGTGAGATCCCATCTCCGCAAAATTTTTTAAAATAGCCAGGCTCGGTGGCGCATGCCTGTAGTCCCAGCTACTCAGGAGGCTATGCTTGGAGGACCACTTGAACCCGGGAGTTTGAGGTTACAGTGAGTTATGCTTGCGCCAGCCTCCAGCCTGGATGACAGAGTGAAACCTTGTCTCCAAAAAAGAAAAAAAAAAGTATAGTAACCACACTGATTTCATGGTTTTGATCATTATTGTATAATTTTATAATTTTTTAACATTAGAGGAAGCTGGGTCAAAGGTAAATGGAGGCTCTCTATACTATTTTTTGCAATTTTTACACATAAAATTATGTCCAAATAAAACATAAAAATCTAAAAAATAACGATAAACTCACAGCCCTTCCCACTACGAGTCCATTTCATAGTTGGTACCTGCTAACCAGCTGCCCCACCCCAAAGCTCAGTGACATAATAATCTTGCTAACCTAGCCCTGTTACCCAGTACAACACTGACACATCAAAGTGCTCAGGAAATCGTCATTTTTTTCTGGTTTATCGCTAGATAATAATGTACCGTTTTAAGTTACTTTACTTGGTTAATGAATGCTTATTTGGTGACAAGCTGGTGGCAGGCTTTTCCCTCTTTTTTAAAGCTGGTCTAAGTCAGCATGAAACTTTCTCAGCCCGGGTAACTTGGGCTATAATCACAAGAACACTGTGAATTCTGATCTTCTTTTCCTAATAAGATCCAACTCTATTATTAATTTTACAGTTGCAAATAATGCTAGTCAGCATTTATCATATGCCCCTCAGAATCATATTCAAAAAAACGAAATCCACGTTTGTTCCTGTAGGTATGTTTTTTTAGCCATCACCTTATAAAGCATGGAATTGTAAAATTCTGTTTTCTATGTCACCCTCTTCATGCACAGCAGAGACTTGTGATCCCCTAAAGGGCAGAAGGGCACAACATGCATCCTTTAGGCACCTGGATTACCCTGTTTGTTCTCTGATCTTCCGTTCTCCATGGTCCAGTTCCTGGTTTCTGCTCTTCTGGAGTAACATAACTTAGCTCTCTCACCTGGAAAAAGGGAGAAGATAATATCACAAAGCAGGGTTGTGGTGAGGATTAGATCACAAGATGTGTAAATAACCATTGTACAAAAGCATGCACAAGCACTTAGTAAATGCTCATTTCCTTGTTTCCTTCAGTTTCTTCTGTGCCACAGGGCCTGCTTAAGCCATTAACATATAACAGCATTTGGCATTAAATAAGGTTTGATGCGGTCCCCAAACTACAAACGAGAGGGACAATGTATAGACTACTGTTGCAAGGTTTATAAACAATTGTAAGATTATATAAAATGCCCTAACAAACTGTAAGCTCAGCAAACACATCAACAATCTGAATATTCAGTATTAAAAATTCGATCGAGAGGAAATATGCTGATGGCAATACGTATCAAATTAAACATTTTCTGGGCAGTTGTATTTGTCTCTTAGCAGAAATTTTCAAAGAGATGATTTGCATAATTCAGACCTCTTAGAAAGTTTTTAGAGCATATTTGGGCTGATGACTTCTTCTTGATCAATTTCTCAGTAGTACACAGAGACGTGTTCAGTGAAAATGTGTTATTAACCATGATAAGATGACAACGGGTTTGATACTGATAAATTCATTTTAAAAGAATTAATCCTATTTTTGCCCTCTTTAATATCCTCAGTCTTCTTATTTAAAATTGTAATAGCTGCAGTAGCAAAAGTTTATTAAAAGCTTACTATATGATAGGCATTTTTCTAAATCTTTTACATGTATTAACTCATTTAATTCTCCCCAAACCCTATTGCAATGATAACAGCTAGTGGTTCTATAGCATTTACTATGTGCTAGCAATTGTTCAAACACTTTATATGCATTAACTCACTTACATCTCACAGCAGAACTGTGATGAAATTACAGTTGTTAACGCGCCTTTGTAAGAAGAAGAAAAGGAACTTGCTGAAGACTACAAGCTCAGCATCAGGCAAAATCAAAGTCCTGGGAAATAACAGATGTCATTCTACCACTTTACTTTTGGCTGTCACAGGTCCTATTTAATTTTATGTCTGCCAACAAAAGAACACTTCACACTGTGTCCTAATAACGGATAAACGAGACCATTAAAGGGGACTTCAGATCACCATCAGAGAATTGCTCAAATAAACATAATATCCTGAATATGCTTGATCTGTTTTCCTTTGTCATTTTTAACACTCTGCTGAATTTCTTGTCTCTGGATGTGTGTGTGTGTGTGTGTGTGTCTGTGTGTGTGTGTCTGTGTGTGTGTGTTTGTCTGTGTGTGTACATACGCATGTGGGGGGGAGAGAGAGAGAGAGAGAGATAACACACATGTGTGCAAGAGAGCACTCCTTTCCTGCCTCCTGTCTTGACATCATGAAGAACTAAAACTGCCCTTTTCCCAAAGTCCTGAAAGCTGAAGCCAGACAACTCTCTCTCTATAAGCTTCTAATAATTCACAACAGATCATGTCTGGACAACCTTTGCTGGCTGCTGTGAGGGCCATTCAGAAAGTTCAACTAAACACCAAATGCCACTACCAAAGTTACTCAAATTGCAAACCAGGAAACCTATCAGATTGCTACATGCCTGCTACCTGATCCTGCTCCAACCATCTTGCACCCAAAGGGGAGTTAGCACATTGAGGATGACAGAGGGGAAAGAGTCTGGGTCTTTGATGACACAATTGAGTAGGTGAACTAACAGATCCTAGAATTACTATACCTCTCTTATATAAGACAATAGTCTTATTGTGAAAGCAATTTTCAGCTTCGGTTTCTGTACTTGAAGCCAAAAACCTTCTGATACAGATCTATTAACTGTACTTATATTTCCTTCCATGTTTCATGTAATAGTTGTTTCATGGAGGGAAATATGAGTATAGTTAATATATCTGTATAAGAGTATACCTTATCTTGGTATACTCTTCAGAGATATAAACATGCAAACCACACACACACACAAACACACCAGGAGGTCCCACTACAAATCAGTGCAGTAACAAACAATACCCAAATCTCAGTGACTTAAAACAACACATGTTTATTTCTTGCCATGCCTGTTGCTCATGTCTACTGTGAGTTGGCTCTGTGTCATCCTCTTTCTGGGACTGAGACTGATGGAGAGCACTAACTTGAAAAATTGCATGTCACTGCAGCAGAGGACAAAAGACATCCTACAGATCTCATGCTGGCAATTGGATGCTGTAGCCCAGAAGTGACACACATCATTTCCTCTTCCAACTCACTGGCCAGAACTAGTCACACAACCCTGCCTAACCACAGGACGAGGAAATACAATGGGACCATGTGCCTGGAGTGGGAGGAGACGTGGAACACCACTAAAGGCTACCAATGTTTACTAAGTATTGAAGCTGCTAAATACGGCTATTCAACAGAGGGGGAGAAATGAGGGGTGGCTGGTAAATAAGGGAAAGAGTTTTGTTGTTGTTAGCATTTGGATTTTCTTAAACCTTGAAAGACTGAAGTATGACCATAGAGATAAGTGCACAAATCATAAATGTACAGCTCAACGAATTGTCAGAAAGTGAACTCATTTGTAAAATTATCTCCCAGATCAAGAAATAAAATATTACCAGTTCCCTAGAAACCCACGTTGTGATCCCTCCAATTTCTACTTCTGTTAAGTTATCCTATAGACTGAAAATTTAAAAGAAATACACATTTTCACACGCATCATGAGGTAAGTAGAAAGTATCATTCCTTTGGGGTTTCTCTAAACCTTGGGGAGAATGACTATATTGTTATTTTGGATAATTGAAACCTACAGACGGTAAAGAAGAGGTTTGAGTTTACTAGCAAGTAGCACAAACCAGGGAGAACAAGTGCCATGGGAGGGGATCCAGAGAAGGAAAGGAATCCTCATAGGGAGGGAGCTGCTGGAGTTTTAAACCTTGAGTTATTCCCGCCCCATTCATGTTCTCGTCCAATGAGAGGAGTTCTTTCAAACTTCCTCTGGAGTGATTGATCTTTGACTCTGACACCGGATTGGCTATTTAGTCCACAACAGAGCCCCCTACTCCCAGAGCTTTGGGCAGGGTCTTTGGACAAAGGAGCCCACCTGGATTTCTCTACCTAGCCCGCCGGGAAACCCAAAGAACTTTACGTTTCCGGATGGAGAGGTGGGGCCAGGAAACTTCTGCCTTTGAAACCCTGCCCCTTGCAGACCCGAGAAGAGTCCCCTCACTAGGTTCACTACGTTCTACGAGACTTGGAGGGTGGAAAGTTCTACAAACGGAGATGATACAGATACTTGCTCCCCTGCACTCCTCAAGGTGTCAGGACCTGTGATGAGGCTGTATCTTGCTCCTTGGGAGTTAGCATTGACCACCTCAGCTTTGGAGTCTTGCAGCCCAGGCTGAGGTAGACTGAAATTCTGATGAGCTTCTCTGTGGCAGCTATGCCTGATAAACAACAGAGGGCCAGACCCAACACTGGTACTGGGAAGTGTAAGGAGAAAGGGAAATGACAGCAACCAAACTGGACTAAGGCCAGGCCCTGCCCTATCTGCTGGTCAACACTCAGGATTCCCGTTCTATACAATGGGGAGGTGGTAGTTAAGTGTCCCAGTGAGGACTGCTTTTGTATGTCCTCCCAGACAAGGAGGTGCGGGCACAAAGCCAGATGTAATTTAGCTTAAAACACAAAACAGGCCAGGCATGGTGGCTCACGCTTGTAATCCCAGTACTTTGGAAGGTAGACGTGAATGGATCACTTGAGCTCAGGAGTTCAAGACCAGCCTGAGCAACATGGTGAAACCCTGCCCCCCTACAAAAAATACACAAATTAGCCAAGTGCAGTGATGCATGCTTCTAGTTCCAGCTACTTAGGAGGCAGAGGTGGGAGGATCTCTTAGGCCTGGGAGGTCGAGGCTACAGTGAACCCTGATCTTGTCACTGCTCTCCACTCCAGCTTGGGCAACAGAGTAAGACCTTGTCTCAAAAAAACAAAACAAAACAAAAAAAACCCTAATTAAACACTAAAAGACAACAACAACAAAATTATGCTGTTCTTGTCCCTGGATTTAAGGAGCAAATTTAAGTGGAGCCGTGTCTGGACTCAGCAGAAAGTGCTACGATTTACTGATGATGTCTACCATGGCGCATCTAAAGCTACGCTGTCTGCTGTCCTTGTTGTGGAGTTTGGTAAAATCATGTTCCTCTCCCTCCTCACTTACGGGCTAGGAAAGGAGATATAGTGGTGGGTAGGGCCTCTTTCCTCAGTTGTTATCTGAGCAGAGCATAGTAATTCCATCTTCCTCCAATGCCAGGTGGACTCTGAATGTGAGCTTGTCCTCAAAATGCAGTTTCACCTCCGTGTTGTTTTTGATGTCCAAGTCTGAGGTCAGGCAGCAGAGCAGAGGGTTGACAGTGTGTGTGTTCTCTGTGAAGCCCGAGGTGTACCAGTGCCCTGAAATAAACTGGGGAGGGGGCATACAATGAGTGTATCATCTGGGTCCAACCAGAGAAGCAGATGAATATGTAAATATAATTCATTTGAAACACAATTATAAGAGCTGGCTAGCAGCTTCCACAAGGCTGTCTCCTTCACTAATGTTTGAGCCTGAAGTCCATGAGCAGGCAGGCAGGGAGGAGAGCTGAAGAGAGCAGCCTAGAAACCCATGGGGCCAGACTGAAACCCATCCTTTTTTTTCCCTCTCACCTTGATGATGAGCTTCCTGCAGAAGCTGGGGCCCTGTGTCATGTTGCTGAACAAGTCAACACCCAGCTCAGGGGTCAGGGAAGCTGTAGGAAGGTCCCGGGAGAAGGGAGGGCAGTGGCGGGCCCAACCACTGCTTCATGTCAATGGGGTGAGTCAGCAGATCAACAAAGCCTGTCCATGCGCTGCAAAATGGCTGCCCTGCCATGCCTCCTTTCACTCTCATGAGAGAATAGCCCTCTAGCTCTTCCTAACTGGAAACATGGGAGAAAGAATTCTGGGAAATGTAGTCCAGTCTAGCCAAGTTAGCACATTCCAAAGCCACTGGACTGACTGGGCATTGAGCCAAGCCTCACTAAGGCTACGGCTCTGCCCACTTCTCAGGAAGTGAGTTTGGTCTTTAAACCAACACCATGTCCTCCCAGCCAAGTTTCCCCAGCTGTTTTCTGCTTCTGCTAGCAGAGTCGCTTATGTTAGTCCAGGCCAAGGAGCAGACACCCAGATAGAACACGTGCAAGATATTTACTAGCGGAAACGCTATGAAAGAAAACAGGGAGAAAGCCAAGAGAGGCTTGGAGAGCTTTCACACCATGATGAGAATCCAACCCTGGGGAAGGAAGAAATGAAGGTTGGATAGAAGTGACAGACTTTGACGCAATTCTAAAGAAAGTCGGGCTATACTGCCTGTCAGAGGACCCCTGCATTTCCCTGAGACAGGTCTGCTTTAGTATCCCGATGCACTTAGGAGCAGCATTTGGGAAGCGTGACCTGCAAAAAAGGCAGAGATGGATTTCAGAGCAGAGCGTTGGGGGCCCTCGCTCAATTGCGCTCTCTGCAGGAGGAGGTCCAAGGGTGCCTTGTTCTGGCCATGCTGCCTCCTTCTCATTTCTTGCTTTGATCAAAACTCAGAGCCAGCCCAACTTCCTCTCCTGGAGCATCAGAAGTAACCAGCTAGGGCCAGGAGTCTTGCTAGCACCCTTTTGTCCAATGCCTGATTTCTGTTCAGTCAGGAGAAGCTTTGTTAGGAGTACGTGGTGGCCATACTTGGAGGTGAAGGGAGTTCCAGAGTATTCAAGGAAGATGGAATTGTTGCCTTGATCATACAATGGGTCTAACCTAGGTCATTTCATGTAAGTGTTTGGCTAAATATTAAACTGATGCCTTGTGATTTATTACATATTTCTTAAGAAAAAAAAAAAAAAAACAGAACCAGTGAAGCTTTCTGCAATGAAGGGGGAAGTATGGGATTTGCTAGAGATAGGGATTTGGAAAATATAGGTCAAGGCATTTTCTGCAGTCTTTTATTTCTGTTCTCTTGAGAAATCAAAGGTAAGCATCTGCAACAAATGAACGTAATGAAATGGAAATAATTTTTGCCTAGGCATTGGAAAGTGAAGGATTCATTAAAATGTTAACTCCTGGAAGGCAAGGATTATTTTTCCAAAGCTGTGTGCCACCTAGCAGGTATCTGTACAGAACAGGACATAGTTGCTCTTGGGTGGTAAGTCTATTGAATTTTTGGCTTTCTTTCCCTAGCTGCATAACAGCAAAAATAAATTCACATTGTTCATGTGAAATGTGGGGTGGAATGCACCCCAGCCTTACCAAGACCTGCTATTAGTATCTTGTGTTCCTAGCAAACAAACTCCACTTTTGCAGTAAGTGCAAGATACACATTTGCAATTCTACTTTTTCTGTAATGCTCACTCACCAGCGATTTTTCCCATCAAGCATACAGTCCCCATCATGATTACTCATCTATGCAAAGATGGAGTGTGAGTTGCTCTACTGGCCTTTGTTCTCAGTTTTCTGCCCGTAGGGTCAAATTATGCATTTTTAATGAGCATTCATCTCATTTTGTTCAATGAAAATATGAAGGGCTGATTTGCTAGATTGTTGAAGCCTATTCTGACAGCTAGCAAATGTATGAAAATGATCATCAAGAAATCATCTCCCCTCCAGTGTACCTGCCTAACGGGAAAAACACAGAGGCGAATTGTTTTTATTCTCTGTTAAGCTCTAAAAATGGGAACAACAGTTCCTTCGGATGTGGATTCCCTAGAGAGCATTTGTGTTTTCAAGTTCACAGATGAATAAGCCTCACATGCTCATTAGGACCCATCGACCTCCTAATCAGCCCAGGAGATACTGAAAAGCAACCCTCTATTAGTAATTTCTGGCTAGGGCACTGTCTTGAAAGAACTTGCTGTCTCCTAATTTAGAGCAGTCCCCTGGGCTTAGCAATGTTTGCAGAAGCTTGATAAACAGTCTGTTCTGACACATTGCAATTGCTGGAAGCTCCACACCAGGATCCTCATCAGGTTTAAAGACTGAGAAGTGAATTTACTAATACAGTATCTCTCAGTCCGGGCCCTGCACTGGTGCAACAGTTATCAAGAACTGGGCTGAAGAATCAATTGGGGCTGGGCGCGGTGGCTCATGCCTGTAACCCCAGCGCTTTGGGAGGCCAAGATGGGCAGATAAGTTGAAGTCAGGAGTTCAAGACCAGCCTGGCCAACATGCAAAACCCTATCTCTACTAAAAATACAAAAAATTAACTGGGTGTAGCGGGGTACACCTGTAATCCCAGCTACAAAGGAGGTTGTGGTAGGAGAATCACTTGACCTGGAGAGGCAGAGGTTGTACTGAGCCAAGATCGTGCCGCTGCACTCCAGCCTGGGCAACAGAGCAAGACTCTGCCTCAAAAAAAA
>NW_016107336.1:2758496-2803063 GCF_001604975.1 Cebus imitator
TTTGAGATGGAGTCTTGCTCTTGTCTCCCAGGCTGGAGTGCAATGGCACAATCTCAGCACTGCAACCTCTGCCTCCCAGGTTCAAGCAATTCTCCTTCCTGCCTCAGCCTCCCAAGTAGCTGGGAATACAGGCACATGCTATCATACCTGGCTAATTTTTGTATTTTTAGTAGAGACGGGGTTTCACCATGTTGGCCAGACTGGTCTCGAACTCCTGACATCGTGATCCGCCCGCCTCGGTCTCTCAAAGTGCTGGAATTAGAGTCATGAGCCACCATGCCCGGCCCAGAAACTGTTAAGAGGCAATTAACACATCCTATCCTAGAGTTATCAAAAGCATAGTCCTGTGAACACCACAATTTCAGACTTCTGTGAAATCCAGAACTGTGAGAGAATAAATTTCTGTTGTTGCAAGCCACCTTGCACCAGAATCATAGCAGCCTGTTGCCTTTTTTTTTTTTTTTTGAGATGGAGTCTCACTCTGTTGCCCAAGCTGGAGTGCAGTGGTGCGATCTCAGCTTACTGCAACCTCTGCCTCCAGGTTCAAGTGATTCTCTTGCCTTAGCCTCCTGAGTAGCTGGCATTACGGGCACCCACCACCACACCCAGCTAATTTATTTTGTTTTGTTTACTTTTTAGTAGAGATAGGATTTCACCATGTTGGTTAGGCTGGTCTTGAACTCAGGAGTTCCTCAAGTAACCCACCCACTTCAGCCTCCCAAAGTGCTGGGATTACAGTTGTGAGCCACCACGCCCAGTCCCAGCTGACTTCTTGAAGGCCGGTTCTCTCCTCCCCAACTCGCCTGTGCACTTAATTTTCCTGAGCTCCTCTGCATGGTTTCCAAAACTCTTCCTCTCTCTTACTGGCACAGCTGTAGTTTCCATGATTGGTAATGATAATTAGAATAATAACTTTATTGAGTGCTTTCGATGTGCTAAGCACTGTGCTGAAAGCTTTACTGCAAGTATGACATTTCATTCTTGCAACAACACATTGAGTTTAGCCTCATCGTGCTTCCTTTACAGGAGAGGAAACGGATGCCCAAGAACACGTTAGGTCGCTGCTCACATGAATGACAGAGCTTCGGGCACTCTCACGCCCTCTGCCAGTGTACCGTTTTTGTTCTCCTCCCATCTGCTTGTGTAAAACTTTACCCACATTCCAGACTCAGCGCATGTCCCACCTTCTCTGCAAACCATTTTCTATTCTTTCATAAAATATCATCTTGAAATATAATAAAACAAAAATTTTTTAAAACGTTTAAAGTACTTTTTTTTTTTTTTTTTTTTGAGACAGAGTTTTGCTCTTGTTGCCCAGGCTGGAGTACATGGCACCACCTTGGCTCACTGCAACCTCTGCCTCCTGGGTTCAAGTGTTTCTCCTGCCTCAGTCTCCCAAGTAGCTGGGATTACAGGTACCCACCACCACATCTGGCTAATTTTTGTATTTCTAGTAGAGATGGGGTTTCACCATGTTGGCCAGGCTGGTCTCGAACTCCTGACCTCAGGTGGTCCACCTGCCTCAGCCTCCCAAAGTGCTGGGATTACATGTGTGTGCCACTGTGCCTGGCTGAAAGTACTTTCTATTCACTGTAGAAAATGTGGAAAATACAAAGAAGAAAATACAAATCCCTATTTGTATTTCAACCTTTGAGAGTTTTTTTCCCTACGTGTAATTAAAAATTTAGATTTTAAAAATTAAGATTATTCTTTTCATCCTATTTTGGAATATGGTATTGGCTCAGAAACATAGCCCTTCCCCAGAGTTTTTGTGCTGTTCCATGCATGTTAATTTTCTTTTTAGGTAGATTTTAAACCTGGAAGATAGAGGCCATGATTTGTACCATTTCTACAGTTCTAGATATCTCAGAGTATGTAATTGAGCACATGACACTCATTCAATAAACACTTGAATTGACCAAGAAAAATGTTTAATCAACAAATACTTAGTGCGTGGATGTAGGCTTCGCTGACCTTTTAGTTAACAATGAACTTAATTTGTGAGTTGAAAGCCCAACTGAACAACTCACTTTAGGTTGGAATAACCTGCTGATCTTGGAGACTGAAGCTCATGCCACTTATTAGTGTCTACACATAGGGTGAACAATTAAAGCTCTCTCAGCCTCATTTCTCCAACTGTACAGGTGAGAAATGTGTGCTTGATTACCTTATCGACTCTGTCACCTCTTCCAGGATTATGTGAGAACCAAATGAGGTAATGTTCAAATGACATAATACGCAACAGCACTCTATAAAATAAGGAGGTATGTGATCATTCTTCTTTCAAACTTTGCTATAGTGGGTGAAATGTGTTCTGAATATCCTTACATTTTGTCTCCACTATTGATCACATCTACATCTTGGTAAAGTGATCTAATATTATAGACTCCAAATTATTAGCATTTATATTAATTTTAAGTTATTACTTTTTTTTGAGAGAGAGTCTTATTCTATTGTCCAGGCTGAAGTGCAGTGGCATGATCACAGCTCACTGCAGCCCCAACCTCCCAGGCTCAAGAGACCTTCCCATTTCAGCCACCCAAGTAGCTGGGACCACAGGCACACCACCAGGCATGCTAATTTTATTTTATTTTTGTAGAAATGAGGTCTCCCTATGTTGCTCAGCCTGGTCTGAAACTCCTGGGCTGAAGCGATCATCCTGCCTCAGACTCTCAAAGTGCTGGGATTACAGGCATGAACCACCCTGCTTTTCCTAGGATTTTAATCATATTTACATCAATTTTTTTTTTGAGATAGAGTCTCGCTCTGTCACCCAGGCTGGAGTACAGTGGCCCAACCTCGGCTCACTGCAACCTCTGCCTCCTGGGTTCAAGCAATTCTCCTGCCTCAGCCTCCTGAATATCTGGGACTATAGATGAATGCCACCACACCCAGCTAATTTTTGTATTTTTAGTAGAGATGGAGTTTTACCATGTTGGTCAGGCTGGTATCGAACTCCTGACCTTGTGATCCACCTGCCTTGACCTCTCAAAGTGCTGGGACTACAGGCATGAGCCACCGTGCCCGGCACATCAGTTTTTAAAACTTTGTTCTAGTGCTCACTGCTAGTTCCCCTCAGTCATGACTTTCTTATTCAATGTTTGAATTCTTTGTGAATATTTCCAAGTAATTGTTTTAGAAAAAACACGAGTGGTAAATCATCCAGTTCTTGAATGTCTGGACAATGTCTGAATATTCATCTTTTGCCTTTATATTAGAATTGTCAGATATAGGACACCCAGTTACATTTGAATTTTTAGATCATCAATGAAAACATTTTAGTATAAGTACATCCCATGTAATAATTAGGACATACTTACATTATAAGCATATTCATTGTTTATTTTAAATTTAAAGTCAACTGGGTGCTATGTTTGCATTTTTATTTTCTCAACCTGGTAACCCTAAAATATTTACAACAATTTGAGTATAGAATTACGGGTTATAGCCTTTTCCTCTCAAATATTTGAAAGTAATACACCATTACCCTCTAACCACCATTGTGGAGGCTGGTTTTTATTCCTCTTTTGGCAACCTTCTTTTTTTTGTTGTTCTTCTGAATGCTGTAGGGACATTTCTTTGTTTTTATGATATAAAGAATTTTTAAGGACATATAGGCATTTCAGGCCTTTAATCAAGGCCTGTAAGACTTTTGAGACTTTGGAAATGATGTCAAATATCTGGTAACCAATCCTCATGACTTACCCTACACTTTTCTACTCTGACCGTTTTGTTTAAATAGGAACTTGTTGAGGATGTCAGTTGGCTTTGCATCTCTAACTGTGCAATCCACAGAACAGTGAGAGAGAGTTTAAGAAATGTTGGTTGCAATGTCAAATGAAGGAATAGGGGCTAAACATTAGAATTAGCCACACATTTCTCATGCATAGTGTAGTCAAGTGACCTCACTACAGCTAAGTTTAACAATATGAAGATAAACCCTGAGAAAAGTTACCTGACACAAAGAATACCCTCAAGAATGAAGCAATGGACATTGGTTTCAAGGAATGCAGAGATTAAAACAGGTCTTGTTTTGTGGTATGGAGAATATGATGCAGAAAAGAAATTAATTACAAAAAATGGGCTATTAGGCTATTATTTTATTCAGAAAGCGGAGTGAAATTCATGTTTCATTTTGTCACCCTTGCTGAGAGGCCCAGGAGCATGAGAAAATAATTTTTCCCACTTTTTAATGAATGACAACAGGGTACCCCCACTGTTTAGAAGAGCAACATTCCAGCATTTCACAAAGCCAAGAGGCCAGGGAGAGCTCCTTGGATCGGGTCCAGACAGACTGCCCCTGGAGAGGGGTGTGAAGGGTAATGACTTCTGAAGCCGTCAGCATGTTCCAAAGGGAGTGAAATACCCTTTGATGTGAGGCGGCAGCCCTGAGTCAGAGACCTAATTTCCAGTCTCAAACTGTCTGTAAAATCAAATCACAGTTGGACTTTGCTGCGTAGCTCAGCTCTGAGGTCCTCACCCTCCAGAGAGTGAGGAGTTCATTTTCCTTTAGTTACCAATCTCTCCCAGCTCTTCCATGATTGAAGCAAATAATCCACATATGGCATGCAGTTCTGCAAGGTCTGTGAATAAGATTTTTCTCAACTGCTTGTACTTTAGCACAAATTCATTTTCTTTAGGGCAATAAAGGTAAATATTCTTCGAATTATCAAATCCCGCCTGTTAATCTCAGTGAGATTTAAGCTGATTCTAATTTGGATCCCATCTGCCTTGCCTTCTTTTATTGGCTAATTGTTAATTCAGTTACACAGGCTTCCCATGACATCCAATTTCCAATGAGATCCTCTTCTTTAAAAGTTAAGTAACAGTAATAACAACAGTCAAGCTCCCCATTTTCTAGAATTCTACCTGGAGCTTTTTTCTTGACTTGAGCTTGATCTTAGCACCACCCTGGATGCTAACTCTTGGATAGCGGTGGCTACCTCAATAAGGTCCTGAGTCTCTCTCATAATTAAAGAAAAGCATGTGACTTCAAGAGCCCAGAGGGAAAGTTTTCTCATTCCTAGAGCTGTATCACCACTGTACCTGGTAAAGTATGAAAAAATCAACTCATGAGCAACGCCTTTGCCAGCTTGTAAATTTGAGTATCGGAATGTCACACTAGGAGTTTGCAAATGGCATGTGTGTGTTTGTCGGTATGTGTAGACCTACATATAGGCATAACACAATAACTATGAGTTACAAATGGGTTATGCAACTGGAGCATGGATTAGACCCAGTATAGAATCTTTTCTATTGTCTCTAGTGATTTGTCTTGATTGGAATCAAAACCTCGGCATTTTTTAACCATTTATTGAAATTCTATAGCTTTTTTCTTGAATTAAGAGGTTTGATTCTTATGATAACATGGAAAGGACAACAAGGGAGGCGCTGATCTCTGTCTGCTGGCAGATGTTTAAAAATGTTTAGGAGAATGTGCATATAGTGTTATATAGGATGGGCAGTGAGGCTATTTCTGAATCTTAGAAGCAATTCTTGGAACATCATCGCAAGTGTGCTATTTTACCACACACTTCCAGGTCATGGTGGCCTCACTGTTCTGCACTGCTATTTTGAGGGGCATGGCCTAACTGTTAATGATGCCATGAATATGCATAACGAGAAGTCAAGCAGATATCTCTGATATTAACAAGTGACAAAAATCATCTTTAGGTCAGGCACGGTGGCTCACACCTGCAACTCCAGCACTTTGGGAGGCCCAGGTGGGCGGATCACGAAGTCAAGAGTTTGAGAGCAGCCTGACCAACATAGTGAAACCCCATCTCTACTAAAAATACAAAAATTAGCTGGACTTGGTAGCAGGCACCTGTAATCCCAGTTACTCAGGAGGCTGAGGCAGGAGAATCGCTTGAACTCCGGAGGGAGAGGTTGCAGTGAGCCAAGATCGTGCCACTGTGCTCCAGCCTAGGTGACTGAGTGAGACTCCGTCTCAAAAAAAAAATCAAAAAAAAAAAAAAAAAAAAAAATCATCTTTGATGGATTTAATGTAGTTACCCTAAGCAGATATCCCAAAGTAACATAAATACACAGGATAAAATATGGATAGATGAGTTGTATAATTCCTTTACCTTATTGAGTAGGATAAGTATTAAGTAATAAGTAATTTTCCACCCAGCTAGAACTGGGAGAGAATGTGTGCACTATCGTATGGCCACAGACCACTTTGGCACTGACCATTCTCTTTCTTCCCATTCTATTCCCATGATTGATCCTGTTGGGTGTAAAATACATGAGGAACAAAAAACTGCTGAATCTGGGGGTAAATGTTGTTTGTTTTTTTAATTCTAGGAATTATTTTATATGGTACTAAAGAATCTTTTCAAGGCCAGTACTGTGGATGATTCTAGTGAAGTTTATTGTTGAGTCCAGGACTTGAGCAGAGAAGAGATTGGACAGGCTAAGAGGAAGGAATTGGGCTTGGTATTATCCAGACACTAGTCATCAGCTATCAGAAAATCACAATGTGCCATTCTGATTGTAAGGGAAGGGCTGATTAAAGGAATATGCTATGCGATGTCTGATGTCAGACTGGGCGGGAGGACTCATATGCAAAAGCAAGTTCTGGATGTGCAGGTCAGGTTTGGGGTTCTGAAATATGTTCATGCAGAAGGGAGAAACCACAATGCCTGGGCTTGGTTCTGTAGCAGAGAATACCCACTGACAGAAGGGGAAGATCTGCTGGTAGAGAGCAAGGCCCTGCAAGGGATCTAGAGACATCTGCATAAGAGTCTAGACATGCAAGGTGCATGTGAGGAACACAGACAATAAATGCCTGGGCTGCAGAGTCAGAGCCCAGACAGAAAATGCTTGAGCTCCAGGAACAATGCCCAGACATGGCATGCCTAAGCAAGGGGACAGAGCCTCATTACACAAAAACTGGGAAGGATCAGCAGCAAGGTGACAATGACACCCGATTACAGTAATAAACATGAATCACCATAGCTAATATGTACTGAGTATTTGTTGTGTGCCAGGCTAAGTGCTTAACTCATACGTGCTTTTTATTTTCATTTAACAGGGGAGAAATCTGAGAACTAGAGGCAATAAGTACACAGTCAAGGTGAAACAGTGCTAAGTGGCAGAGCTGGGATTTGAACCTAGGTTTGTCTCCCTCCCAAGCTCCTGAGATTCCCTCTTTTCAGGACAGATCCTGTTAGAATTTCCTTCCCAAGGTTGTGAGGAGGCTGGAGCCTATAGCGGGGATGTCACACAGGTACACGTCAAAAGCAGATCAGTGCTGCTTCCAAAATTAACGTCAGTAAATATCAAGCCTGGTTATGCAAAAGGAATCCTAGCCTTCAAAACCCCTAAAAAGTAATCACCCCACCATGCTCAGCATTAATGAAGGTTTTCATGGAAATCTATTGTCTGACTTGAGGATATAAATGATGCAATTAAAATATGAAGTGATATTGCTGGGGACTACATGATGGGTTGGGAACTCACATATATCATTTATTGTTTGTTGAATTATATACCCCAGAGAGTTATGTTGAAGCATAATCCCTGGTATCTGTAAATGTGGTTTATATGATTAACTTAAGATGAGATCATATTATATTAGGGCAGGCCCTAAATTTAAAGATGGGTGTTCTTATAAGAAGAGAGAGATTTAGAGACATACAGTCACATAAGGAGGAAGGCCATGGAGGATGGAGGCAGAGATTGGAATTATCCTGTTACAAGCCAAGGAAGGACAGGGATTGCCAGCAACTAACAAGCTCGAAGAGGTAAGGGATGATTCTTCCCCCAGAGCCTTCAGAGAGAGTATGGCCCCACCAATACCTTGATTTCAGACTTTTAGCTTCTAGAACTGTGAGAGAATAAGTTTCTATTGTGTTAAGCCATTTAGTTTATGGTATTTTTTTTCACTGCAGCCCTAGGAAACTAATATATCATTGGTGGGCTAGTTATACATTGATGAAATTCTCCCCCTCCCCCTTCCCCTCCCCCTCCCCCTGGCTGGAGTGCAATGGCATGATTTCCTGCAACTGCTCCCTGCAACCTCAGTCTCCCGGGTTCAAGCAATTATTTTGCCTCAGCCTCCTGAGTAGCTGGGATTACAGGTGCCTGCCACCACACCTGGCTAATTTTTTGTATTCTTAGTAGAGATGGGGTTTCACCATGTTGGACAAGTTGATCTTGAACTCCTGGTCTCATGTGATCTGCCCACCTTGGCCTCCCAAAGTGCTGGGATTATAGGAGTAAGCCACCATGCCTGGCCATAAATTGATAAAATCTTCTTGAAAGCCATTCAACAAATGCATCAAAATCTTAACATTCATATGTTCAGGGTTTTATTGCTAGTAAACTATCCTTATATGTTCCTCATAAATTGAGATACAGAAAAGGTTTATTCACAGTTAGCTGTTGCCTTAGGTATAATTTTTTTTTTTAAAGAAAACAACCTAATAGCTAATAAGAAGAAATGATTAAATAGTCTATGATATAGCCATAGAATACAATGTCATGCAATCATTAAAGCACTTAAAAAGATGTTTTTAGTAATGTGGGAAAATATGTAAGTTATAATGGTAAATGAAAAATTGGGAAATAGGATATCCAATTTAATATGATCATACTCTGATATAATATGTAGGAAAAAACTGGAAGGAAACATATCAAAATATTGATCGTGACAATCTTTGGGTTTGGGACTATGGGAAACATTTTTGTGTTTTGATATTTTAAAATGATCTATAATAAGCACATATTACTTTCTATAATGAGGGGAAAAGAGCTTATCAGGAAAACTTAGAGGAGTTTTATTAGAGGGTTGAAAAGAAAATACCTCCTGAAAAGTCATCTCTGAAGAATGTAAATCTGTCATTATTTATTTATACTCATGATAAATTAGGAACAAATATGTTTCAATGTCAACAATGTTAGTAATACTTATATTTGCGTAGCGGTTTACAGTGCCTGAAAGGGCTTACGGTTTGCACATCTTCACCCCATACCTATTGTCCCATTTGATTCTTAAAGCAAGTCTGTAAAAAGTAGGTGTTTGTTTTTGTTTTTTTGTTAGTCTGTTTTGTTCTGTTTTTATTATACTTTAAGTTCTGGGGTACATGTGCAGAATGTGCAGGTCTGTTACATAGGTATCCACGTGCTGTGGTGGTTTGCTGCACCCGTCACTCCATCATCTACATTAGGTATTTCTCCTAATGCTATCCCTCCTCTACCCCCCTGCTATGCCTCCCCTAGCCCCAAGAAAATGTGTACATATATATGTACCATGGAATACTATGCAGCCATAAAAAAGGATGAGTTCATGTCCTTTACAGGGACATAGATAAAGCTGGAAACCAACATTCTCAGCAAACTGACACAAGAACAGAAAACCAAACACCGCATGTTCTCACTCATAAGTGGATGTTGAACAAAGAATAGGCATTGTTATCCTTATTTTACAGACACAGAATCCTGTGATGCTGGTAGAAATAAGAATGGGACAGGGGTGGCACTGAGCACCCCAGGAATTATAGGCTGTCCAGTCCTGAGAGTGGCCTCAGCTCTGCTTCTCACTACTGCAAGCTTCTACCAGCCCTTCTACCTGTGGGTTCCAGCTCTCTCAGCTACAAAATAAGGAAGATGCATTACTTCCCTTGGCTTTAAAAATCATATCATCTTAAAATCTGTGAGATCTTGAGAGATGATGAATTGCCTAGGAAGTCTTTAACTTTTTGATCCTCCTGATTTTTTCTGAGAGATGAGATAATAGTTTAAATTTCAAATGCATCCTCTCTTTCTTCACTTCTGCCCAAAGTAGAAATCCCTGAAATATCCTTGTTCTCTCTTTGGGAATGGTAACATAAGCAGAGCTCCATGCACGTTGACTCCGTATTCTTCCGGCTCACCTGTCTTATGAGCAGAGGCTGTGGAAACACTGACACCGTTATATGCAATGATTTATTACCGTATCTCAGGGACAGGATGCAGGGCCATGATGAAATATACCCTCGTGGACCTGACAGCAGCTCATCAGACAGCCATTCTCCCAGCCTGGCAGCTTCTTCTGTTTCTTCTCTTGTTATCCAAATAATAGAATAGTAAAATCCAAAGACTGGAGGAGAGCTCAATAGGTCAGCTCATCTAGCTCTAGGGCTGGGGTAAGGACGGCTCCTAAATCACCCAGATTTCTCCCCTTATGGAGGCTCTGTTCAATTGATAATCAATTCCAGAGCCAGAGGAAAAGGCATCAAAATGTAAAGAAAGGTTTTCCTTTCCACATCCCACTTGCATTAGAGTATAAATTATAAAGGGCACTTTAATTCCACGTCCCAGTTTCCAGCACTACAGAGACTTTATTGGTTTCATCTGAAATTATATTCACTCCAGCCCCATCATTTTTTCTCTGTCTCACAAGCTTGCCTGGAGGAGACTGATAAATGGCATCCTGCCAATCAGATCACTCCATGTCTTCAGAGGAAAGCTCCCAAGTCTTCTCTGAAACCTTAGTGTTCATTCATAAACGTTTATTAAGCACTTACTAAGTGCAAAACAAAATCCAGGGTCTTTTGCTTTTCCTCCTTCCCTTCCTTTTTTAATGGAGAAACGTTGTTTGAACTTCTACTTAGAGCGTGACAGATGCAGTGTGGAGATAATGATGAATTAGTCACTGCCAAGGAGGAGCTCACGGTCAGTGGGAGGGAAGGGGACATATAAATAAATACGAGGCAGCAAGTGGGACAGGAGAGAACACAGATGCCCAGATGTCGGAGTCAGACCGACTAGGTGTGACTCCCTGCTTGGGTCCTCATTAGCTGCCTGACCTTATAACAGGGCATGTCATTTCTATGAGTTACGCCCTTTTGTGTGAACTAGAGATGATTATACCACTCCCAAAGGTTTGGCATGCAGATGAAGTAATACAACATATGTAAAACATCTAATGCAAAACCTGGGTTATACTAGGTGATCAGTAAATATTAGCCTCCTTCCCTCTCAGCTAAATATGGTATATCATGGTAAGTGCTATGCCATAATTATCTGAGTAATGCTACCCAGGGTCGTATATCCTCAGAGCAAGAGAGAAGACTTAGGCTATGAACTTCTACCTTTTCAGGGGCACAGTGAGGGTGGTGGTGGGGTAGGGGAACCACAGGGCACTAATGTCATGGGTTTTGGGATTTTGATGAGTTTCCTGGGACAGATCATTACTCCAAGGAGAAATTAGGCTGTGGCTTCAGCTTTTTATTTTTTTTAATTTCTTTTGAGACTGAGTCTCGCTCCGTCACCAGGCTGGAGTGCAGTGGCGTGATCTCGGCTCACTGCAACCTCCACCTCCCAGGTTCAACTGATTCTCCTGGCTCAGCCTCCCGAGTTGCTGGGACTACAGGTGCATGCCACCACACCCAGCTAATTTTTTTCATATTTTCAGTAGAGATGGGGTTTCACCGTGTTGGTCAGGATAGTCTTGATCTCCTGACCTCGTGATCCACCCACCTCGGCCACCCAAAATGCTGGAATTACAGGCGTGAGCCACCGCGCCTGGCCCTTCAGCTTTATGCTAAGACATATAAGCAATTCACTCACTAGGTGGTGTCCTTGAGGGACAAGGAACTTACCTTGAGGAGAGACTCAAAATGTCTAATCTTGTTTGGGCTGCTGGAGGTGGGGGGATTGGCAAGGAGGGATGCTTTTGAAGGTAGTGGTCAGACTGTCTTCTGGTCTCACCTCCTGAATTTGTCAGATTCCTCAAGAGAGGGTGAGCTATAAGGAAGGAAACAAAGGATAAAGCTTGAATCACAAGAGATGCTACTAGAAACCCCCTTTCATAGCCTAACAAAGTTTAAAGCCAGATATGAGTCACATGAGGACCTTGCATTCTGACACAAGTGTGGTTGCAGGCTAACACCAGTGAGGTTACGGGCTGCTTCCAGGAGCCATGGCCAGGCAGGCAAAGGCAGGAGCGCAGGGTGCCCATCTGCATAAGGAAAGTGGAGTCTATCTATGCAGTGCCCAGGGAGCCACAGAACAAACATCCACATAACAGGGAATGAGAGCAAATGCCACAAAGTGAGGAAGGTGAGGACCATCGTGGCTGCCTGGGGACACATTGTGAGCACATGAGGGATTTCTCCAGACAGAAAGAAGGTGCTTGAACCTGACAAGCCATTGTAATACTTGCCATGTCTCTGGCCACTGCTGACGACTCTGCTCTATAGCTTTTGCAACTCTTATGACCGTAACTGTTTGGAACACCTGACCTAAGAGAGATATATTAAAGGTCTTCCTGGGGCCTCCAAGGTGGTCTGTTTATCAGAATCTCTGTTGTTGAGAGTATGGATATGAGATAGAGATTTAGTGACTGGTAGAATGGCAGATATGGACAGACCCAGAGAGAAGCAGATACAGAAAGAATAGCTGAGCTCTAGAATGAGATTCATGAACTCCAGCTGCTAATGGGACCATAAGACAGCTCAGTTCCTCAGAGCTCCCTGTGATTCCAGAACAAGTTATCAGCCCCAGTCTCCTGATATTTTGCTATTCCACTCTTCAGTCCTTCATGGGTTTGGTTCTTTGACCTAAATGTGGCTAAGCATCATTGTCATCATTTTCTGACTTAGCCTTAAAAACAAGTGCCTGCAGAGTGTTCATTCATTCTGTGCAAACCCAAATGCCTGAAACTTTGTTGCAAGGGTCTGAGGAGAGGGGACTCTCACTCTGATGATCCGTATTCTTCTACAGTGTCTCCAGGCTACCAAGACCGAGGAAAGGCTGTGTTCCATGTAAAGGTATTTAGTGCCCAGAAAGAAAGGGATCTGCTGTTTGAGGATTGGGAAGAAGACTCTGCAATGGAGGTTTCACTTGCGATAAAGCTGACAAGGGATGCTGGTGTGGACAGGAGCGGAGAGAGAGGGAATGTGTTCTCAGCAAAGGCAAGACTCCAGCATGTGCAGAGGCACGGAGGAATGCAAGTTTGAGTCTTGGGGAGGAGTTGCTCTGCGCGTCTTGGAGGCGTGGTGGGAGGTGAGGCAGGGAGTATCAGTTGGGTCAGACTATGAAAGGCACTGAAGCCATTGTAAGGCTTTCTTCTGGAGGTGAGTGGTGGCTTCTGGTCAAGGGAGGTACACAGCCAGCTTCCTATTTGACATGGTAACTCTGGCAGTAACTAGGAGTTCTGGTGGGTGCTAGGCAGGAAGACCATTTGGAAGCTAATGGAACAATTCAGGTAGAAGAAAGTGAGGACCTGAACTGAGGTAATGACAGTGGAGGAGAAAGAGCAGCAAGACTGGGAGAGATTTAGAAAGTCGCCATGGCTGGACTTGATGAATGACTGCATATCACTGATGAGGGAGATGAGGCAACGCAGGGAGGGTGACTCTGTTTCTGTTTGGGGCAACAGGAGCACGAAGGTGGTATACACCGAAACAGACAATCTCAGGAAGAAGAATACACTTTGGGGGAAAGGTTGATCTCTGTTCAGGAAACATTGAGTTTCAGATGCTTCTAGGACACTGTAGTCCAGGTGCTGACAGGAGTTGGAAATAGCACCCTAGAATTCAGGGGAGAGCCAGAGTTGGAGGTGTGGATTTGTGAGTATTTGGTGTGTATGTGGTTTACGTTATGGGCAAGCACGAGATCGCCCGGGAAGAGCACAGTGATGGTGACAGGACGAGAGGTCCAGGCTAAAACTGATGAAGATCAGTGTGAGAGATGGAGGCCTGAATCTAGGAGACCTATCGAGTTGAAGAAAAGTAATGAACAGAGGCACGTAGTACCCTTCCAGCCCAGGCTTCATGAGGCTGAGCCCTTTGCTCTGCAGATTTAGAAGTTCATCTTTATTAATTCACCTAAGGGATGAACTGACCAAGGTCTTGACAATTGATTCATCTAACCAAACTCAAGAATCTGCTTCCTAAACTAGAGTGAGGTTCTATTAATTCACAGGTGGAACTACTAAGATACACAAAACTAATCAGGTCCTGATGAAAGGATAGAATCTCCAAACTCATATTGCTTTGTGTGCTTTCTCCTTCAAGGTGGAGACATTTCTATTAAAAAGCGAATATTGGCTGTCATCAGTAGTATCCAGGTGTCCTATGGAATGATACAGGCGTATCTCATTTTATTGTGCTTCCCTTAACTGTGCTCTGCAAATACTGCATTTTTAAAAATAACTTGAAGGTTTGTGGCAACCTGAGTCAACCAAGTCCATCAGTACCAATTTCCCAACAACACGTGCTGATTTCATGCCTCAGTTTCAGCATTATTTAACAGTACAGTATTTCTAAATTGAGGTACGTACATTGTTTTTAAAGACATAATGCTATTGCACACATACTAGACTACCGTATCGTGTAAACATAACTTTTATATGCACTAGGAAATCAGAAAATTTATGTGACTTGCAATACCACAATACGTGCTTTATTGCAATGGTCTGGAACCAAATCCACAATATCTCCAAGGTATGCCTGTTGTATGGCTGAAAGCCCTCAAACTAATTGTGCCATAGTTAAATACATTTGATAAAACTATTTATAGTTTATTAGTGGCTCACACCTGTAATCCCAGCACTTTGGGAAGCCAAGGCGGGTGGATCACAACGTCAGAAGCTGAAGACCAGCCTGGCCAATATGGTTCAACTCTGTCTCTATTAAAAATACAAAAATTAGCCAGGCGTGGTGGTACATGCCTGTAATCCCAGCTACTTGGGAGGCTGAGACAGGAGAATCGCTTGACCCAGGAGGCAGAGGTTGTGGTGAGCTGAGATTGCACCATTGCACTCCAGCCTAGGCAACAAGAGTGAGACTCTGTCTCAAAAAAACAAAAACAAAAACAAAAACAACTTAAGTCCTTCTCTTGGATGATCACAAAGTACATATGAATTAAAGACTTTAAGGAGCTCCAGAGTAAAGCAACCTGTAATACTTAAGCCAGCATTTCCAAGTCCCTTGATCATAGAGCTCGCTCACCTGTGATGCCAGCCCTCCTTTCTGGGCCGGCATAACCTGTCTAATCAGTAGCTCCCCTTGGTTGTATAACAGACATTTCAGCCTTAACATGTTCAGATTCTTGAAGTCTGCCTCTTCCAGCTAGTTCTCATCTCCCCCATCTTAGTAAATGACACCTTCACTTTCCAGTTCCTTGGTCCCCAAATCTTGGAGGCTCTCTTCTTCTAACACGCTGCATGTAAAAATCAGCAAATCCTATTGGCTCCATGAAAACATATCCCAAATCTGACTACTTCAGTTTCATTTTGACCATTCTAGTCCAAACCGCTGCCGTCTGCCTCCTGGACTGTTACGTTAGCTATCGAAGCGGTCCCCCTGCTTCCAAACTTGTTCCCATCGTCTACTCTTCATATGGCAGCTTTTAAAACTCATTCAGATTGTGTCACCCTTCTGCTCAAAATCCTCCAATGGCTTCCCATCTCAGTCCAGTAAAAGCCAAAATTCTTAGGGTGGCCAATGACGCCCCCTACCTGATCTGGCCTTCCATTACTTCTCCGATGTGACCTCCCAGCAGTGTGCCCTTGGCTCCCTCTGCTGCAGGCACACCAACGTCCTTGCAAATCCTCCTGCCTCAGGACCTTTGCACTTGCTGTTTTCTCTGCCAGGAATGCTCTTCTCCAGACATCAGCGTGGCTCGCTTCCTTATTTCTTTAGGGTCTCTGCTCAAATGGCACTCATTTTCTAACCATCTTGTTTAAAATATATCTGCTTTGTGTTACTTCACAGCATCTATCAGTGTACCAGTGTGTGTATATATGTGTATGTGTGCGTATTTTGTTACTCTCTGCACCCCCTGCGTCCCCCACAACTAGCATATAAGCTCCATGAGAAGGACTTTGACTTATTCAGTGCTGTAGCCAGTATTTCAGAGTGTCTGACATGGCATAAATATTTTGTTAAAGATCTGAATAAACGAATAGCCCCATTACTAGATCTGCAGAACACACCTGAGAAACTGCTTTAGACTATGGATGCCTGCTCTGAGCTGTGATATAGCCCTGCCCCTCCCCTTTCCTCCCCTCCTCTCTGCTTCCCGCCCCTCCCCTCCCCTCCTCTTTGAGATGGAGTCTCACTCTCTTGCCCAGGCTGGAGTGCAGTGGCGCTATCTTGGCTCACTGAAACCTCTGCCTCCTGGATTAAAGCAATTCTCCCTGCCTCAGCTTCCCAAGTAGCTGGGACTACAGGCACCCACTACCATGTCCAGCTAATTTTTACATTTTTAGTAGAGATGGGGATTTTGTCATATTGGCTAGGCTGGTCTCAGGTGATCCTGACCTCAGGTGATCCAGCCTCCTCAGCCTCCCAAAGTGCTGGGATTACAGGCATGAGCCACCATGCCCAGCCCCCTTTCCTTTTTCATATTCCTTATCAATCATGTTATCATAGAAGTACTTGGAGTCGCAACTTTTCCAAGCTGTATTTCATGCTGGTTTCATTTGAGATTGTTTACATTATCAGATAGAAAACAATCTCCAAGTCACAGGGATGGATAGCCATTCCCAGGAATCTGAGAGGTTCCTGGGAATGGCTAATCTCATCTATTTATATTGTTTTAAAGAATAACTCATGATTTTTGAAGTTCAGTTTGTTTTCAAGGAGTATGGTTAGAAACTTGGAAAAGGCCTTCATAAAATGGAGGCTCTGAACATTGAAGACATGGGTGACTTCGGTTTAAAGTATGCTGCACTTTAAGAAGTCAAAATTTGGGGGTTTGAAATAGAAAGATGAAAAGGACCAGAGTCAGCTGATCTAGAAGTCAGTCAACACTTATGTTTGGTTTCAGGTGAATGTCTATACTCTGCTCAAGCAGAGTGTACAGTTTTGCCTTATACTTGTTTAACTGTTTACTGTTGATTTCCCCAGCTAGAGTGACAGTCCCATGAGAGGAGGGACTTTGTCTTGTCCGCTGCATTTCCAGTGCTTAAATAGTACCTGACATGTAGCAGATGCTGGTTAAATACCTGTCCCTTGGTCGTGCTTTGCACGTGTTCATTCTAGTCTTTTCCGGCTGCCTACTAAAGACTTATTCTTTGCTTCATGACTTACTCATTTGGTGTGTTTTACTTATGATGCTTAACATGTACTTTCGTACATATTAACTCAGGAGCCTGTTAAGATTTATTGAGTACCTACTATGTGATTGGAACAAAGGTACAGGAATATGTGAGGTTAGCATTCTAACCCATAAAAAGCTACTTAGTCTCCAGGGATAGTTTGTATTTTGAAGCAGGAAAAGCCTGTATAAAACTTTCTACTGAAAAAATAGAGTCAAAAATATCTAAAAGTGCTATCTGATGCTTCCTTGCCCTTTATGGAAGGGAGCAATGGAATGTATCAAATAAGTGGAAGAAATGAAGACAGAGGGAGTATCGACTTAAGTAAAAGGTCACATACTTACTAAAGCAATTGCAACACAAGCCAAGGAACGCAGAGCATTGCATAAAAGATGCTGGGTTGGGCTCGGTGTCTCCTGCCTGTAGTCCCAGCACTTCAGGAGGCCCAGGCGAGTAAATCACTTGACGTCAGGAGTTCGAGACCAGCCTGGCCAACATGGTGAAACCCCATCTTTACTAAAAATACAAAAATTAGTCAGGTATGGTGGTGGGCGCCTGTAATCCCAGCTACTCGGGAGGCTGAGACAGGAGAATCTCTTGAACCCATGAGGCAAAGGTTGCAGTGAGTGGAGATCATGCCATTGCACTCCAGCCTGGGCCACAGAGCGAGACTCCATCTCAAAAAAAAAAAAAAAAAAAAGATGCTGGATTCCACTTGCCTTCCCCTGGTGATGATTCAAAAGCCCATTGGCTTGTTTGAACTAAGATGTAAGACAGTGGCCCCAAACTCCAATCTTAATAACAGCACAAGTACTGAAGGCACTTACTCTTTCTCAAGAGTTCCAAATCCCTCTTAATACAGCTTTACATTCCAAGCAATATTTTGTTCTTGATGTTTTCTGATCTTCCAATTGTACTACACCCCTAGGAAACAACACATTTTCAACTAGTAAAGCTAATTTTCAATTAGTAAAGAAGAAAATCTTATAAACTTTCCTTCATAAACACATAGCTATACCCTTGAAAGAACCTTAGCTCATCGTGTGCTCATGAAAAGAACACAATATTCTGTATGAGTCAAACCTGAAGATGCCAAATGATGATACATAAGCTCTTAAAGAAGGTCAGAGAACTGAGCCAACACTTTAGTTTTGTTCTTTAAGGATAGAACGCTGGAGGTTCTGGGTACTGCGTATTATGCAGGAGGGGTGAGGGATGATGTCCTCATTATCCTTGTTTGCTAGATTTGGGCTGGTTGCAAGTGGGGCTGGAAAGTCCCCTGCCGGTAATAATGTCAAGTGTATTGGTACTTGTGACTCAGAAGCACCTTCAAAATTGATGTGTAAGTGTGAAGGTAAATGCTTTCTTTAAATATGGTTTCTCTTCTTATTTCTCAGTAACCCTCATGGGACGTTTTCCGTGATTTAAAGCAGAATGATTTACTGTGACTTCAATGTTCTGAGGAACTCTTCTATCTACGCTTGACCTCATCTCAGCTGCCACTGTTTTAGTAAGGGTTCTGGTTAGAAACCTTTTCTACCGAGGGTAGGAACTTTTCCACTGTAGGGGTTGGCCCTCTGAAGTTTCACTGAAAAATCAGCTCACAGAAGGCAGGTCAACTGGAGAAAAGGTATACAAGTTTTATGTGTATACACGGAAGACTTCAGAATACAAGCCTGAAGATACAGGGGAAATTGTCCTTTTTTTTTTTTTTTTTTTTTTGGTTTGAGATGGAGTCTCGCTCTGTAGCTCAGGCTGGAGTACAGTGGCACGATCTCAGCTCACTGCAACCTCTGCCTCCCAGGTCCCGGTTCAAGCAATTCTCCTACCTCAGCCTCTCAGGTAGCTGGGATTACAGGCACAAGCCACCATGCCCAGCTAATTTTTGTAGTTTTTAGTAGAGATGGGGTTTCACCATGTTGGCCAGTCTGGATCTTGAACTCCTGACCTTGTGATCCGCCTGCCTCAGCCTCCCAAAGTGCCGGGATTACAGGCGTGAGCCATGAAATTGTCCATTTTTATGCTTATGTTCAACAAAACATGGCAGCCGTGTAAAAATGTATTGCAAGCAGCCCAAGCAATGGAGTGAGACCTCGTTTCTACCGAAAAAAAAAAAAAAAAAAAAGTAGCTAGACACAATGGTGTGTGCCTGTAGTCCCAGCTATTCAGGAGGCTGAGGCAGGCTGTTCTTGGCTGCTCCCAGTTTCTGGTGACAGTCAGCATTCCTTGACCTGGGGCAGCAACACTCCAGTCTTTTCTCTGTGGCCAAATTACCTTCTCGTGTAATGTCTGTGTAACTTCCCTCTTCCTCATTGTTATCAAGTCCCCTGTTTAATGTCCTTAGGGCTCACCTAGATCATCCAGGGTGAGCTCCTCATCTCAAGAACCTTAACTTCATAGCATCTGCACAGACTCTTTTCCCACACAAGATCACATTCATAGATTCCAGGCATGAAGGCAGGGGCATGTGTTTTGGAAGGAGCACCATTCAACCCTCTCTATACACCATATTTATTATTCTGTACGTGTAGCTTAAGTTAGTCTTGACAGCAGCTACAAAGGTTTTTAAATTAGCATTCTGACCTGAACCTTCATAAATCATTATTCCTTGAGGACAGCAGCCAAGGACAAGACTAGATTAAGATTCTGAACAGGAGAATGGTTGATAGAGGGAGTTAGACACTCAGAACCAATCGCCAGAGACAAGGCAGGAAATTCACATGCGTTAAATATCTTTTCCATTCGCTTTCAAATGTGGCCTTGTGGCCAGGTGCTGTGGTTCAAACACAATTTAATAATCAGGCCTTTTATTTTTTCTGGAAAGCCTCAGATTGCTCCTAGAATCCTCAATGTGGGCAAGTGAAGAATATGGGCATTCCTAGCACTTTGGGAGGCTGAGGCAGGAAAATCGCTTGAGGCCAGGAGCTCACAGCTGCAGCGAGCTATGATCTTGATATGCAGGGAGCGCTGCTGCACTCCAGCCTGTGTATCAGAGAGCGACCCATCTCAAAAAAAAGGGGGGGGGGCCTTGTTCGATTCTTATTACAAATTGGATGGACCTAGTCTAATCCATACTTCTGCAAATAGGGAAAGAGGCTCAAGAAGCTGGGTAGCAATGTTCTTAAGTCCCACCAACCAGCAAGGGCAGAGCCAAGATTCTGACCCAAATCTCAGTTCTTGTCTCCAAAGCATACAACCCCTGTCACCACAAGCGGGGATTTCCGGGTGTATCTGGCACCTCCAAGCCCGCTGTTACCGCCATATGCCTATGTCCTCCCTCTGCTGGGGTTTCCAATAAGGAGAAGAGGACAGGGCTCTTAAGGCTTTGACAAAACTTGGGTTCTTGGTCTAGGTCAATAGTTTCTGGATTTGATACACTATATTAGGAAAGGAGAGGCAAGAAATAATTATGAATGGCATTCCTGTCTGTTGTGATCGTGTATGATTACCATCATTGCATCTTCACAGCTAGAAAACAGAACAGGTAGGACAGGCTTGAAAAATCCAAATGCGATTTTCAGGGTGGGGGATTGAGCAAGGATATATGAAGGTATCAGTGTGACAATTTAGTAATTAGTTTCTTCTTTCTTCAATAAATTTAAAGAAAAAACCCAGGGGCAATAAATTTTTTTGTGTGAAAACTAATTATGACACTTTGAATTTAAAAAACATATTTGGAGGAAAGAAAAGCAAATACATGGAAGATAAAACAACTTGGTTTTCAAGATTAACACAAGTATAAATTTTGAATATCTCTTTGGTGGGTAAGGAAACTTTTTCATTCTAACTATGAAGAACTGAAGAGAGAATTTCTTCTCTGGTCATATGCACAAACTTCAGATCCTTTTTTGCTTCACCTTAAAATTAGTTGAATAACATCAGCATCCAAGAATTTGAAGAGACCATTGTTAATAGATGGATGATAATAGTTCAACCTGCCTGAGAGAAACTGCATTTAAGGAGAAAGCTCCTGCCAGCTCAGCCCTTGGTAAGAGTGTATTTCTGCAAAAGATGGAGGTTAAATGCTTGGAATTGCTGAACAGTTACCACCTTTGCAATGGTTATTAAGCAGGGTAACCGATTTTTAATTAGATTTAAATGTGTGAATTACTAATGGTTTAATGACAAACACAATTTAATAATCAGGTCTTTTATTTTTTCTGGAAAGCCTCAGACTGCTCCTAGAATCCTCAATGTGGGCATGTGAAGAATATGGGCATTCATGGGTCTCAGAAGTTTTTCTGTTTTATCTTGTAGACAAGGGCACAGTTAACTCGATTTTATTGAATGTCTCTTCATAGTCAAGATATAGTGTTAATGCCTCAGGCGGCTTGGAGAGCCACACCAGGACACAGCCCCACTGGTTGGCTTGATTGCCTGCCCTCTCACCCGCCTGGATCCAGCTCTTGGAAGTGTTTTACTTTTCACCGGAATACTTCCAGAGGATGTCAACTGATTAGCCAATCAAGCTGGGTGCTGATAAGATGTATAACCCTCCAGGCACATTTAAATCCTATTAGTGGATTCTTCCAGAGAGAAAGCCTGTGAGACGTACAGAGATGAAGCTGTGATAGTGGAATAACAGATCTGGGGTTAACACTTCCTGGCGGGGGAGCCTGCCTGGAGTGTCTCATGTCTCTCCAATGATGGCAGATACCTCCTTTCTAACTGGGAGCTGACTGAGCTGGCCATTCTGAAAGCAGTAGCTGTGGTTATAGCCGAAATGACAGTTGCACATGCTCAGCGTAAAAGGGACTGTGATCGTTTAAGTCATCTTCACACCTGATCACCGGTGTCTGCAAACTCCAAAAGCAAAGTGTACTTGGTACCATGAACTCTCCATGCCCTGTGGCTTAAGGCTGTCTCTGGCCATCACTCACAAAGTCTGGGGCATGCTCAGTCTTCTGGAATTCATAGCTATCGGCCAGGATGATGGTGTCTTTCTACGCTGAAAAAATGTCTTTCAGATGTTACTAAAATTTTAAACAAACACTGTTTCGGCAAAGATGTCACCCAGAGGCTATTTACATTTACGATAGTGGGTACATTTAGTAATAATAATCTGTAATATTTACAGAAAACTTATTGGCCATTAACTTTTGTCTTCAAACAACCCTATGAGGGAGGTAGTAGTATCCTAATTTACAGATGAGGAAACAGACAGAGAGGTTAAGTAACTTGCAGAAGGTGATACAGCTGGTAAGTAGCAGAGCTGGTTCCAAAGCCCACACTCTTAACTATAATGCTAAAAGTTGCATATATAATCTATCTGCTTCTTACTTTCAGTTGCGTAAATGATTTTGCCACGGGGATGAAGACAGCTTGAACAAGGGCAATATGGACAGCAGGGAGGCACTAGAGCATGATAGTCTAAAGCATGGATTCCTGTGTCACCTAGTAATGAGTTGATCCCCCAGGTCTAGCACATACAGCTGTGAAAGCTTGGGCAAAATATCTTATGACTTCAGTTTTCTCATCTGCAAAATGGGGACAACAAGGGTACATAACTCATAGGATTGTAACAGTTATATGTGACAAGTGTGACAATACCTAACATCAATTGAATGTTTCTTTTAGTGCCAAAGATGAGAAAGATAGAAGTGATTATCTTTGCCCTTGGCATGTAAATACTTGCATTAGCTATTATAATAATTATTATTTTATTACTGCCTGTCAAACCCACTTTGACAAACTTCAAGAGATTATCAACTTCTTTTGCCATATCAGAATTCTGACCCCAGAGGTTCAAACCAATATAGCCTAATAGGAACAACTCCAGAGTGCATTTCCCAGCAAGCACAATGCAAAGGGTGACTGCTCACTGCATTTCCAAACAAGTTTTCACTGCCCACAGTCCAGGAGATTCCCAGACCGAAAAGCGCCATGAGTTTTCAGCATGGCTGGTGCCATGGGTTGGCGCACAGAAACTCACACAAATCTGGGCAGCCATTTCAACTGGCACTTGAAATGCCTGGGAGACAGAGCCTCCAGCTGAAGTGAAAGGGAGGGGGCTGAGACAGGGAGCCAAGTGATCTGGCTTAGCAGGTACCACCCCCACGAAACAAGCAATCTGAAACACTGTGGATTGAGAGTTTCGCAGAAAGCACAGCTAGATCCAGGGTGGTCCAGCTCAGTGGAGGAAAGGCCATCTGCCACTACCGAGGCAGTTCACACAGCAGCTGGGTGGAACCTGCGGCAGCTCAGCAACACCTCTGCTGGCAGACTGTGACTAGACTACTCCATGCTGGGCAGGGCATCTCTGAAAAAAGGCAGCAGCATGTCAGGAACTTATAAATAAAGCCAACCTTCCTAGGTCAGAGCAACTGGGAAAAGAGGAGGTTGTGAGTTAGACTGCAGCAGACTTAAAGGTGCCTGCCCAGCAGCTCTGCATGAAGCAACAGAGCTCCCAGCACAGCACTTGAGCTCCTATAAGGGACAGACTGTCTCCTCAAGCAGCTCCCTGACCCCCTTATACCCAGAGATACCTCATAAAGGAGTGCTCAGGCCAACATCTGGTGGGTACCCTGCTGGGAAGAAGATAACAGAAGAAGAAACTGGCAGCAACCTTTACTGTTCTGCAGCCCCTGTGGGTGATCCCCAGGCAAGCAGGGTCTGGAGTGGACCTCCAGCAGTCCTGCAGCAGAGGGGCCTGACTGTTAGAAGGAAAACTAAGAAACAGAAAGAAATAGCTTCATCATCAACAAAAAGGACGTCCACTCAGAGACCCCATTGGAAAGTCACCAAATACAAAGACCACAGGTAGATAAAGCCACTAAGATTGGAAGAAACCAGTGCAAAAAGGATGAAAACATCAAAAACCAGAATGCCTCTCCTCCTGTAAGGGATCACAACTCCCCACCAGCTAGGGATCAAAGATGGATGGAGAATGAATCTGATGGATTGACAGAAACAGGCTTCAGAAGGTGGGTAATAATAAACTTCTCAGAGCTAAAAGAACATGTGCTAACCCAATGCAAAGAAACTAAGAACCTGGAAAAAAGGATAGATGAGACACTAATTAGAATAAACAGCTTAGAGAAGAATATAAACGATCTGATGGAGCTGAAAAACACAGCACGAGAACTTCATGAAGCATACACAAGCTTCAATAGCCAAATTGACTAAGCAGAAGAAAGGATATCAGAGATTGAAGGTCAACTCAATAAAATAAAATGAGAAGGCAAGAATAGAGGAAAAGGAGTGAAAATAAATGAACAAAGCCTCCAAGAAATATGGGATTATGTGAAAAGACCTAATCTATGTTTGATGGGCGTACCTGAATGTAACAGGAAGAATGAATCCAAGCTGGAAAACACTCTTCAGGATATTATCCAGGACAACTTCCCCAACCTAGCAAGGCAGGCCAACATTCAAGTCCAGGAAATATAGAGAACACAACAAAGATATTCCTCAAGAAGAGCAACATCAAGGCACATAATTGTCAGATTTACCAGGGTTGAAATGAAGGAGAAAATGCAAAGGGCAGCCAGAGAGAAAGGTCGGGTTACCCACAAAGGGAAGCCCATCAGACTCACAGGAGATCTTTCAGCAGAAACCCTACAAGCCAGAAGAGAGTGGGGGTCAATATTTAACATCCTTAAAGAAAAGAACTTTCAACCTAGAATTTCATATCCATCCAAACTAAGCTTCATAAGTGAAGGACAAATGAAATCCTTTACAGACAAGCAATTGCTGAGAGATTTTATCACCAATAGGCCTGCATTACAAGAGCTCCTGGAAGAAGCACTAAACATAGAAAGGAACAACCAGTACCAGCCACTCCAAAAACATACCAAATGGTAAAGACCATCGATACAATGAAGAAATTATGTCAATTAATGGTCAAAACGACCAGCTGGCATCAAAATGGCAGGATCAAATTCACACATAACAATATTAACCCTAAATGTAAATGGGCTAAAAGCCCCAATCAAAAGACACAGACTGGCAAATTGGATAAAAAGTCAAAACCCATCAGTGTACTGTATTCAGGAAACCCATCTCACATGCAAGGACACACATAGCCTAAAAATAAAGGGATGGAGGAAGATTTACCAAGCAAATGGAGAGCAAAGAAAAGCAGGAGTTGCAATCCTAGTCTCTGATAAAATGGACTTTAAACCAACAAAGATCAAAAGAGACAAAGAAGTGTATTACATAATGATAAAAGGATCAATGCAACAAGAAAAGCTCATGATCCTAAATACATATGCACCCAATACAGGAGCATCCAGGTACATAAAGCAAGTTCTTAACGATCTAAAAAGAGACTTAGGCTCCCACAAAATAATAGTGGGAGACCTTAACACTTTGCTGTCAATATTAGCCAGATCAACAAGACAGAAAATTAACAAGGATATCCAGGACTTGAACTCATATCTGGACAAAGCAAACCTAATAGACATCTACAGACATATCCATTCCAAATCCACAGAATATACATTCTTCTCAGCACCGCATTGCACCTACTCTAAAATTGACCACATAATTGGAAGTAAATCACTCCTCAGCAAATGCAAAAGAACAGAAATCATAACAAACAGTCTCTCAAACCAGGGGGAAATCAAATTAGAACTCAGAATTAAGAAACTAACTCAGAACTGCACAAATTCATAGAAACTAAACAACTGGCTCTTGATGTTGACTGGATAAACAATGAAATGAAGGTACCAATAAAGATGTTCTTCAAAACCAACAAGAATGAAGACACAATGTACCAGAATCTCTGGGACACATTTAAAGCTGTATCTAGAAGGAAATTTAAAGCAATAAATGCCCACCAGAGAAGCAAGGAAAGATCTAAAATCAACACCCTATCATCAAAATTGAAAGAGCTAGAGGAGCAAGATCAGAAAAATTCAAAAGCTATTAGAAGACAAGAAATAACTAAGATCAGAGCGGAACTGAAGGAGACAGAGACACAAAAAACCCTTCAAAAATTAATAAGTCCAGGAGCTGGTTTTTTGAAAAGATTGACAAAATAGACCACTAGCCAGATTAATAAAAAAGAAAAGGGAGAAGAATCAAATGAATGCAATAAAAAACAAAAAAGGGGATATCACCACCAATTCCACAGAAATACAAACTACCAACAGAGATTACTACAAACAGCTCTATGCCCATAAACCAGTAAACCTGGAAGAAATGGATATATTCCTGGACACTTTCACCCTCCCAAGCCTAAACCAGGAAGAAGTTGAAACCTTGAACAGACCAATAAAAAGAGCTGAAGTTGAGGCAGCAATTAATAGCCTACCGACCAAAAAAAGTCCAGGTCCAGACGGGTTCACAGCTGAATTCTACCAGATGTAGAAAGAGGAGCTGGTACTATTCCTTCTGAAACTATTCCAAACAAACCAAAAACAGGGAATCCTTCCCAAATCATTTTATGAGACCAACATCATCCTGATACCAAAACCTGGCAGAGACTCAACAAAAAAAGAAAACTTCAGGCCAATATTCATGATGAACATCAGTGCAAAAATCTTCAATAAAATACTGGCAAACCAATTTCAACAGGACATCAAAAAGCTTATCCATCACGATCGAGTAGGCTTCATCCTGGGAATGCAAGGCTGGTTCAACATACGCAAGTCTATAAATGTAATTCACCACATAAACAGAACCAAAGACAAAAACCACATGATTATCTCAATAGATGCAAAGAAGGCCTTTAACAAAATTCAACAGCACTTTATGCTAAAAACTCTCAATAAACTAGGTATCAACGGAATGTATCTCAAAATAATAAAAGCTATTTATGACAAACCTACAGCCAATATCATACTGAATGGGCAAAAACTGGAAGCATTCCCTTTGAAATCTGGCAGTAGACAAGGATGTCCTCTCTCACCACTTCTATTCAATATAGTGTTGGAAGTTCTAGCCAGAGCAATTAGGGAAGAAAAAAAAAAATAAAGGGTATTCAATTAGGAAAGGAGGAAGTCAAATTGTCATTATTTGTAGACAACATGATCATATATTTAGAAGACCCTATCATCTCAGCCCAAAATCTCCTTAAACTGATAAGCAACTTCAGCAAAGTCTCAGGATACAAAATCAATGTGCAGAAATCACAAGCATTTCTATACACCAATAGCAGACTAACAGAGAGCCAAATAATGAGTGAACTCCCGTTCGCAATTGCTACAAAGAGAATAAAATATATAGGAATACAACTAACAAAGGATGTAAAGGACCTCTTCAAGGAGAACTACAAACCTCTGATCAAAGAAATAAGAGAGGACACAAACAGATGGAGAAACATTCCATGCTCATGGTTAGGGAGAATCAGTATCATGAAAATGGCCATACTGCCTAAAGTAATTTACAGATTCAAAGCTATCCCCATTAACCTACCAATGATCTTGACAGAACTGGAAAATACCACCTTAAACTTCATATGGAACCAAAAGAGAGCCCACATAGCTAAGACAATCCTAAGCAAAAAGAACAAAGCCAGAGGCATCACACTATCTGATTCCAAGCTGTACTACAAGGCTACAGTAATCAAAACAGCATGATACTGTACCAAAACAGAGATATAGACCAATGGAACATAACAGAGGCCTTGGAGGCAACGCCACACATCTACAACTAACTGATTGTTGGCAAACCTGACAGAAACAAGCAATGGGAAAAGGATTCCCTGTTTAATAAATGGTGTTGGGGAAACTGGCTAGCAGTGTGCAGAAAGCAGAAACTGGACCCCTTCCTGACACCATACACTAAATTTAACTCCAGATGGATTAAAGACTTAAACATAAGACCAAACACCATAAAAACCCTAGAAGAAAACCTACGCAAAACCATTCAGGACATAGGCATAGGCAAAGACCTCATGACTAAAACCCCAAAATCATTGACAACAAAAGCCAGAATAGACAAATGGGATCTAATTAAACTCCACAGCTTCTGCACAGCAAAAGAAACAATCATTAGAGTGAACCAGCAACCAACAGAATAGGCAAAAATTTTTGTGATCTACTCATCTGACAAAGGGCTGATATCCAGAATCCACAAAGAACTAAAACAGATTTACAAGAAAAAAACAAACAAGCCCATTCCAAGTGGGTGAAGGATATGAACAGACACTTTACAAAAGAAGACATACATGAGGCCAACAAACATATGAAAAAATGCTTATCATCACTGGTCATTAGAGAAATGCAAATGAAAACCACATTGAGATACCATCTCATGCCAGTTAGAATGGCAATCATTAAAAAATCTGGAGACAACAGAGGCTGGAGAGGATGTGGAGAAAAAGGAATACTTTTACACTGTTGATGGGAGTGTAAATTAGTTCAACCATTGTGGAAGACAGTGTGGCACTTCCTCAAGGACCTAGAAATAGAAATTCCATTTGACCCAGCAATCCCATTACTTGGTATATACCCAAAGGATTATAAATCATTCTATTATAAAGACACATGTGCACATATGTTCATAGCGGCACTGTTTACAATAGCAAAGACCTGGAACCAACCCAAATGCCTACTGATGATAGACTGGACAAGGAAAATATGGCACATATACACCATGGAATATTATGCAGCCATAAAAAATGATAAGTTTGTGTCCTTTGTAGGGACATGGATAAATTTGGAAATTGTCATTCTCAGCAAACTGACACAATAACAGAAAATCAAACACCGCATGTTCTCACTCATAGGCAGATGTTGAACAATGAAGGCACAGGGACACAGGGAGGGGAGCATCACACACTGGGGTCTGTTGGGGGGGGCCAAGGGAGGGACAGTGGGGGTGTGCGGAGGTCATGGAGGGATAACATGGGGAGAAATGTCAGATGTAGGTGATGGGGGGATGGAGGCAGGAAACCACATTGTACGTGTGTACCTTGCAACACTCCTGCATGAGCTGCACATGTACCCCAGAACCTAAAGTACAATCAAAAAAACAGAAAAAGAATTCTGACCCACTGAATATGGTTCTTTATAAGTGGGTCAGGAATGGATCCTGGAAATCTTTTTTGTTATGTACAATTTCACCTATAATTTATTTTCCATTTTAATCTAATGCATAATTGAACACCCTTTTAGAATATCACATTATATATTGCTTCTGTTACTCTCAGAAATATTTCATCTTTGTCATAGGATATTACTAAATCTAGCTGAATTTCCAACTTTCCAAGAACCTGATAAACATGTTCATTTTTCTTCACAGATTAATAAGAAGGAAATTAACTCTGAATCCTGATTCTTATCTACAGTTCAAGGGGAAAAATAGTTAAAATGACTGGAAAACATAGTCACAGTCAAAATGATGGGGTTATTCCACATCTGTCAGAAGTACTCAGGAGCTGCAAAGTAGCACCTGCAATAACAGCCTTGATTTTCTAATCCATTTCACAATCCACTCTTGGCAAGAAGCTCTTTCTACCTTTTGAACTGTCAGATTCTTGGGCTGAGCAAATAAGGTACAGCTTTTCGATTACACAATGAGTGCCTTCTCAGCTTAGAAACTGATTTCACATTACCAGCATGATTTATCAAGGAGAGAGCCATCTTAAGGCACTAGTCTAAATTATAGAGGTGGCCCTGGGGTGTAAGCAAAAGCACTGCGGAATTTCAGATATAATAAAACAGAGTGAGCCTGCTATTACCTATGTCCTAGATACAAAAGATGCTCATCTGATAGCCTGGGAGAGCTGGCACCAACACCCCACTTTATTAGGGGGCTACTGTTTCATATTTCCAGGCCAGGAAGCCCTATTTCTTGGTAGCTAGAAGTGTATTCATTAAAAAAAAACAAAACAAAACGAACTAAGTTTGGATCACTCTTACCAAGCAATCAAGCATAGTTGCTTGATTGGGGCCAGCTGGAAGCCAGCTAGGTGGGTCAAGTTAGCTGACTTCTTTTCAATTAATGCTTTTTGCCCCTCCTCCATAGGCCTGCCCAAGGCATTCAGTGCCCACGCTTCCCTCTTTCTTCAAGCAAAACCAGCTCTCACACCCTTTATATATATATTTTTGAGATGGAGTCTCGCACTGTTGCCCAGGCTGGAGTGCAGTGGCATGATCTTGGCTCACTGCAACTTCTGCCTCCCGGGTTCAAGCGATTCTCCTGCCTCAGCATCCCAAGTAGCTGGGACTACAGGTGCCCACCACCACACCCAGCTCATTTTTTGTATTTTTAGTGGAGACAGAGTTTCATCATGCTGGCCAGGCTGGTCTCAAACTCCTGACCTGGTGATTTGCCCACCTCAGCCTCCCAAAGTGCTAGGATTACAAGCCCGAGCCACCGCGCCCAGCCGCTCTCACACCCTTTAATCAAGCATCAGTACAGCTGACCCTTGACCACTGCAGGCATTAGAGGCACTGACCTAGTGCACAGTAAAAAACCTGCGTAACTTTTGACTCCTCCAAAACTTTAATGATAGCCTCCTTGGACCAGAAAACTCACCAAAAACATAAACCAATAATATATGTGATTAACACATATTTTATATAGGTATTAGATACTATATTTGTTGATAAAGTAAACTAGAGAAGATGTTCTTAAGAAATTAATAAACGGCCAAGTGTGGTGGCTCATGTCTGTAATCCCAACACTTTGGGAGGCTGAGGGGGGTTAATTGCTTAAGCCCAGGAGTTTAAGACCAGGCTGAGAAACATAGCAAATACAAAAAATACAAAAATTCGCTGGGAATGAATGCACATGCCTGTTTTCAGCTACTTGGGAGGCTGAGGTGGGAGGATCACTTGGGATGGGAGGTCGAGGCTGCAGTGAGCTAGGATTGTGCCACTGCACTCCACCTTGGGCAACAGAGCAAGACCCTGTATCAAAAAAAAATCATAAAGAAGAGAAAATATATTTACCATTTATTAAAGGGAAGTGGACCATCATAAAGTCTTCATCCTCGTCATCTTCACGTTGTGTAGGCTGAGGAGGAGGAGGGAGAGATTGAGTTGGTCTTGCTGTCTCAGGTGTGGCAGAGACAGAGGAAAATCCACAATTCATATATAAGTGGACTTGCACAGTACAAACCCAGGTTGTTCAATAGTCAACAGTACTGTAAAGTGCTGTATCTTCTTAAGGCTTTTACTATTGCTCTTCCAACTCATTTATACTGTCAGGGGCCAAATCCCTAATTATAGGGTTGGGGGACAGCATCATGGAGGAACAATTGAATAAGAAGATTGGATGTTCAAAGTCTGAGGTTTAGATCTGCTATCTAGCAGGATTTTCACCCACCCATTCATCTTGACCCTCAGTTTCTTTATCTGTCAAATGGCTAGGTTGGAGAATCTGAATTTTTATAACTCATAGGCTCATGGATCATTTGTGATGCTCATTCCAGAGAAGAGGAAAGCAAAATACAGTGTTCTTTTTTCTGCTCTGATTGGCAATTCTAACAGAGTTAGAATCTAAACTCATGGGGGAACATTTTGAGGATGTTAACACATTATCCCTGAATATACGCCTCATCATGGGTGTGGAAATAGGGAGAATTGGCATGAATTCAGTGTCTTGTGAAGTGCATGCTGTGGCCTATAGGATTCTCACCACCACTCTTTGAAGGATATAATGTTATTGTCAAAGTGGAGGTGAGGATATTAAGAATTAGAGAGGTCTTATCCAAGGCTATTCCACTAGAGAGTGGCAACGTCTATCAATTTTCCCAGTGTCTACCACAAGACTGGCCCCATGCATAATATCTGACTTGAAAGGCTATTCTGGGCAAATTCCTGTGATCCCAGGTGGGAAGTCCCAGCTGCTCTGCTTCTTTGCCCCTCCCCAACATCCTTGTGTTCAAAGAATCTGGATTTCTTTAGACTCAGGAATCCAGCATTAGATGGGTAGTTGTACCTGAGACAGTGCCAAAGAACACGCTTTACCTGGGCCAGCTTCAACCATGGGTGGTCGGCAGATGACCAGCTAATGTTCTTGGAAGAGGATCAAAAGGTCTCATGTTATGCCTCATCGCTTATCTGTTAGGGTGGTCAACTTGCCTCAATCTCCCAGGGATGTTCTCAGTTTTAAAACTGAAACTCCCGGGTCCACAGAATGCCCTCTGTCCCAAGAAAACAGAATGTTGGTCATTCTGTAGTTTCTAGAGCTCTGAATGTCTGTAATTGGGAGAATATACCTTATACTCTACATTCAATACAGATAAAACAAATGTCTGCCTGTTGGCACGTTACCTTATCAAACTTGGAGGTTTTGTTTGAGATGGCCTGCTGCACATAGAGACTTCTACGTAGTATGTAAAGTTTATTTTGAGGCAGGGAGACTCAAATCAGCCAAAACCTGGATACACTGAGAAACCTCGAGATGATTGCTTGGGAAAGCAATGCCACAGGTGTGTTCTCACGAGCACGAGCCCTGCTCCTGATTGATGCTCCCAATTGCAGGGAGCTGCTTCCCACCTGAGTAAGTCTGTTGCTTAAGAAGCAGGTGAGTGGCCACAGACAATTGTTTGTTTAACGAGGAACTACAGTTATTGATTCTCTTCAGCCAACCTGGGAAAACTGGGTAATTACAATTGCAAGGGGCCGACTCTAACTTAAAGGTACATGCACAGGCTCAGATGTGGATATTCTTAGTTTAAATGTGTGTCCCCACCCAACACTTATATTGAAATGTAATTCCCAATGTTGGAGGTGGGGCCTGGTGGGAGGTGATTGGATTGTGGAGCCAGATTTCTCATGAATGTACACAGAATGAGTTGCCCACCCTTGTTCTAATTGAAGGGAGAAAGCGATTTCCAAAATTCATGCAATGAATGAATTGGGGATGTTCCAGGGAGAAATGGGCACCTTCCAGGAAAAGAAAAGAGCATTGGCATTTGTTGAATACCATGCCAGGCATTTAATGCATATCATTTAATTTGATTCTTTTGGTAACCTTCCTTGTACATCATCACCCCTCTACACTGGGTCCATTGCACAGATGAGGAAAAGGAGGCTCAGGCCCAGGGAGAGGGTAAGGGCTTGCGCAAGTTCACATGGCTGTCTGACTTCCATTCTCTATCCAGTCTACACATTTAAACTATGAGAGTGTCCACATCTGAGCCTGTGCATGTACCTTTAAGTTAGAGTCCGCCCCTTGCAATTGTAATTACCCAGTTTTCCCCGGTTGGCCGAAGAGAACCAATAACTGTCGTTCCTGGTTAAACAAACAATTCTCTGTGGCCACTCAGCTGCTTCTTAAGCAACAGACTTACTCAGGTGGGGCAGGGCACAGAGAACGGACTTCATCAGCTTGCCCCAGGAGGCCCTGTGTGCACAGGAATTACCTGCTGATTTTTGAGAGTAGGGAAGCCACCGTGGGACAGTTCTTTAGCACAGCCTCATGTGCCAGTGCCAGGAGGCAACAGATGTGGATGCTGACATAGTTTGGATGTGTGTTCCCACCCGAATCTCACATTGAAATGTAATCCTCAATGTTGGAGGTGGGGCCTGATGGGAAGTGGTTGGATCATGGGGCCAGATTTCTCATGAAGGATTTAGCACCATTGCTCTTGGTGTTGTCCTTGAGACAGTGAATTCTTGTGAGAGCTGGTTGTTTAAGGGTATGTAGCAGCTCTGTCTTCACTCTCTTGATCCTGCTTTGGCTATGTGAAGTGCCTGCTCTCGCTCTGCCTTCTGCCATGATTGTAAGCTTTCCCAGAAGAGGCCTCCCCAGAAGCCAAGTGATGCTGGTGCCATGCTTGTAAAGCCTGCAGAATCATAAGCCAATTAAACCTCTTTTCTTATAAATTACCCAGTCTCAGGTATTTCTTTATAGTGATGCAAGAATGGCCTAATACAGATACCAAAGAGCAAATGTACCCAGACAGCAAACAGAACTACTGGAAGGCACAGGAACCAGTAGAGGTAGCCAAGCAAAGTTACCAGGTGGCCCACAGCTGGGGCTGGAGAGTGGTGTCCCAAATACGCCTGAGCATCAGAGGGCGGCATGCAGCTCAACACCACCCTGGCCCCACTCCCTGGAAATTCTGATTCAGGGAATCTGAGGCAGGATGGAAAGGTGCACTTTAAACAAGCCGACTTAGGCACTGCCAATTTGGGAACTACTGATTTACAAGGTAGAACCCAGAACCCAGAAAATGAGGCCTGCATCCTGTTCCTTTCTCAGCTACAGACTAACTTTGAAGAACAATTTTAAATCGTAGGTGCCTTCTGTGATGGTGTGAGTAAGTAAGTTGCCCTGTGGGTGGTCAAAACATGGCACAGCACTCATTTATCACATTCATGCCTCAGGTCCCCTGAATGTGTGATGAAGCAATATCTGAAAGCACTTTTCTGAAATCTCTTGAGGATAAGTTCAACGAAAACATGGAGCACTACGAGCTCTCTGGAGGAGAGGAATTCCATGTCTATTACAATAGTACTTAACTGTAGTAGCCAAATGAAGTGCCATTTTAAAATTCTTGGTCATCTTGAAGATACAGTTCTTGAGTCATGAAACCCATAACAGTCTCTTAATTATTCAGGTGAAAATCAGTTGGAACTACGTGCATCATCTTTCCATACTTGGAGGGGAAAGCAGCTATCAAGGGTCCTTCTTTCTTCTCCTGACCACAAGCACTTTATGTAAACCTACCAGTCTGTGTTCATGGGTAGAGGGACCAGTTCACTTGAGTTCCTATTTCATTGGGTAGCTAATGCAGGAAACCTTAACAGAGTCTCTGGTGTGCAAATGGACTTTGTTTCAAAAGTTCATTTGGAACTTGGAAACCGACAATGTGTCTAAACTGTGGTTGGTTCACTTCCCTTCCCTCACATCCATAAAAATATCATTTAACAGTTACCCGAAGTCCTGAACAAAGAAAGTGAGAGAACTTGGTGATTACATTTAGCACTGTGTTTATGGGGTAACACATAGAGCAAAGAAAAAACAGATTCCTGACACAGTGACATCTGGGATTGGGGACACCTGTCTTCCCCTAGAAAAAAGGACAGTCTCTCTCTTCAGCTGGCCAAGGGGAGAAGAACACTCAGCTGCACATCGAAGTTGGCGGTGGCTCCTGTGACCTGGCTGGGCTAGGTTGGGTTTGGGTTTTAAGGTGTAAGAATAAGATTGTTGGGTCTTCAGTTGTGGGATGGAGATATTCAGAATCAACCTGTGTCCATCAGCAGATGAATGGATAAACTGTGGCATATGAATACAGTGGAATACTATGCAGCCTTTAAAAATAAGGAAATTCTATTACGCATGACACAAGGATGGAATTAGAGAACATTATGCTAAATGAAATGAGTCAGGCACAGAAAGATAAATACTGCATGTTCTCACTTTTTGTGGGATCTAAAACTCATAGAGTAGAATGGCAGTTACTAGAGGTGGGGGTGGAGGGGAAAATGAGGAGATGATGGTTACAAGGTACAAAGTCTCAGTTAAACAGGAGGAATATGGGTTTTTTTCTGAGTTCTTTTGAACAGCATGGTGAATATAGTTAATAATAGAGCATTGTACATGTCAAATTGCTAAGAGAAGAAATTTCAAATGTTCTCACTACAAAAAGTGATAAGTATTTGAGGTGATAGAGATGCTAATTAACTTGATTTAATTATCCCACATTGTATTCATAAATCATGTTATACTCTAATATATATATATATATATATATATATATATAATTTACAATAAAACAAAAAAATCCCAAATATTTGGGAAGTTCAGCAATTCACCTGCCAAACCACATCTTCCAAACTTCCTCACACCCGGAGTGGACAAAAAGACTTTAGCACGTTGCAAAACCCATATTTATAGAAAATATGGGTGCAAAAGGCCAAGACTTGTCATCACTTGAAAGGTTTGTGCTTATCTGGTGGCAATTTTTACAAAACAAAACACCCACTCAAGCTTCTAAAGATGCTAGTTACCAGATATTTCAGAAGAAGGAGCCAGTGAGTTGCAGCAGGAAAGCTGTGTCTGCTTCTGAGGCAGCCTGGCCACTCACTGCAGACGAAAGGGCAGGGTTCCATGCTAGTGCTCTGGTGAACTCAGGGCCAAGGCCTTGTGTTCACTGGGTGTGCTGGTTTCTCTCCATTTGCCCCTCTCCCTCCCCTAAATCCATTCTCTGCCCTTTTCTGCTTTGCTCCGAGCCTGGGCAGTCTGAGCCCTAAGAATCGCCCCAGCTGGGCTGCCTTGCCCTCCAGCTTCCTGACGTGTTCAGCCAATGGAAAGCACGCGGGAGAAGAGAGAAGCTGAGATGTTTCTTCTGTGTCCATCTGCATTGGCACCACAATGGAGACACTGGCTGTGCTTCTTGGTGACAGCAGCCATTCCTTCACTGCCCTGTCTTCAAGCCTGGAGACGTTATGACGTCCTGCTGCTAGTCTCTGGGTGCTTCAACACCTCCTGTTGACTCCTTAGCTCTGCCCATTCCTTCTTTAAATGGAACCACCATGTATACGCTCTTCAATGGAACTGCCTGAAAGGAATTCTCTTTCCATGATCTCTGCTGACACCATGGAAATATATTATGTTCAAAAGACTTTGACTCAATAGAATTGAATTCATAGCCATAGCACTTTGCTCCTTGCCATGTACTGTCCCCACCAAGATCACTTTGCTCATCTTTCCAGGCTAAGAGGCAGAAAACAGATTATCCCTTGAGACTGTTCTACCCCACCCACCTCCAGGTCTTTCTTCTTCAGCTGCCTTTCCTCGTGCCCCACACCCCACACTAGCACCTGCTCCATTTCTCATTCCTGCAGGGCTTTCCTCTCTCAATGAGCTCTCACCTTAGAAGGCAGATTTGTCAGTGAAAGCCCCAAAGGGTTTTGCCATCACACCTTTATTCTTTCTTGGTTCTGTTGTGTGGGCTGGGGTCCAGTGTGGGCAGAATTCCATCACCCAAAAGGGTTTGATTTTTGTCTCCCACACCTCTCCAGCTCCATGCTTTTTAGCTAGAGCATTGAACTTGAGCCAATGTGTAATTTTTGTATGCTTTAATTTCTATGTACAAAATGGAGATCACACGTTCCCTCATTTTCATCCTCTTCCCCATTGAGCTCTTTGTTCTTCCCTCTCCCATGCCCTCCCGATTCTCTCCTCTTCCCATGACTTCAGCTGATGGACAGTCAGGCCTTCATCACCTTGAGAAGGGATGAATTTGATGACTTGTCCCCAGCCCTGGTCACTGTCCACAGCAGCCTGGCCTGTGCCACTGGGCCATGGTATTTCAGAAGTGCCTCACCCACCACAGCAGTCATGGTCCCACTGTGTTTGAGCTCAGGTACCGCCCTCAGATGGGGCTCTGGCTTCCTGGCCTTGTCTCCCATTTCTTCTCTCACATACCCCCTCTGCTCAAGACAATTCACGCTAGCCTGTTTCCAGAAAAAAACTCACCACTTCTGGCCTGATATGGTTTGGCTGTGTCCCCGCACAAATCTCCTCTTGAATTGTAGCTCCCATAATTCCCACATGTCATGAAAGTGACCCAGTGGGAGGTAATTGAATTGTGGGGGAGGGTCTTTCCTGTGCTGTTCTTGTGATAGTAAGTCTCACGAGATCTGATGATTTTATAAAGAGGAATTCCCTGTTCCCTGTATATGTTTTCTCTTGCCTGCTGCCATGTGAGACGTGACTTTGCTTCTCCTTGCCTTCTGCCTTGATTGTGAGACCTTCCCAACCATGTGAAACTGTGAGTCAGTCAAACCTCTTTCCTTTTTAAATTACCCAGACATGAGTATGTCTTTATTAGCAGCATGAGAACAAACTAATACGTGGCCTTTGCTGACACTATTTCCTCCTCATGAAATATTCTTTCAGCTCAGCAAATTGAGAGCCTAATTTCTGCTCAAATTAAATGCCACCTCCTTCATGACATTTTCCTTCATAGCAACAGCCACAAGTAAGCCCCTCTGCTGCTGTGCTCCCCACCTACAGCACTCTCGTGTACCAGCTGCGAATGCTGTGTGCCGACCCACTTGTCTCCTCTCCGCTGCTAGATAACATGTATGCCTAAGGAGTGCAGGGAAATGTTGCTTGGAATTAGAAGATGGGGCCCGACGTCAACCTGGTTGTTAACACTGGAAGGTGACTTAGCTTTTCTGGCCTTCAGTTTCCTTATCTATTAAATGAAGTGGTTGACCCAGGTGCCCTTGAAGGTCTCCACCTGCACTGTTTCTGTGAGCTCTTTAGCAGAACTTGAGAGTCCACCCAGCAATATGTATGTATCTTCTCTCTGTGCCTCTGCCTCTTCCTGGAAGGGGATGAGAATTAGTTGAGCGTTTTCTCAGTGGCCAGTGGGCTACCCAGGAATGCAGACGGCACTGACAGGGTAGTTAAGAGAACGGGCCTTGGGTCACTCAGATTGGAGTTTGAATCCAGCTCTATGCTTTTTAGCTAGAGCATTGAACTTGAGCAAATGTGCAACCTTTGTATACTCCAGTTTTTATTTATGAAATGGAGGTCTAACAACTTCTACCCCAGAGGGCTGCTGACAGGTTAAGAAGATAATTCAATGAAGGTCTCATAATACACAGTATATAGGTGTATGAGTGGTGAAGACCCACCTTCTGTCAAGACAGTGTGTGGGAGTTTACTTAACCAGGTCTGGGTCTCAGCCATGGATGCATATTAAAATCATCTGGGAAGTTTTTAAAAAAATGCCATCACCTGGGCCCTAGTCCAAATGGAATCAGAATCTCTAGGGGTGGCACTCTGGCACTGGTATTGTTCAAGCAGCGCTCCAAGTTTTTCTAATTTACAGCCAAGGTTGTTAAACCATCATTCTAATGATAATTTAATTGACCCCAAGTGAGGAAAATCCACATGTTGAATAGCAAATTCCTAAGACATGCTTTAGAGAGGCTTGAGATACTTGGGCAAAGAAGGGCCTGCTTTCCCAACGCAGGGGCCGTGAAACTCTCTAAACTCATCTCTGTCTCCTGGACTCTTCCTGGTAGGCCTAGATAAAAAGCAACCTGCCTGAGCTAGGAATGGCACTTAGGAAATGTCTTGTGACTCTGAGTCCCAACGATTGAAGTCATTCTGGAGGCCTGCAAATCTCCGAACCCTTTAACTGATTATGTGGATTTAAAATTCAAAATCTCTAGTCAACTACTTTTTCCGGTTCCCTGTTCCAAATGTAACTTAACAGGCTGTCACCATGGAAACAGGTATTTCTCCTTGAGGAGAAATCCTCCCCTTGAAAAATCTGTCTCTTAGATCATTTGATTATAATCAGGGAGGGGTCATGAAAAGCAAGATTTATATCCATGGAATATATGGAAAGGATCTGGATTTAGACTTTTCTGAGGGATGGTGCAGCACTTTCTCTGAATCTGTTAAGGTTCCATTTTTGATAATAAGATACTCCTGCCCTTCTGGGAAGGAGGCAAAAAAATCCTGTTTCAAGAATATCGCTCAGTGCTAGCTAGATGCGTTTCCAAATGCGAGAAAGTAAAATTATCATTTTAATCTGCCTCATTCTCACTTTTTGGGATCCAAAGGGTAGAATAAAAAACCAGTTTCAGATGGGTGCCTGTTTCAGACTGGTGCAGGGGGTGCCAGCAGCTCTGGGTGAGGGGTCTGCACCCCAGGTTTCCCACCTACCAAAGGGCAGTGATCCACACAGCCCTGCTGGGGGTCTGCAGGGCTCTTATGGGCCCTTCTTAATCCTAACAGTTTCTGAAACATGCCCAGTCATTTGGCACTTTGGCCTTGATGGATAATGGAGAAAATGGGAAGGAAGTGAGGAGGGAGCCAGGTGGGATGCAGAATGTAAGAAATGGACAGAGCAGGAGGGAGAGGCCTCCGGTGAAGAACCACGCAGGTCTGCAGGGAGGAGCAGCGCTCAGCAGGTATGGTGCCTCGTTGTTCACGGACCAAACTGAGGGTTGGGCTGCTATTTCTCGTGGCCCGATAATGACATGCAGATGAACTGGGGAGGAAGAGAGTTTTTATTTCTGCAACTGGCTGTAGGGAGTAAGGCCTGGAAATTATTGCCAGACCAACTCAAAATTACAAAGTTTTCCAGAGCTTACCTTCAAGCTATCTGTCTATGTATAAGTGTGCCTTCATCTAAAAATATAAGTGATTAACTTCTTTTTATCTATAACAAAGTCCTGAAGACCTTCCTCTGGAGCCTCAGTAAATTTACTTAATCTAAATGGATCCAGGTGCTGGGGTGATTACCCTTATCCTGTCTCCTGCTAAATCATGGAGATTTGGAGAGTTCCTTCAGACCCTCAGTAAACTGGTTTGTGGAGGGCAGGGGAGTTTCTTCAGACCCACGATGAAATTTGTTTAATCATAAATGGGTCCCGTTAAGAATTCCTTCGCTATTTTGTCATGCTTTAAGGTTCAGGAAATGCCTAGGCAAAACTCTTGGTGTCCTTCTGTTACATTCCAGCCTTTGCATAAGGGGACCAGCTTTTTTTTGTTTTAGCTTTTAATATTTAACCTAACCACTCAGTCAATACTGAAACAGTGGTTATGGAGGCCTGTATTAGTGAGACCTGGCCTGCCACATTGCCACATGTCACCATGGCGAGGCCGAACTGTGCTTTCCAGAATTCCCTTTTCTGCATAATTCCAGTTAGGGTGGGCTGCAAGAGACATCTTGCTGAAGACCAGAGCATGTCATATTGTCTGAGTTCTGTGCACGCGGCACTGTGGCAGCCGTGCACACGTTGTCACATGTCTGCCGGCTCACGTTGCTGGTGTGAGACGGCAGCAGGCCTGCAGCTACCACACTTCTTCAGGATCCTCTCTCATCTTTTGCAGATCCTGGGCCAGATGGGTGTTTAGCTCCATAAAAAAGAGGCCTGGCTCTAAGTCCTGCCGGGCACCCCATTCTGGAGGTTGGAGGCAGAGAGGGAATGGCATGGATTCAGTCCATCCTGCAGGTTTTGGTTTGTCCTTACTGTCCCCTCTGTCTTTTTTTTTTTTTTTTTAATGTTCAGAATCATTTATTGAGCACCTTTTATGTCCTAGGCATTTAATATCCTTTCAACAAGTTTCCCCACCTTAAAGGAAGGAAAACCTAGAAGGCAAAATGAGTTGCTCAGCTAGTATAGGCCCAAGCTAAAATCCAAGCTCTTTTCTACATGTCCCCACAGAATTGACTCTGGCCACTGCTTCACACTCTCTAGCCCTTATTTGCCAAGACAAAAATCAAGCTTTCATTGTCCCAGCTCTAATTATTGTATATTCAAGTGCTGTTATGTAGATTCAGCTTAGGCTGCTGTGACGGAATATGGAGTGGGTGGCTTAAACCACAACATTTATTTCTCACTGTTCTGGAGTCTGGAAGTCTGAGACCAGGATGCCAGCATGGTCACGTTCTCCATGAGCGCCCTCTTCCTGGTTTACAGATGTCTGCTTTTTTGCTTTTCCTTCCAGGATCTCTCTGTGTCTCTTTTTACAAGGGCATTAATCCCATCCATGAGAGCTTCGTGCTTATGACCTAATCATCTCCCAAACGCCCCACTTTCAAATACCATCAAATGGAGGATTAGGCTTCAACATATGAATTTCAGAGAGTGCACAAAATGCAGTCCACAGAATCCCCTTTGCATTCATCTTTCCTTCTAGGCTATCTGACTTGCAAATTTCAACCTCCAGCATCAGACACAGAGAAACAGCCTGGGAGAAATTAACTAGTGCCTACAATTGTGTAAGGTGAAAACCTTATGCTAAATTCATACAGGTGTGTGCATGTAAGGCTATCCTAATGGTTCTGTGTTTCTGATCAAATTCTGACTGCATCAGCAGGAACACATGGAGGGGAGGATGCCGTGAAAGACTAGCACACTTGCTCTGTGTGTGCAGTCATGGGTCCTCCGCCATGTCCAAGGGTGGACCTGACCAAGACCGGCCAGTCCTCCCAGGGTACCTGAAGAACTAGAACTGAGAGAGTCACTCTCTTTCTGTGTGGAGGCTGTAAATAGTAAAGTTGGGGTGCTGGGGGGAGCTGTATTTGGCAGTGATGGCTGCTATAAGAAAATACCAAAAGCTGGGAAGCTTAAACAACAGAAATTGATTTTCTCATCGTTCTGGAGGCCCTAAGTCCAAGATCAAGGTGCCAGCAGGGTTGCTTGGTCCTGAGGTCCTTCTCTTTTGCGTACAGATTGCCGCCTTCTCCCCGTGTCCTCGTGTGGCCTGTCCTCTCTGCACACACATCCCTGGCGTCTCTTCCTCCTCTTATGAGGACACTAGTCATATTGGATTAGAATCACTGTAACAACCTCATTTCAACTGAATGGTGTCTTTAAAGGCCTTCTCTCCAAATGCAGTCACATTCTGAGGTACTGGGGGCTAGGACTTCTACCATATGAATATTTGGGGACACAGTTCAGCCCATAACACTGGCTATTCGTGGGTAAGTGTGGTGGATATACTTTTTATCATCTGGAGAAAGCCTGATTGCAGAGAAAGCGAGGAAAGTAGCAGACACTCAGAGAGCCATGGAACTGATATACTGTATAGAGAAGACCACTGCCTTTGTGACGTAAGGAACCCAACTTTGTTAGGAGAGCCATTCACAAACTGCCTCTGCAGATGACTCATGACACAGCATATAGGAATGTATCATTCTCAGCATACAAAGTGTCTGATGGTTTGTCTTGTAGCCTGGTGAGGCCTCTAGGCTGTTTTTCCAGCTGCAGAGCTCTGCAGGTGTCTGTGCGTGAGTCTATTGCAGCTAGAGCATCTCCCCAGCCATGAGACAGGGGCTGATGTCAGGATCAGCAAAAACAGCTCTACTAGCAACAGCAAGACACCCTTTTTCCCTATTATTGTTTAAAATTATCTATGACTTTTTCTCCCCTTTCGTGCTATAAACTGAAAAATATTTTTCTAGAAAGTTCTCTGGATGTCTAAAACATCCAGAGAACATCTTTTTAAAACCTACAAGCTAACTGTATATTAATAAAATATTAATATACAGTTAATTAAACATCTTTTTAAAACCTACAAGCTAACTGTATATTAATAAAATATTACCTCCATTCAATCACGTGCCAAACTTGCAGAAGCCCCGTTGCTTTTCAGTAACATGTGCCAATGAACCAATCCACGTGACTGTACTCTGATTATAAATGAAGCTCAGCAGTAGGGAATGCAGGAGATTCAAAGATGGCGAGGACAAGCACCTCACTCTCAACAATCTTACCATCTGGATGAGCTCAGGGACCAAGGCACTGAACCAGCCATGTACACCTCAGAGTCAAGGTCAAAGCATCATTTTAGTTTGATTCAGTCCCTTGGCCAGAGGAGAAGTGCCAAATTATAACCATGAACAAGCACTGAAATAGCTTAGCTTTGTCTATAAGAGGATCTCTGAACAGGTGGGTAAATTCATAGCCTTACTCTTCCAGTGTTTACATCTTCCATGCTTTCTTTTTTTAAATTAATTCCAAAACAATATGGCTATGTCACAGAAATGGAAGTCACAAGTCTTTGTTTCCTAATGTACTGCTTGTATACAAGTTGCTTTGGATTCTCTTTATGTCTGGGCCCTTGGTGGCCTCTCAGTTGTGCCCATGGCAGAGGCTGATACTTCTCTGAGGTTGTAGGAATATTTAGAAGGAGTCAAAAAGAGGTACAGATGCAATGAGTGGGACTTGTCTAGTGGGTTGACTGCTGATGTAGTTCAGTATCTGGTTACTGCTTTGAACATTTAGGTAAAAAATATCATGCTGACCAGCACAGCCTGCTGCATGAAGAACACAGAGTAGTGAAGTACAAACGTGCAATTATTATATAGTACAACACAGACCCTATTGGTTCTGTTTCTGTGAAGAACCTTAATACATCGTCTAAGGAAATTTCTCAAATGTCCCATCCAGGAAGTGTTCCTAGATAAAATCTAGGATGCCCCATTGAATTGAAATTGCAGATATACCACAAATAATGTCTTATTAGAAATATGTCTCGTGTGATATTTGGGACATATTTATAATAAGTTGTTTATTTTTTTTTTGTCAGAAGGGAAATAGTAGAGAGACAAAGAAATTCATGATGCTGTGAGGTAGTCCTAGTATCTCCATTTCAGTCTTATTTTAAAGGCATAATTCACATAGAGATTTCTGATCGCTCTCTGGATACCAGGGCCATTTATCGTCACTAGGAATTCATTCAGCAAGTATTTACCAAGCAATTTCTAGTCTGAGTGCTGGAGAGATAACTATAAATCACAGACGACATAAATAAGACATAGTTTTTTCTAGACCTAATAAACGAATATTCTACTGATAGAACAGGAACATTTTTCTTTCCTTCTTTATTTCTTTCTTTCCTTTCTTTCCTTCCTTTCCTTCCTTTCCTTCCTTCCCTCCTTCCCTCCTTCCCTCCTTCCCTCCTTCCTTCCTTCCTTCCTTCCTTCCTTCCTTCCTTCCTTCCTCTTTCTTTCTCTCTTTCTTTCTTTTTCTTTCTTTCTTCCTTCCTTCCTTCCTTTCTTCCTTTCTTTCCTTTCTTTCCCTTCCTTCTTCCCTTCCTTCCCCTTCTCTTCCTTCTTTCCCTCCTTCTCTCTTTCCTTCCTTCCTTCTTTCTTTTTTCTTTTCTTTTCTTTCTTTCTTTCTTTCTTTCTTTCTTTCTTTCT
>NW_016107336.1:2803178-2844450 GCF_001604975.1 Cebus imitator
TTCCTTTCTTTCTTTCTTTCTTTCTTTCTTTCTTTCTCTTTCTTTCTTTTCTTTCTTTCTTTCTTTTCTTTTCTTTTTTCTTTTCTTTTCTTTTCTTTTCTTTCTTCCCTCCTTCCCTCCTTCCGTCCTTCCCTCCTTTCTTTCTTCCTTTCTTTCCTTTCTTTCCTTTTTCTTTCTTCTTTTTCTGAGACAGAGTCTTGCTCTGTCATCCAGGCTGGAGTGCAGTGGCGCGATCTTGGCTCACTGCAACCTCCGCCCCCCAGGTTCAACTGATTCTCCTGCCTCAGCCTCCCAAGTAGCTGGGACTACAGGTGCATGCCGCTACACCTGGCTAACTTTTTTTTCTTTTTTTTTGTTGTATTTTCAGTAGAGATGGGGTTTCACTGTGTTAGCCAGGATGGTGGCCATCTCCAGACCTCGTGATCTGCCCACCTTGGCCTCACTAAGTGTTGGGATTACAGGCGTGAGCCACTGTACCCCGCCAAAGCCCCTTTCTTTAACATTAGAAGTCACCTTAGAAGCACCCATGCTGGCTCTGTAATAAATCACTTTTTTGTGCCTGATTTTTGTTTGTTTGTTTGTTTGTTTAACTAACAGCATGATTTTCAGAGTTATCTGGTTCCTGGGTTTGAATTCTTACTCTGTGATGTACAAGTCAATTATTTACTTGATCTTGAGCAAGTTGAATGTAGTAATACCTACATATTAAGGTTGCTGTAAGAATTAAGTGGAAAATGAATGAACAGTATGGAACTTAGAACCTGATATAAAAGTGGCTCTTGATGAATATTAGCTATTTTGATGAAAATGATGATGGTGATAATGATGACTCCTTGGGTTCCTGGTTCAGCCTTTCCTTCCTGATTCTTCTTTCCCGTTAATATGACATGGCAAAAACAACAGAGAGATAGAGTTAGGAAGGCATTAGAAGCAAAATGTTAATTGATATGAAGTTGATGGGTTCATAGCAAATATGTGGCAAGTCCCACACAGTGTTGGCATGATGTCTTCCAAGCAGTCGTGGCTTTTGCAGAGAGAACTTGGTTTTATTGAAAAGGCCTTGAACTGTGTCATTAGTCTTGAATTTTAATTTGAGTTCATTAATTAAAGTAAAATGCCTAAAACAGTGCCTCGTACACAGAAAGCACTCAATAAATATTTGTGTCATTACAGGCTATTACCATTTATTCTTTTTAAAAATAATTTATTTATTTTACTTTAGGTGCATACTACATCTGGCATTTCTCCCTATGTTATCCCTCCCTACCCTCCCCTCCCTCCCTACCCCCCGCTGTCTCTCCCCTACCCCCCCAACTGTCCCCCGTGAGTGATGCTCCTCTCCCTGAGTCCACGTATTCTCATTGTTCAACACCCACCTATGAGTGAGAACATACAGTGCTTGGCTTTCTGTTCTTGGGTCAGTTTGCTGAGAATGATGGTTTCCAGATTCATTCAAGTCCCTACAAAGGACACGAACTCGTTTTTTATGGCTGCTTAGTATTCCATGGTGTATATGTACCGTATTTTCTTTGTCCAGTCTACCACTGATGGGCATTTGGGTTGGTTCCAGGTCTTTGCTATTGTACACAGGGCTGCAATGAACATACGTGTGCATGTGTCTTTATAGTAGAACGAGTTATAGTTCTTTGGGTATATACCTAGTAATGGGATTGCTGGGTCAAATGGAATTTCTATTTCTAGATCCTTGAGAAATCGCCACACTGTCTTCCACAATGGTTGAACTAATTTACACTCCCACCAGCAGTGTAAAAGTGTTCCTATTTCTCCACATCCTCTCCAGCATCTGTTGTCTCCCGATTTTTTAATGATTGCCATTCTAACTGGCATGAGATGGTATCTCAGTGTGGTTTTGATTTGCATTTCTCTAATGGCCAGTGATGATGAGCATTTTTTCATATGTTTGTTGGCCTCATATATGTCCTCTTTTGAAAAGTGTCTGTTCACATCCTTCACCCACTTTTGAATGGGGTTGTTTGTTTTTTCTTGTATATCTGTTTTAGTTCTTTGTAGATTCTGGATATTAGTCCTTTGTCAGATGGGTAGATTGCAAAAATTTTTTCCCATTCTGTTGGTTGCTGATTCACTCTAATGATGGTTTCTTTTGCTGTGCAGAAGCTCTGGAGTTTAATTAGATCCCATTTGTCTATTCTGGCTTTTGTTGCCAATGCTTTTGGTGTTTTAGTCATGAAGTCCTTGCCTGTGCCTATGTGCTGGATGGTTTTGCCTATGTTTTCTTCTAGTGTTTTTATGGTGTTAGGTTTTATGTTTAAATCTTTGATCCATATGGAGTTAATTTTAGTGTAAAGTGACAGGTAGGGGTCCAGTTTCTGCTTTCTGCACATTTCTAGCCAGTTTTCCCAACACCATTTATTAATCATGGAGTCCTTTCCCTATTGCTTGTTTTTGCTGGGTTTGTCAAAGATCAGATGGTTGTAGATGTGTGGTGTTTCTTCTGGGGTCTCTGTTCTGTTTCATTGGTCTATGTCTCTGTTTTGGTACCAGTACCATGCTGTTTTGATTACTGTAGCCTTGTAGTATAGTTTGAAGTCTAGCAGTGTGATGCTTTCGGCTTAAGATTGTCTTGGCTATGCGGGGTCTCTTGTGATTCCACATGAAGTTTAAAGTGGTTTTTTCCAGTTCTGGGAAGAAGGTCATTGGTAGCTTGATGGGGATAGCATTGAATCTATAGATTACTTTGGGCAGTATGGCCATTTTCACGATATTGATTCTTCCAAAACATGAGTGTGGAATGTTTCTCCATCTGTTTGTGTCCTCTCTTATTTCTTGGAGCAGTGGTTTGTGTTTATTTTTTATCTCAAATTCAAATTTACTGTGGGTCTTGAATTTTTATTTGCTAATCTGGCAACCCGACATCTAGGTACTGCTGTTTTTATAACATCTGCCAGAGCTACATGCCACAGCCATCACTACCTGCAAGGGAGGCTGGGAAATGTAGTGCTGTTAACAAGAACATGGTTGCAGTCAAGAACATAGGAGTTCTGGTAATAAGGGAGATGGAGGTGATGGATAATGGATATCAGGTGGGCAACTCCTATAAAGTCCAGGTGACCCTTTTACCACATGTGAGATGGGTATAAGTCTATATTGATAATATTATTAGCATCTATCACATATTAGGTTCTTTGCATCATGAACCATACTAAGATCTTTACATACATTTTCTCACTTAATCTCCAGTACACTATTGCCACCCCAATTTTGCAGATTAGAAGCCTTATCTCATGGCTCCAGCTAAGAGAAATTTAGTCGTTTGAAGTCACACAGCTAGTAAGTTGCTGAGTTAGAGCTAGAATTCACATTGATGTGATTCCAAAGCTGATGCTTTTGATATTTTTTTCCCAACAACAATTCTGTGTGCCTACAATGTGCCAAGCACTAGAACAAAGCATGGAGTTATTAGAGTAAACAAGAAGACAACGTCTTTGCCATCAGGCAGCTTACTTCCCATTATCAAGGCCTTTGGGAAGAGATCATAAGGGTGAGCCCCTAATTCAATGAAGTAGTATTTTTATAAAGAGGAGAAGAGACACCATAGGCCTCCTTCTCTCTCTCTCTACATGTAAAACTTATCTTTTCCTTCTAGGATCTGATACAAGGGGTGTCAGCAGCTCTGGGTGAGGGGTCCCCACCTATCAAAGGGCAGTGAGTTGGATAGATAAGTTGCACAAGTAGAGAGAGAAAGGGAAGTTTCTGGTGTCCCCTCCTTTCTTTATAAAAATACTACTTCATTGAATTAGGGCCCCACACTTATGACCTCCTCCCAAAGGCCATGTGGAGACACGGCAAGGAGGCCACTGTCTACAAACCAGGAAGAGAGCCCTCATTAGAAACCAACCCTCAGAGCACCTTGGTCATAGAATTCCAGTTTCCAGAACTGCGAGAGAATAAATGTCTCTTGTTGAAGCCACTCAGCCTATGATATTTTGTTATGGGAGCCCAGAAGATTAATATACCCCTCTATTAATAGAGAGAAACATAAATAAAATCAGTAAATATAGAATAAATAGGTAGTGAAAAGAATCAGAGGTCATGGGTTACTAAGGACGGTGTCAGCTCTTTAGAAAGGAATCTCAATACACTGAGATGTAGCATTTGGGCAGAGACTTGAGGGGTGCAAGGGAAGGAGACAGGATGCCTGGGCAGGAATGCTCCAGGCACAGGGAGCTCAGAGTCCTCCAGCAGGAGCCTGCACTGTGCCTGGAGAGGGAGAGCATAGGACAGTGGTGGGAAATGAGGATGGAGCGTTGGGGCCAGGTCACGTGTGAAAGCCCGGGGTTCTAAGTGTGATGGGAAGCTGCAGGAGAATGACATGCTCCACACTTCATTTCCGTAAGATCAATAACTCTGACTGCTGCGTAAAAACCGAACCATAAGCAGAGGATAGTGGGAGCTGGGAGACCAGTCAGGAGGCCACTTCAGTAGTGCAGGTGAGAGAGGATGTAGCTCAGAATAGCCTGATAGACGTGGGGGTGGTAGAAAGTAGCCAGATTTCAGGATATATTTAGAGAAAAAACAGTCACTAATGAATCTGAGCAACTGGAAGGAATGAATTGTCATCTACTTAGATGGATTCGTGTTCAGTGATAGAAATCAAGGGCTCTGGGCATTGGTGGGGGACCTTAAAGGGACCCTTCATAAGTGTCACCCCTCTTCTCTGCCTGAGAAATAAAAGAAAGACTAGAGGTAGACAATGAAATATTACTTTGACTACTGATAGAAAACAACTGGGGTTAGTGGCTTAGAGTGAGATAAAGAAAACCCCTAACCAAACTCCAGCATTAGGCAGACTTACCTCTCCGCCCCAGGCAGTGCTGTGTAGGTCGAGCTCCTCAGTGAATCTTAGAGCACAGAAGAGAGCATGCGTTCTCTGCTGTCAAGTGAGTATATGCCCTGACTTTACTCATCAGAACCCCTGAGGCAGTGGAGTGAGTCACGGGCAGAGTGAGGCCTGGAGTTCCATGAATTGAATTCCTTTCACAGAAAGAGAACACCAGGAATGGACATATCACATTTACTGCTAATAGATGTGTTAAATTTGAGGCCCTTCAGATGTCCAGGTGGAGTAAAGAGTTGGATAGCTAAGTCTGGTGCTCAGGGGAGTGACTGGATTGATAATAAAGATTTGGGGTCATCAGTGTACTTTTGTTGATTGAAAGCATGAGTCTGGGTGAAAGAACATACAAAGAAGAGGCCTGGGAACTCTGACTTACAGGCCAGACAGATGCTTAGGGAAGAATTTAGCAAAGAAGAAGACATAGCCAGTGGGGTAGGAGGACAGCCAAGAACTCAGCAAAGAAACTTTCAAGAAACAGAAAGCAATTCCCTGTGTTAAATCCTGCTGAGAGGTACAACTCTGGTCGTTGGATCTGCAAGAGGGGGTTGTTGCATAATAAAGAATTTGTCTGGTCATTATCCCTGTTCCTTGGAGGTAGATTCTAAATTTTTGGAATTTTCCAAGCAATAGGAGTGCCTTTGCTAGTCACAGTGGGCCCTAATACTTTTTGCTAATGAAATGACTCCCGCTTACTAACAAGAGGAAGGGGGCCAGCATGGTGGCTCATGCCTATAATTCCAGCACTCTGGGAGGCCGAGGTGGGTGGATCGCTTTGAGTTCAGGCATTGGAGACCAGCCTGGCAAATGTGGCAAAACCCTGTCTCTACTAAAAATACAAGAATTATCCAGGCGTCATGGCACACACCTATAATCCCAGCTACTCAAAAGACTGAGGCTGGTTAATCGCTTGAGCCCAGGAGGCGGAGGTTGTAGTGAGCTGAGATTGTACCACTGCACTCCAGCCTGACTGACAGAGTGAAACCCTGTCTCAAAAAGAAGAAAAAGGCGGGGATGGGGCTGATCATGCCAGGAAAACCAACCATGTGATTAGCAGTTTTGGGCTTTGAGCCACATGGTATTGGGCTGATCTCCTGACATTCGGAATATAAAGAGGGGCTTGAGTTGAGATTGATTTCAATCATGTAATCAAGGATTCAATCAATCATGCCTCTGTAATAAAACCTCAATAAAACCTCTGGCCACTGAAGTGTGGTGGAGCTTCCTGGTTGGTAAACACATCCATGCACCAGGAGGGTAAGACAGCCTGATTCACAGAGAGCAGACACAGAAGCTCTGCATGTGAGACCCGCCCAGACCTCACCCTACCTATGTGCTGGGAGAGTGGGGCACCCTGATTACATGGGGATGGAAGCTTGTGTTCAGGATCCTCCTGTATCTCACCCTATGTGTCTCTTCATTTGACTAGCCCTGATTTGTATCCTTGATAACAAAACATACTCATAAATATGGTACTTTGTGGAAATCTGTTGAGTTGTTCTAGTGAATTATCAAACCTGAGGGTCATGGGAATCTCTGAATTTGTAACCAGTTTGTCAGAAGTGTAGGTGGCCTGGAGATCCCCAAACTTGTGCCTAGTGTTTGAAGAGAGTGCAGTCTTATGAAGGACTGAGCCCTTAACTTGTGGGGCATCAGTGCCAACTCTGGGTGGTCAGTGTCAGGATGCATTGTCAGGCCTCCCAGTATTTTAGGGGCCCACTGGTAGCATTGATGAGTGTGATTTCAGTGGTGTGGTAGGAATGGAAGCTTGATTACAGTTGCTTTAGAAGAGAATATGAGGAAGTAGGTAGAGCCACAAGTATAGACAACTGCTTTGGGAGTTTTTCTGGAAAGGGGAACAGAAAAATACGATGATAGAATGACACCAAAATGCCCTCTAATGTTGATTATTGATTTATAAGGGTGTAAGGCCCTAGAAAGGCATTTGTAGAAGTTATTTTGAAAGAGCAGGTATGTAATATGTGGTATGGATTGAATGTGGTCCCTCCAAAATTCAGCTATTGCCAATGTATTAAGAGGTGGAGACTTTCTAGGCCGTGAGGACTCTTCCCTTGCAAATGGGATTAATGTCCTTACAAAAGAGGCTTCACACAGCATTCAGTCTCTTGCTCATCTGACTTCTGCCACGTGAGGATGCAGCATTTGTCCTCTCCAGAGGAGGCAGCTCTCACAAGACAACCGAACCTGTAGCACCTGTATCTTGGACTTTTCATCTTTCGGAACTACAGGAAATGAATTTCTGCTCTTTATCAATTACGCCGTCTGCGGTATTCTGTATAGCAGCACAAAATGCACTAAGATGTGGACATGACTAACAAGTTGTATGGAAAGAGTATCCCGCAGTAGGCAGGTAAGTCATGTTGAAATATTTGAATGGCACAGTTGATCTGAGGACAAAGAAAAGCGAGGAACATGTCAGGGAAAGCAAAGGGAAGAAACTGAGCCAAAGGCGGGGGGTACCTAGAGAGGTGGGGGCCTGGATGACTAGCCAGTGGGGCCACCTCTGCCCTGATGGATTTCAAGTATCACAAAGCCCCCAGCAAGAGAATCATTTGACGGACAGATTGACAGGGCTTCTCAGCATTGACTGCCTGTTCGGTGACTGAGAGCAGGCAATGTGTACTCTGTGAACTGTGAGTTTATGCCTTACTTTACTTTATTTTATTTTTTGAGATGGAGTCTCCTTCTGTCACCCAGGCTGGAGTACAATGGCATAATCACAACTTGCTGCAACCTCTGCCTCCTGGGTTCAAGCAATTCCCTTGCCTCAGTCTCCCAATTAGCTGGGACTGCAGGCATGCACAACCATGCCCTGGTAATTTTTGTGCTTTTTGTAGAGATGGGGTTTTGCCATGTTGGCCAGGCTGGTCTTGAACTCCTGACCTCAGAGTGATCTGCCTGCCTTGGCCTCCCAAAGTGCTGGGATTACAGGCATGAGACACCATACCCAGCCTGAGTTTATGCCTCTCTCCTTGGTATTCCCAGCACAATATTTGGCATAGAGTACATGTTTAATAAGTGTTTGCTGAATGAATGAAGTTTTCCTGAGGATACCCACTTTGTCTAGCTTGAACCCCAAATTCTTCCAGATTGTGCCTTCAGACTGCCTAAATATCAACTGGGCAGGGAAAGTGCCGGTGAGCCAGAACTGGACAGACACATGCTAGGGACTTTTGAAAAGGAACTCCTGAATGTAGATGGCGCCTCTTGTCCTTATTAACATAAGATTCTTTGGCTCCATGACCTCTAGAGAGGCTAAGAGAATAATGATGACAATAATTAGAATATCAATAATTAACACATAATTCTCACAGTGTCTTAGGCACTGAGGTAAACAGCTGGCATCCTTATTTCATTTAATAATGCCTATGAGGTGAGTGCCATTACAATCTCCACTTAACAGATGAGGAAACTGAGGTATAGAAAGAAGAAGTGACTTGCTCAAGGTTGTCCATGTGTATGTAACTGTCTTGACATGTAGCTTGTCTTAGCCACTAAGTCAGTGGTTTCCCAGACTTCCCTGCAATGTGGAATCACTTGGGGAGCTCTGAAACCTCTCCATACCCAGGGTCTACCCAGGATCAATTAATCGGAATGGCCAGGGTGGAGCGAGCATCAGTAGTGTTTAAAGATTCCCAGCTGATTCCAATGGGCAGCAAAATTTTGGAACCGCTGATGAGGCTATGTTGCCTCTCAAAGGAAGGTAAAAGGGGCCAGTTGCTGAGCTGGGGTGCACAGGGGTAACCGCTCATCCTTTCCTGCACTGAGGCACCAGGCAGAGTGTCTCAGCTGGCAGCCATGTGAACAGAGAGAATGAGATTCTTTACTTGTGACTTTTTTTATTTTTTATTTTTCTCTTCATTTACCCGTGACTTTTAATTACAAGTTCTCATTCCTACCACACAGACTCAGGTGAGAGGGGAAGCCAAACTATTAGAGAAAAAAAGGATTAAGTGGCTATAAGATTTATTATTGTTATTTTTGTTACCATTCTATAATTTAGATCAGCCAAAACAGCTGTGTACATTTTAATAAGCTAATAAGTACCACAGGAGATGTGGTATCATTGCCTCCAATGATCCGTGATGATGTATTACTTTCAATGTTAATGGCCTAGGCCCCCCAAGAAAAGGCACCGTCCTCACTTTCCTAGTCATCACCCCAACAGGGAAATTCCTCAGCCCTAAGCTCAATATTCCTGCTGAGTATTTAGCCTATAAACTCAAAAGCCTTGTAATTTACAGAGAGTCTAGCAGGAGAGATCATAAATGACTCGCCCTCTCCATCGCGCGTGTGCGTGGAGGAATTTGAAGAATAGGGCCTGTCTTGATTTTGTGGTGTAGCAAGGCCAGGCCATCAATTACAGCCAATAAAACAAAGCAGACAGCCCAAGGGTTGTGGAAGGCATAAAGCAGTTGGCACCATCTGCAATATTTCAGGGCATGAGTGCAGAGGGACTTTGGAGTGAGGGTGAGAGGTTGCATTCTAGATGATGGCGTACATAGAAATAATCCATTGTTTGCAAAAAGCACATGACAGCCGTGCTCAGGGGCAGGGCAGGGAATGAAGGCATGACAGCCTGTCACAGAACAGGGTGGCCTTTTCCTCTCATGGCACCTGTGTCTGCCTTCTTTTATAGTGCGGGGAGGGCGCTGCTATGTTTCTGGAGCCTTCTCTAGCAAAGTTAAGAATGGCAGCAGGGGCAAGGGAAAGGGTGGAGTATATGGGGCATATATGTGGAGGGAACACTTACCTTTCAGGATGAAGGTGGGGGGAAGTTACCTATTAGCATCTGTATTTGTTTCTAATTGCTGCCTGACAAATTATCACACATTTAGCAACTGACAACAACACCTATTTATGAACTCACTGCTCTGAGGTCAAAAGGTTGGGGGCAGCATGTCTGGGTTCTCTATTCAGAATTTTGTAAGGCTGCAGTTGAGGTGTTGACCAGATACTGGTCTTGTTAAGAGGCATGACTGAAAAAGAATCTACTTCCAAAGCTCATTTGTGTTGTTGGCAGAATTTGGTTCCTTATAGTTGTGGGACTGGGGTCCCATTTCCTGGTTGGCCGTCAGCCAATGGCCACCTGCATTCCTTGCCTGTAACCTCCTCATCTACAATGGCAGAAATGGGGAATGTACCTCACAATTCAATCTCTCTTGCTGAGAATAGTCCTGGATCTTAAGAGTTCACTTGATTAGGTCAGGTCCACTGACAGTGATCTCCCTTTCTTGAGGTCAACTGATTTGGAACCTTGGTTACATTGACAAATTCCCATCTCAGCAGCACTTAGATTCATGTTTGATTAAATAACTGGGAGAAAGGGGGTGTACACCAGGGTACAGGGCAATCTTGGGCACCATCTTAAAATTCTAACCTCGTCTCTACTAAAAATACAAAAATTGGCTGAGTGTGGTGGTGGGTGCCTGTAAGCCCAGCTACTCGGGAGGCTGAGGCAGGAGAATCGCTTGAACCTGGGAGGCAGAGTTGCAGTGAGCCGAGACTGTGCCATTGCCCTCCAGCCTGGGCGATAAGAGTGAAACTCCGTCTCAAAAAAAAAATTCTGCCTACAGCAGCATCTTAAGCAACGTTCCTTAAAACATACAAGTGGGTATGAGCACGGTATGTGCCCAATGGGCATATCCACAGCCCTAATTGTTCACTACAATGCTTGGTCTGTGAGGTTAGCCTTAGAATGGTAATAAAGGCTTCACGCAGTGACTGTTTGTTTTATCGATGGCTAATGGAAATGGTAACATCAACTCATCAAGGAGACCTAAGGCTGAACTTTCCACCGATTTGCTGCAGGCTCAGTGAGAAAGGAGAGCTGGTGATATTGGAGGAGGGAAAATACAGGAGCATCTTGATGAAAGTAGCTTTATTATACTGTCCGCTTAGATGCTGCATATCACATGTTAAAACAACGAGCAAAATATACCTGTTAGAGGACATTTAAAAAATACATCTTTGTAAAGGGAAATAACTATTAGTTCTTTCTCTGATGAGGTAAATCCAGAGCCGACTAAGAGATGTATTCCTGCTGAGGAATGTGGCTCAGGTGATATGAAGGCCACAGCGTAGAGTTTTGTGGGAAGGAAGCATAAAAACAAATCAAAGGTGGCTGAGATGCCTACAGAGGAGGAGGTAAGAATTGAAGAGGCTCCAAGGACATAACCCTGCCAATGCCTATGGGATTTCTGAGCAGAGTGAAGATTATTGATATGAACATTTATGTATCTTTGAGTCACTCACATACTAAGTGTCAGTTATTTGGTTGGACGCTGAAATACAAGCATGTCTCCTTTGCTCCAAGAGCTCAGTGGGAGAGGCTAGGACAAGGGTGGAATGTTGTAGCATCCAGGGCTGAGTTCAGGGAGGGCAATGCACTGGAGAGGTGGCATAGCCCGGAGCTTGCACCCAACGCCACCAAGTTGGGTGTGTCAGAAAAGCCTGAGCCCAGTGTCACAAGGGGACCAGAACAATTTGATACTTGTCCGCCTTCAAGTATGTGCATCTCCTAGATAACCAGAATGCTTGGCCTAGTGCTGGACTTCTAGGGAGCACTCCGGAAACCTTCATCATCATCATCATCATCATCATCATCATCATCATCATCTCATACTGTGGCCCCTTCTCTCTCCTCCACATACCTTCTTAGAATTTTGGGTTTGGAAGGGGCTGTAGGGATGATCAAGTCAGATCTGCCCATTTTCGAGTGTGAAAATTAAGTGCTGCTGCGAGGTGGACAGCCCAACCAAAGGCACACAGTTGGTTCATCATTGGGCAGTCAGCACTCCTGTTTCCCACCCAGAGTGCTTTTTCAGTGGCTCTCAAATTTAAGCATGCATCAGAAGCACCTGAAGAGCTTGAGAAACCAGAGATTGCTGGGCCCTCCCCCCAGAGATTCTGATTATTCATTTGGTCTGGGTGGGGCCTGAGAATCTGTATTTCTTTTCTCCTTTTTCTTTTTTTGAGATGGGGTCTTGCTCTGTTGTCCTGGTCGGAGTGCAGTGGTGCAATCCTGGCCCACTGCAACCTTACACTCTTGGACTCAAGCAATCCTCCTGACTCTGCTTCCTGAGCGGCTGGGACTGCAATGCCATGCCTCATTAATTTTTTTTTAAATAGTGACTCGGTTTCATTATGTTGCCCAGGATGGTCTTAAACTCCTGGTCTCAAGCAATCCTCCCACCTATGGCTCCCAAAGTCCTGGGACTACAGGCATGAGCCACCACGTCCTGGCTGAGAATCTGGTCCAGGTGATGCTGATGCTGCAGGTGCTTTGAAAGCAGCTGCTCTTTATTATGCTCTCTTGTTCACCTCTGTACAAGGTGCTTGCAAAGGGTTAATAAAACATCAAATGGTTGGTAATTTTACAATGGACATTGACAAATGTGGCCTTGAAGGAAACTCACTAGAGTGAGGAATGGCTCCCCAGAGGAAAGGGCCAGGAGGTTTTCACCATGGCAGTGAGCAGAGAGGATTTCAGGAGGTTGGGATTGAGGAGGAAGCCATTTGCCTGCCTTCACCCTCTTGTATCCTCATGTTGGTGACAGAACAAAAGATAAAGCAGTCAGCATTACCTGAAGTGACTTGAAGGTGATTAATACTCAGAGCTCCTGGAGCAGAAAGGTGGGCGTGCGAGTTGCAATTAAGATGATACAGAACACTGCTTAGCAGCGAGCCGGGGTGCGAGGCTGGCGAGCAGGAGAGCTACTGCCTGTCTCTTGCTCTGCAGAGACCGCTTCTGAGATACAGGGATGGGGTTTATGATGCTGCCAGGCTCATCAGGAGAAAGAAGAAAGATAATTAGAAAGGTTATTTTCAAGACATGGGGGTTTTTCTGTCTCCCTCCCTGGAAGGAAGGACGGAGACTCCAGCAGTTACTGATAACCATGTTGATGAGGATTTCAATGGGTGGTGGGTGGAAAAAGTGATTGTGATTTGGTTTAAATTCAGACTGTGTCTAGCCTAGCTAGTAATTGATGGCAGGAAGTAAATGACCCGAAGGAGGCTCTCAGTGTGATTCGTAAGTCTTCTGTGCAATTCGAAGGCAGCATAGGTTACATACACAGGGCCAGCCCTCCCAAATGGGAGAAAATCATTTCCAGTGCCACTTCGCATCCTATTTCTGTGCTCCTTCTGGTATTCTGAACACCCGAGCTCTCTCCAGGGCTAGCCTCGGCTAAGCTCCGAGGCACCATTCAAATTCTCATTCCCCAAGCAGACTGCTGTAGGATGCATTACCTAAATTCACACAAAGTCACCCAATGGTAACTTAATGCCTCTATTTAGGTCACCGTCTAACTCTGATAGATAACCCTATAAAGGTGGAAGGGAGGCAGAAAGGGGCAGAGGTTAGCAGCAGACGCGTGTATCCACCTGCCCACTCAACATTTCTGCTTGAATGTCTGATTCGCATCTCACCTGGCATGGCCGAACCTGACCCCTACCTTTGCTGCCCACCTTGCCCCAACGTGCTCCTTTTGTTCTTCCCCACTGCACGAAATGGTGCTGGTTTCATCTTTGAATCCTCAGCCAAATCCATCAGCAGATCTTTTTAGATGTACCTTCAAAATGCACCTTAAATTCAACCTCCATGCTCCCACCTGAATTTAAGCCGAAGCCACCCACCTCTCTTGCTTCCAATATGGCAGCCTCGACGCCTTGTGTCCACACTCTGTCATTACAAGTAGTTGTGCACAGGGCAGCTGGAATAATCTTTAAAACAAAAACAAGCGAAGAAGAAGATGAGACTGTGTTGCCTCCTCTGACCTCATCGTCCCGATGGCTTCCCCTAAGAATCAGCCTAAAATCCCCAATTCTTACTGTGCCTGTCTGGCCCTACCTGACCTGAACCCACCCAGCCCCTTTATTTCATCTTCCTCTCCCTCTGACTCCCCCACCCTGCCCTGACTGCATTCTTGCTCTCTTTGAACACCCCTCTCTCATTTCTATCCCAGAGACTTGGCACTTGTTTTCCTCTCTGACTGGAATTCTCTTTCTTTGTACAGTCTGTTCCTCACTTCCCTGGGCCTCTGCTCAGATGTCACCTCCCCAAAGAGGACATCCCTGGCCACCCTACTCACCACTACCACCCTGAACTCCCAACTCCTTCACCCTGCTTAATTTTTTTTTATGGAGTGGTATACTCTGGCTTGTCTATATATTTCTTATCTATCTACCCCTGAGAACATAAGCTCTTTGAGGGCAGGAACTTTGTCATGTTCATGACTGTACTGCACAGCGAGAATAGTGCCTGGCCTGTGGTGGGCACGCAGAAGTATTTGTTGGAGAAGGGAGTTCTATTTATTCAGTGTCTCCTGGGTATTAGGGGTTGTGTGTGCACTGGCTAATTTATGCCAGCCACAACCCCTGAAGTAGGGACCATTGTCATTCTTTTACACATGAAGAAATGGGAATTCAGAGAGCTTACGTAATGTTTCCAGGATGACACAGTTGGGAAACGGTGGCACTGGAATCTAACTTTTGGGCCTTCTGAGGTCCCCTGGCAGATGAATGAATCTGATGTGTTAGGGCTGACACGGTTTGACTCTTACCTGGTGGTAAGCCAGGTGGGAGGTGACTGGAGAGCGAGTGAGTTCTCATGAGAGCTGATGCTTTTAAAGTGTGGCACTTCCTCATTCTTGCTCACACTCTCTCCCTCCCCCTTGCGAAGAAAGTACTTGCTTCTCCTTTGCTTGCTGCCATGACTGTAAGTTTCCTGAGGCCTCCACAGCCGTGTGGAGCTGTGAGTCAATTAAACCTCCTTTCTTTGTAAATTACCCAGTCTCATGTATTATCTTTATCGCAGTGTGAGAAGACTAATACGGGACAAATGAGTCCTCCAAGCACATTTCTAATGATGACATTAACAAGAACCAGTACTTACCAAGTGCCTATACTGTGCCAAGGACCGTTTTATTTTCTTCTTGACCTTAGTAATCTTTTGAATCTTTCTTTTGTAACAAGAGAAAACAGGAAGCATAGAAAAGTTTAGGAACTTTCCCAAGGTCATTTGGCAGTAAGTAGTGGAGGCAGGATTTGAACCCAGGTGGCTGGACTCCAGAGCCTTCCCACGCAGGCTGACAGACCCTGTCCTTGGTCTGTGCATATAAACCATCCCCCATCCCTGATCCCTCTGTCATTCTTACCACGAGGGCTGTGCCTCTGTCTGTCTTGTTCTTTTTGTACCTGACACATCCAGAAGAGTGTCTGGTGCTGAGTGAAAAATTACTTATGTTGAACAAATGAAAGAAGCAGTGAAAGTTTCAAGAGGGATTTTTTTATATCATCTAATTAAAATTTCCCCTTTGAGCCAGTAAGTCGTTAACAAATGTTACCACCACAAATGTCTAATGTGAAAAAGAGTTGGCCTGTAAGTTTTTGACTGTATACAACCATGAAACAGATGCCTATATTTATACAAGCGAAAATTTGTTGCATCTAGAACTCTGTAATATTCTTTCTGATACATTTTAGAATCTGGAAAGGATAGCACATTAATGAGGGCCAGTGGAGCAGATGCAGGGCTGAAACATACTGAGGAAAGTGCTATGAATATTCATATGTAACACATATGTAAATTAACAAGCGTTAATGTCCAGGTACACTGTTTGTACATAAGTGTGTGTATTATTCAGGGTCTAGTCAGGAAACAGCATCCATGCTAGTTACTTTAACAGACAGAATTTACTATAGGCAATTTATTAAACAGCTGTTGAAAGGAGAAGCAAAAGTATTAATGAATGAACACAGAGATGCTCACTAAAGGAAGCCGCTGGAACCTCTAGGACTGGGAGAATGAAGGGAAGAGTTTGGGTTTATTGGAAACTAAAAGCTGGGAATGGAGGCTTCACGTGAATGATAGATCTCCAGGGAGAGGACCCTGTCTAATTGCTACTGGCACCCCCAGAGCTTGGAGGAGGGGCCCCTGGAGTTGGGACTTAGAGAAGGCACTGCACACATGTGCCTCCCAGGAGAGTGCTGTGAACCAGGCTCCAGGACAGTGAAAAGCAGCTGGAAATCAGAGCCACCTGTCACTGGAAGCTCCATGCAGGTGCCAGGATTGAGGGCTGTTCTTTGGGTGCTGCTGACAAGAACAGCAGTGAGTGTCTGTTCTGCCACCACCTTCTGGCCCTCTTCCTGGGCCTGCTACGGGTTGCTTGAGAGGGAAACAGGGAGGCAGCTGGCAAAGGAAAGAGGGAGTTTGCCAAGTTCTGGCCCCAGGATCACTGAACAGATTGAGGAAGGAGAATTTAGAACTGAGAGACAACATTTAGTAACAGACAAGCAAAGGTCCTTTTCCCATGCTGATCATCCTCACATAGGCTTTACAGCAGAGAAAACATTTATTTAGACCTAAATCGTGCACCAAGCTGTTCGTCACCCATCTCACTGGAAGCTTCCATGTCAAATAATAGCTTTTCCTACTCCAGTCCTCACAAAGGTGTGGCTATCTATTCTCTATTTTCAACAAGATAACAACTCTTAAATAACAGCACAATAGCTAATATTTATCGTTTGTTTACTGTGTGCTAGGTACATAATATTTATACACATTATCTCATATAATCCTCATTATAACCCCATCAGATAGGTATTATATTTATCTCCAGCTTACAGATGAGAAACTGTAAGTTGGAGAAACACTTTAAAATTAAGCAGTGGATCTAATTTTACAAGTTTACACATGGCCACGGCCCAGGACACATGTTCTTATCTTGTCCACGTTACTGCCTCTAGCCAGCTACCGAATAACTCTGACCTCAGCTCACTTGGGCGCTAGAATAGACTCGTGGCTAGAATAAGTGCTTTAGAACCAGATAAAGCTGGTTTTACGTCTGAGCTACTGTTCTTGCTTGCTAAATGGCATTGGAGAAACTGGTTAAACTTACTAAGCCCCACTCCCTTATCATGAACAAGGGAATAAAGACTGTGTCTGCCATAGAGATTATTTTTAAGAATTAAATGAGATAATTCTTATAAACCACATAGTGCAATTCATTACACATAACAAACGCTAATAACAGGTGGTTACTTATAATGGATAATTATCCATTATTTTGCAATGTAAAATTGAGACATTCTTTGTAATTCAGTTGTATTACCCGAGAAAGGTGGTAGTTTGTGGTCCACCTCTAAGGAGACTTCTTGACAATTTTTGGAGGGGACCATTCAGCAGCTTCAGTCTAACAGGCTCCCCTGGGGTGTAAAGGAGCTGGAGGCAGAAGCCACCTCCAAGGGAAAGAGAGAAGCAGTGTGGTGACAGCAGGTGGCAGGTCAGGTCTGCAACATGCAGAGTGACAAGAACTAGCGAGGACACAGCAGATGGCTCTACTATGCTTTTTCACAGGGAAGAAGCTTCACAGAACTCCCCTCCACCATTCTGCAGTGGTAGGCTGAATGCTGAAGTCCAAATTCATCAAACCTGTGATGTGTTACCTTAGCTGGTAAAAGGGACTTTGAAGAAATGATTAAGTCAAAGATCTTGAGATAAGGTGGTGATTCTGGATTATCTGGGTGGATTCAATGTCGTTGCAGGCTACGTATAAGATGAGGCAGGAGACTGGAGGAAGAGAAGGGAATGTGATGATGGAATCATAAATTGGAGTGATGAGGTCACAGGCAAGGTCAGTAACACAGGCAGCCTCTAGAAGAGGCAAAGGAATGGGTATTCCCCTGGAATCCTCAGAAGGAATTAGCCCTGTCAATTATTTTTATTATTATTGTTTTTGAGACAGAGTCCTGCTCTGTCACCAGGCTGGAGTTCAGTGGTAACTATCTCGACTCACTGCAACCTCCGCCTCCTGGGTTCAAGCGATTCTCCTGCCTCGGCCTCCCAAGTAGCTGGGACTGCAGGTGCACACCACCACGCTTACCTAATTTTTGTATTTTTAGTGAAAATGGGGTTTCACTATATTGGCCAGGATGGTCTCAATCTCTTGACCTCGCAATCCGCCTGCCTCAACCTTCCAAAGTACTGGAATTACAGGGGTAAGCCACGGTGCCTGACCAATTCTTTATTTGATGGTATCTCCCTATATTTCCCAGGCTGGCCTCAAATTTCTGGGCTCAAGGGATCCTCCTACCTCAGCCTCCCATGTAGCTGGCAGTATAGGCATGAATCACTGCCCCTGGCTCTCGACACTTTAATTTTAGCTCCATAAGACTCATTTTGGACCTCTAAGCTCTGGAATTGTGGAAGAATAAATTAGCGCTGTTTCAAGCTACTAAGCTAGTGGCAATTTATTGCAGTAGCCATAAGAAGCTGATACACTTCCCAACTGACTTAGCAACTCTCTCTTTGCTACTTTCTGTCTCTGTAGTTTTTTCATACCTATATTACAGCACACATCACATACATTTGGTTTATTTGCCTATTTCCCCTACTAGATAGACAGTGAAGAGGAGGGGCCTAAGAGCCTCAGAGCCTATCAGAGGACTTAGTTCATAACACGCTGAATAAATGTGGGTGAACTGAATTAATGTACAGATGCACAAGAGTATCCCAAATTGCCTTATACCTGTGACTGTCTTAACAGAGGCCTTTTAAACTCCCTGCCTTTGTGTAAAAGAATTAAAGGTGGTTTAAAAAAAGGAAAGCATACTCTAAATTTATAGTCATGGAAGGGATCCCTGATTCCTTTGGTGTCTATCTATCTGGCTCTGGTCAATGTTAAGATCAAAGCAATAATCTTCCATTGATGAGCTAAGACTACGGAGGGCGGAAGGAGAGAGAAAACACACAAAGCTATTTAGAAGAGGAAGGCTCAGTACAAATATAATTGAAGCAAGAAGTGATCAGAATATGTAGCAACTGTTATTTTAAGGAAAATGAATTCATGAGATTCAAACTTCAGCATGATGGAGAAAAAAGCGATGTTTTTTACATTTTCCACAAGATGTTCGGCAAGATGAATCTGTCAAGAAAAAGGGGAAAAGGTCACACAGAAGCCAGTGGAAAGTTGTGGATGGAATTCATTCTGTCACATGGCATCATCTCAATTAAAATATAACTGGGAGATTGTCAATTAGGCTTACATCTTTTCAGAATCTTCTATATAGAACATTGACAGGGGTTGTTTATTGGATAGGAGAACATCTCAAGTCTTCCCATTAGGTTTGCAGTCTGAGATAATTAATGTGTGAAATGGTCTATTGACTTTATTTTGACAGGAGCTGTCTCAGATATATGGGAAATGACGGTAAACAAAGCACTGAGTTCCGTGGGGATGTCCAGGGTTTGTATTATTTTCTTGGTTGGTGTTAGATCTGGGGTGCTGTCCATGCTACACTGGGGAACAATTACTGGGAGACCAGAGTCCTATGGGAGGACTTACCAGGATGAGGGCTTAGTAATGGATGATGGGCAGGTGGGAGAAACATGGTACCAGGAGTGAGAGGCAGAAAAATTATGTTCAGGAAGAAGTGGTGGGTATGGTGGTGAGCTAATAAATTAGGTTGGTGCAAAAGTAATTGTGGTTTTTGACATTGCTTTTTAATGGCAAAAACTGTAATTACTTTTGCACCAACCTATTTGTGAAGGGGTTGCCAATTTCTATGGTCTGAATACTTCTGTCATGGCTGATTTCAGCTGATAAGCAAAATTCTTAAAAATGAACAACCAGCTCTTGTTAGCCAGCACAAACCAGTTTCAGCATGCCACAGGATGAGTGTATGGTTTTTTTAATTGATTTTTTTTATTGAGATAAAATATGTATATATAAGCTATCATCTGTATTAGTCTGTTCTTGCAGTACTCTAAAGAAATACCTGAGACTAGGTAAGATACAAAGAAAAGAGGTTTAATTGGCTCGCAGTTCCACAGACTGCACAGGAAGCATGGTTGGGGAGGCCTCAGGAACCAGACAATCATGGTGGAAGGCAAAGGGAAGCAGCCACGTCTTACTTGGCTGCAGCAGGAGGGAGGTGCTACACACTTTTAAACAACTAGATCTTGCGAGAACGCTATCACTAGAGTGGCACTAGGGATGGTGCTATACCATTAGAAACCACCCCCATGATCCAATCACCTCCCACCGGGCCCCACCTCCAACACTGGGAATTACAATTGAGTATGAGATTTGGGTGGGAAAACAGATCCAAACCATGTCACCATCTTTACCATTTTTAAGAGTACAATTCAATAGTAATAAATACATTTATATTTTTTCTCCCTTCAGCTCCCTTTCTCTTCTCCTTCCTAGCCTCTGGTAACCACCAGTCTACTCTTTTGTCTTCGTGAGAGCCACATTTTTAGCTCCCAGTATGAATGAGAACATGCAGTATTCGTCTCTCTGTGCTTGGCCTATTTCACTTAGTAGAATGGCCTCCAGTTCCACCTCTTTCTGTAAATGACAGGATTTATCTTTTTATGGCTGAATAATATTTCATTGTGTATATATGTACCATTTATCCATTCATCTATTCATGGGCACTTAGGTTTATTCTATTGTTTTGCCGTGTTTTTTTGAGATGGAGTCTCCCTCTGTTGCCCAGGCTGAAGTGCAGTGGCGCAATTTCCGCTCATTGCAAACTCCGCCTCCCAGGCTTAAGCGATTCTCCCACCTCAGCCTGCTGAATTACAGTTGCTGGAATTACAGTCACCACCGCCACGCCCGGCTAACTTTTGTATTTTTAGTAGAGATGGGGTTTCACCAGTTGGCTAGGCTGGTTTCTAACTGACCTCAAGTGATCTGCCTGCCTTGGCCTCCCAAAGTGCTGGGATTATAGGCGTGAGTGACCACGCCCAGACCGATTCCATATTTTGACTGTCGTAAATAGTACTGCAATAAACATGGGAGGGTAGACATCTCTTTGATACATTGATTTCTTTTCTTTGGGACAGCTATCTCAGTAGTGGAGTTGCTGGATCAAATGGTAGTTCTAATTTTAGTTTTTTGAGGAATGTCCATACCGTTCTCCATAGTGGCTGTACTAACTTACATTTCCATCAGCAGTGTGTGAGAGTTCCCCTTTCTTCACATTGTTGCCAGGAGATGCTATTGCCTGTATTTTTGATACAAGCCATTTTAAATGGGATGAGAGGATACTGAAAACTGGTTTTGATTTGCATTTCTCCATGATTAGTGATGTTGAACATTTTTTTCATAGACCTCTTGGCCATTTGTATGTCACTGCTGAGAAATGTCTGTTCATACCTTTTGCCCATTTTTAACTAGATTTTGTTGTTGTTGTTGTTGCTTTTAAGTTGTTTGAGCTCCTTACTTATTCTGGTTATTAATCACTTGTCAGATGGATGGTTTTCCAATATTTTCTCCCTTTCTATGGGTTGTCCCTTCAATGTGTTGATTATTTCATTTGCAGAAGAAACCTTTTAGTTTGTTATGATCCAAGGTCTATATTTTTGCTTTGGTTGCCTGTGCTTTTGAGGTCTTATAAAAAAAATGTATTTGCCCAGACCAATGTCCTGGAGCATTTCCCCAATGTTTTCTTCTTCTAGTTTCATGTCTTAGATTCAAGTCTTTAATTCATTTTGATCTGATTATTTTGTGTATGGTGAGAGATTCGGGGTCTACCTTCATTCTTGTGGATATAGTTCTCTAGTTTTTCCAGCACTGTTTCTTGAAAAGGTTGTCTTTGCCCCATTGTATGTTCTTGTATCTTTGCCAAAGACGAGTTACTTGTAAATGCATGGATTTAAATCAGAGGTCTCTATTCTGTTCCATAGGTCTATGTGTCTGTTTTTAATGCCAGTACCATACTGTTTTGGTTACTATGTCTGTAGTAAATTTTGAAGTCAGGTAAGTGTGATACCTCCAGCTTTGTTCTTTTTGCTCAGGATTGCTTTGGCTATTTGAGGTTTTTTTGTGGTTCCATATACATTTTAGAATGTTTTTCTATTTCTGTAAAGAATGTCATTGGTATTCTGATAAGGATTACATTGAATCTGTAAAGTGCTTTGGCTAGTATTAAGGGCGGCATCCAGACCTATACTGGGTCCTTATGTCCAGGAAAGAGAAGGGAATCGAGAGGCTTTTGAACTGGAACATCTTACTCCAAAGGGATGTTTGCAAGCTTCAGGCTTGGCGTGCTTTAATTATTCTCTGCTGGAGAGACATAGGCTTAGCTCAGTGGAAGGCAGTCTCAGGTAGGGAGGGGAGGGGCAGGGCACTTTCTGCAGCCCTCAGCCCCTGCCCTCTGTGTTGCCACCCCACAGAGGTTGCCAGGCCCACTCCCCAGTGGATCTGGGGTTCTGGATGGGACAGAAGGCTCACTGCAAAGTTCAACCAGCTGCACTCCTTTACGCTGCAGTGAAATTTTACCCAAACGTTTTACTTGTTCTTCTATGATGAGATTGAATGTAAAGAATGGAGGATACATACACTTAAATTAATTTAGTTAAAAAAATTTTTTTAAGATTTTGTTTTAAATTCATTAGACAAAAAAATACATACTTAAATCCCCTATTTACATGAATGCAGACAAATGAAAGAGATATAATATTTCAATTTTACATTAAAACTGCATATCCCTTCAGGGGAAAATTTTGCAACAAATGAAGCCATTTAGCATGGAACTAATCATCTCTTTTAAATCCTAGAGAAATGTACCAAGTGCTTACAAAGAGGTACAGCTTTAAAATAGCCTGCTTCAGAATGCAATCATCTTAGGTATTGTCTTGCAGATTGATTAACAGAGGAGAACCTGGTGGCAGTGAATCTGTTCTCCCTCTGGACATAACCTCCACCACTCTTTGCTCTATTCTTCTTCTTTCTCTTAAAATTATAGGCTTTGAAAGATCAGATTTTGAATAGTTTCCAAATTCATTAGCATAGAGTTCTTATAACTTTATAAAAACTTGTTATTGCTTAAAAAAAGTCACATTCATGGTAAAATAATTGCAAAACATACAAAATAAAAAATCCCTCCTTGCCAAAATAATAAAAAGTAAAATCTTGCATCTAGAATTACTGTGAAAAATTGGGGTACATAACCTTCTAATCTTGCTTTTTAAAATTTTTTTTTTTGAAATGGAGTTTCACTCTTGTTGCCCAGTCTGGAGTGCAATGGCATGAACTCTGCTCATTGCAGCCTCTGCCTCCTGGGTTCAAGCAATTTCTCCTGCCTCAGTAGCTGGGATTACAGGTGACTGTCACCACAGCCGGCTAATTTTTTTTTGTATTTTTAGTAAAGACAGGATTTTACTATGTTGGTCAGGCTAGTATTGAACTCCTGACTTCAGGTGATCCTCCCGTCTGGGCTTCCCAAAGTGCTGGGGTTACAGGCTTGAACGATTGCACCCAGCCCCAAACTGTCTTCTATACTTAAAAAGCAAAAGAAAATGAAGATAGAAACATGCTTTGAGTTTGTTCTTGTCTTAGGTTTTTCCTTAGTTAATTTTGAACGTGTTTCCACATTGCTAAGTACTTTTTCAGAAACATAATTTTTAATGAGGATGCCATCAATTCCTTAGTCCTTCCCCCATTCTTGAACATTGTGGTTGTTCGGTATTTTGCTATTATTAAAATACTATGATGAATATTCTGTTCAAAGACTTTGAGTGAATCTTGATTATTTTCTTAGGCTAAGTTTCTGGAAGCAGAATTACTGGGTCAAATACTATGAAGAGATTTCAGTCTTCTGATGTAGCAAATGTTACTGACATCTTTGCAGCATGTGGACACAATAAAGTCTCAGTGGAACATGTGGCTTTGTTGTAGGGAGTGGGGGTGTGTGATGGCTATCTGGGCTGGTGGTATGGGGTGAAAGAATTTACTTTTCTTTATAGGTAAAGAAAGTCACAGTTATTAGAGGAAGTGGGAAAATAAGTTTGAAAGGGGGCAGTGGACCGCCTGGGTGAGCGAAGCAGACTGCAAAGAAACAAAGGCTTGCGGGAGATTTTATAGGATGTTGTTTATGCTGTGTGCTGAAGAGGGCTTTGTGCAGCACTGACAATGCCAAGGTTGCAGGGAGCTAACTTGAAGTTGTCGGTGATAGTTGGGTGTGGGAAGATAGTAAGTTATTGGTGCAGGAGGGCTGCGTGTCTGTCCTGCACCATGAAGACAGGTGGGCTGGTAGCTTATCTGCTTCCTTTTGGTCCCACCAGCTCGACTCCTTTTGCCTAATTAGGATGCTACAGCATTTACTAGCTTGAGTGCCCCTCTTTCAAAATTTTTATTTTTTGAGACAGGGTCTTGCTCTGTCACCCAGGCTGGAGAGCAGTGGCATGATCTCATCTCACTGCAGGCAGGCTCCATCTCCTGTGTTCTAGTGATTCTCATGCCTCAGCCTCCCAAGTAGCTGGGATTACAGGCATGTGCTACCACATCTGGCTATTTTTTTTTTAATTTTGTTTTGTATTTTTTGTAGAGACAGGGTTTCATCGTGTTGGCCAGGGTGGTCTCCAACTCCTGGCCTCAAGTGATCTTCCCTCCTTGGCCTCCCAAAGTGCTGGGATTACAGGCATGAGCCACCGTGCCTGGCCAAGTGCCCCTCTTTTGACCAGAGGAGAAAGAGTAGGAGAAAGAGTGACAGAAAGAGAAGAGAGAATGAGAGAGAAGTGAAACAGAGCTTGGCCGCTGGGTAACATGGAAGGCTACTTAAACCCCCTTTCTAGCTCCCTTTTCCTCTCCAGCATGCCAGGGAGCTCCCAGAGATGCCCCACATTGTTTGGTGGTCCCTCAGGACACCCGGGTACCCTTCCTGTCGATGCGTACCTGAGCTGCCGCTGAGCTGCTCCTCGCTGCCCTGGCCGCTGGCGCCAGCTCTGTCCTCTCCATTCTGCACTTCCAGAGGTTCCCATGACTCAGATTCTTGGTCTGTGAGGTGTGATGGCCTTTATACTAATGCATCTCTGGTTTCAAGTGCAGTGTTTGCTCTCTAGAACATCCCAGGCGGCTGGAGCTAGGCAGGTTCAAGCGCTTGTGCACTCACCAGTGGATCTGGCACCATGGTGCCTCCTTCAGACTTGGTTGCCTGAGGAAGAGTCATACCTGCCTCTTCTTCCCCGAGGAAGATTTCCTCCAGGGATACCATATTTCCTCCTGGAACTTTATATGAGGTAACGCCATCTAAGTTTACTAGACACATCTGAGCTTCACATGGATACACAGTTCTGGATAGTTCCAAGACAGCTTCTAGCTCTCCAGCAAATAAGTGAATTTAAATAGATAACAGATGAGAAGGGTGCTGCCTACACTATTCACATCTCTGATCCAGCCAGCAGAGATCTCTATACTAGGCGTGACTAAATTGTCCTTCAGAGAGGTTGCATCTATTTACCTTTCCAATAGAAAGTGCACACTTCGCTAAGCCACCAATGACATTAGATAGCATCTTTTTTAAAAAAGGATTTTGTCCATTTAGGGGCCAAGAAGAGGGTCTGGCTATTTTTGCTGGCATTTGCTTACCTATTAGTAAATTTGAAGGCTTTTGCAAATGTTTACCGTTTTTCTTCATTTGAGAATGATCTGTTCTTTTGCTTAATTTTAAAAAATCTTGAAATAGGCATCTTTTTCTCATTAACTTTTATGTTTTAAGGATGTTAATTAACCATCTGTTCATCAGGTGGGATACTTTTAGCTGCAACTAACAGAAAATTCAAGGGATTTGTAGTGTCATAAATAAAAAGACCTAAGTAGGCAGGCTCTGGAATTGGTTAATTCAGGGGCCTTCTGGCATCATTGGGATGCCCGATGGTTTTCCACTCTGCCATCCCTGACATATAGTCTTGCTTTCAGTCTCATGCCTTCATGTTCTGGAGATGGTGGCTCATAACTCCAGAAATCACTACTCATCACAGCAGTATTCAGAGGCAGAAAGAGGCCACTCTCTTCCCTGAGTTTCTTCACGTTTGAGGGAAACTTATTCCAGAAGCCCTCAAGCCAACTTCCCTTCAGAGCTCATTGGTCAGAACTGTACCTCATGCCCATGGCAACACCAGTCACAGGCAAAGGCTACTAGTGACTGGGGTGACTGGCTTAGATGAGTCTCCACGTAGCCCTGAGTCTCATGGAGAAGTGTAGATACCTCAACAAAATAGATGCTCTTTTAGCAAAAAAAAAGTGGAGAATGACGTTTGACTGGCTACCAATAGTACCTGCTATACTATGACTTTCATATATGAAATTCTAGTTTTAAAACAAAATATAGGAGCCAGACACAGTGGCTTGTGCCTGTGGTCCCAGCTACTTGAGAGGCTGAGGCTAAGCCCAGGAGGTTGACGCTGCAGTGAGCTGTGATTGTACCACTGCACCCCAACCTGGGTGACAGAGCAAGAGCTTGTCTCTAAAATAAAACAAACAAAAACCAAAATAGTAGCCCATCTCAGATCTTTCTCTGAGCAGAGGCCTTGTGTGTTAGGGAAGTCTCTTCACTGCTAATACACAATCCTTAGCAGAGATGTTCGTGCATCACTGGAGGTCAGAAGGTTTATTCCCCAGCTGCGTTAGAGTGCTCCCTCTGCATAGCAGAGGAGTTGAAAATCAATGAGTCTGAAAACATTTTCTTCTAAGAACTGCTTAGAATTTCTCAAAGATTCTGTATGTTTTTGAGAAGGGCATGATACATACATCCAGTGCTCCTCAAGACCAATTCAGACATCCACAATATTCTACTCCTAACTTGGTCGGTGTGTCAATTTCCCATTGCTGCTAAAACAAGTTATGTAACCTCTGTGGCATCAAACAGCACACGTTTATCATCTTACAATTTGGAAGGGTAGAAATGCATTTAATACGGCCCTCAGGGAGCTAACCTCAAGTTATCCACTGGGCTGTGTTCCCGCTGGAGACTCAAGGGGAGAATCTGTTTCCTTTCCATTTCCAGCTGCTAGAGGCTGTCCACATTCCTCAGATCATGGCCCCTTCCTCTGCCAACCTTGTTGCTTATTACATCACATCACTCTGACCTTCTCTTCTGCTTCCTTCTTGCACTTATTTTTTAAGAGATGGGGTCTTGCTGTGTTGCCCAGGCTGGAGTGCAGTGGTGCAATCATAGCTCAGTATAGTCTCGAACTCCTGGGCTCAAGTAATTCTCCCGTCTCAGCCTCCTGAGTATCTGGGACTGCAGTTCCATGCCACCATGCTAGCCTCCCTCTTACACTTCAAAAGACTTTTGTGATTACCTAGGGCCCAGATCATAAGGACAACCTCCCCATTTCAAGGTCATCTGATTGGCAATCTTAATTTCATCTGCATCTTTACTTTTCCTTTAACATGTAACCTAACTTAACATAATCATAGATTCTGTGCATGAGAATGCAGAAATCTTCGTGCAGATATTTTTCTATCTACCATATCCCATAGGAAAATAATTCCCTTTTCCTTCTCTGTAATCTTTATTTAATGTTACCACGGTAGAGTGTTTAGGATACTTCTGGCCTCAAAATACACTGCTTTGGTTTTCTAGAGTCCATTTCATTATTTTCCCTTTGGGCCCATAAGGGTTCTGCCTCTGGCTCTTTGCTGAGGATACAACATTTGGCATCAGATCAAGCAGCACAAATATCTCTTTTTCCAGGCTTGCTAAGCTTCTCTGCTCCTTAGCATGGATGTTTCTATCTGGCTGCCCATGATAGACTCATCATTCCACTATGCTTCTATTTAGGGTTGTACTATATGTATTCATTCCTCTTTAGTATGGTTCCCTTGTCAGGGTAAGCCCATCTTGGAGCAGAGAGCTGCTTGCCCCCCTTTGACTTTCTTTCTCACGAGTCCGTGGAAGCCACACACTAGGATACATTTAGCTCAGCTCTTGACCCTGACGGGTCATGTAAGCTGCCCTTTATATTCCAAATTGCCTTAGATCATTTCAATAGGTAAGAAATGATTTTTTTTAACCTTTTCCCCCTTTTCTTTTCGATCCCTTTTGTTATACAACGTGCTTTCTTGTTCTTCCGTGATCAGAACTAATCACAATAGGAAAACAGAAGACTCGCCCAAGAAACACCAGGGCAGCTGAGAGCTCATAAAGAAATTGAAAACAGAACGAAATTGTGCATAGCCTGCCTTCCACACACAGACTTTGCATTTGGTAGATTATTGGTGATCCAGTAAATGAACTTAAACATGTAAGTTATTTCTCTAGGTTTGATTGGTTGCATAGTGGCATTTAGGTCTCAGTAACCTCAAAATGCCCAAATAGAAAGTTCAATGAACTCTGACCTCAAAAATCAGTATAAAAATTCCGGATTTTGGCCAGGCATGGTGGCTCATGCCTGTAATCTCAGTACTTTGGGAGGCTGAGGCTGGTAGATCTCCTGAGGTCAGGAGTTCGAGACCAGCCCGGCCAATATGGCGAAACCCCATCTCTACTAAAAATACAAAAATTTGCCAGGCATAGTGGTGGGTACCTGTAACCCTAGATACCTGGGAGGCTGAGGCAGGAGAATTACTTGAACCTGGGAGGTGGAGGTTGCAGTGAGCCAAGACTGTATTCCAGCCTGGGTGACAGAGCAAGACTCTGTCTAAAAAACAAAAAAGTCTGGATCTTTAAGTGATCTGTATTTAGCCAAATGTGGCTTTTTTGAGGTTGAAAGTGTTGCAGGAAACCCTTATAGCCCTTTGGCCATGTGTGAAACATTAAAAAGAATAAAATTTTTAAATCATGCTGATTTAATTTTCTTTACAAAGCTGTCTGGAATCCTTGCAACATAATGTGTTTGGAGTGTCTAGAACCCAGGGATGACACTGAATAACCAGTTCCTGACTTCTGAAGATGCTCTGCATAGATGCTATGTGATGTGTTTAGTGAAACACAGCTAAACAAATTTCTTAGTCAGTTTCGGCTGCTGTAACAAAGTGCTATATACTGAGTGGATTATAAATGACAGAAATTTACCTCTCACACTTCTGGAGGCTGAATGTCTGAGACTGGGGAACAACACGGTCAAGTGCTGGTGAGAGCTCTCTTCTGTGTTGCCTTCTCATATCGTCACATGGTGGAGAGCAGAGACGGGAAGAAAGCTCTCTCTTGACTCATACAAGAACACTAATCCCATTCACGAGGGCTCTACCCTATGGCCTCATCTAATCCTAATTACCTCCCAAAGACCCACCTCCTAACACCATCCCATTGTGGGATATGGTTTCAAGACATGAATTTTGAGGGCATACAGACATTCAGTCTGTAACAGGATCTATGTAGTTTTTTAAAAAACTGAATCCAACCAAATGATTTTTTTTTCTTTCTTTTTTTTTTTTTGGAAGAAGTCTTGCTCTGTCACCAGGCTGGAGTACAGTGGCACGATCTTGGCTCACCGTAACCTCTGCCTTCTGGGTTCAAGCGATTCTCCTGCCTCAGCCTCCTGAGTATCTGGGGTTACAGGCACATGCCACCACACCCAGCTAATTTTTATGTTTTTAGTAGAGACAGGATCTCACTATGTTGGCCAGGAAGAATTTTTTTTTAAGCATTTCTGCTTCTTAAACAACTCCTGGTTTTCACAAAACCCCAGGCCTCTAAGTTCCTGAGGTTCCCTCCAAAACAGATGAAAATTCGGAATAAGGGCTTGAAAAGAAACAACTAGAAAAAACAGTGGTAAGTTTCCTTTGGTTTCTTCCCTTGGCATGTGCAGGCATGATGCTACAGCTCTCACTGTCAACGCTGTTACCAGGCGTCACGTGCTTATGGTTTACACACCGCTCTTCCCATCGTGTCACTTCTTAGAGCTCTGTAATCACACTGTCGTGTACATCCATCCCCCGCCATCAACAGGATCTTCTGAGAAAAACACAGCTAAATCAATTTCTGTAATGAGGAAGGACCACAATCAAAGGTGGGTCTGTTCCAATCTCTGCCAGCGCTCTGGTCTGCCTCACTTTCCCTCTACTGTGTGCTTATTCATTGCAATGCTAATAAGACTTTCTTCTAACTGGGAGAGCCTCTCACCTTGCATTTCAAAGAAACTCATACTCCTAGGAACCCCTGGGTTCACGTTATGTCCGGAAATCAGCATTGACAATATGGAGGAGGCTCTCGTCTTCATCAGAGGCTTATCGGAGGCCTGTCATCTTGATTCCTTCCCATTTTCAAGCATTTAAAATGTGGGCAGCGCTTCTCTAGCTGATATATCATTTGGTGGACGTCTGTGAAGGCTCAGTACTTTGCTGTTGTTGGGGGATTATCCCTTGCTCCCTGTGGTAGTCAGAATATTGGCCCCCTCAGTTGCCCACGTGCTAATCCCCAGAACCTGTGAATTCTTTACCTGACATGGCAAAAGGGACTTTGCAGATGTGATGTAGGTTAAAGACCTGGAGATGAGGAAATTAAGCTGGCTTAGCTGGGTGGGCTCAAGGTCATCATGAGATTCCTTATAAGGGAGAGGGGAGGCAGGAGAGTTGGAGACGGAGAAGCAATGATGGAGGCAGAGGTGGGAGTGATGCAAATGGGGCCTGGAGTCTTTGAAATTAAAAAAGGCAAAACAAACAAAAAATCCAAAAACCCCAACCACCCAAATTCTTTCGAGGTTCCAGAAGGAACATGGGACTTCTGACATCTTGAAATAGCCCAGCGAGATCTATTTCAGAATTCTGACCTCCAGCACTGTAAGATCATAAATTTGTGTTGTTTTAGGTCATAAAGTTGATGGGAATTTGTAACTTCCACAACAGTAAACGAATGCATTCCCCTAATTAGAACCTGCTTTAATTAGGCTGCTTTGGTGGCAGGAATTAACCACGAACCTCAGACAGTGAGGTGTTTACCCGAAGGCGACATGTGTTTAGAAGCCCGACCACGAGGAGGAGCAGGACATGGGGCAGCCCTTTGAACCTCTGCAGACCTGGTGGCTCTTGGCCTCACCAGCCTCCTCTTGATGTGTCTGTTTCTCTCTTCCAGTTGGCTCATTTTTTCCATCTTCTCTGTGTTCTGTATTTTATTCCTGCTCTTCATTTCTTTGCAGTTCCTGCTCCTTCATAATTTTGCCCTGAAAATAGTACCTCATGGTCTCTCTCTACCCCAGAACTTTCACTTCAGCCTCTGGTCACTGTTATCTACTCTGTTCTTTCCATCTTAGTTCTGTTCTTGCGGGTGAACATGACTGTCCCTGCTGAATCTACCATGCTGGGTCACAGCACGGGTTGCTGGCCAGACTCTCAGTGGGCTGTCCTTAGACCACGTTCCTCCCTGAGTCCAGTCAGCAGCAGCCAGGGCTCAGGGTGATGGGGTAAGAAATGCGGCCACCCATGAGCCATCTCATTACTAGGGTGTGGCGGATGGGGGGCTGGTGGTTATTGAAGTCAATCTAGGGCATGAATAATGGACCTAGGAAGTTGATTTTCTTTCTAAATCAAAACATGTCCACATGGAATCTGTCTCTGATAAATAGTGAAGAGCCTGAAGTCACTTTCCTCCACCCCTGCTACTTTGCTGATACTCTAAGCAAGAATGGATATCCATTTTCTGTCCCCAGAGAGCTGGGGATTTATTTATTATTTTAATTATTGTTTTTTTCTGTGACAGAATCTCGCTCTGTTGCATAGGCTGGAGTGCAGTGGTGCCATCTCAGCTCACCAACTTCTGCCTCCTGGGTTCAAGTGATTCTCCTGCCCCAGCCTCCCCAGTAGCTGGGATTACGGGCACATGCCCATGCCCAGCTAATTTTTATATTTTTAGTTGAGATGGGGTTTCACCATGTTGGTCAGGCTGGTCTTGAACTCCTGACCTCAGGTGATCCACCCACCTCAGCCTCCCAAAGTGTTGGGATTACAGGCGTGGGCCACTGCACCCGGCCGAGCTGGGGATTTGTAAAGCAGATACGTAATGAGGTAACATTAGCTGTAGGATTTGGTCCATGGCATAAAAGGCCGAATCTGGAAGGACTGGTACCAAGGAACTGAACATAAACCAACAATCTCTCTTAAGTATCCACTCTGTGCCAGGCTCTGTTTTAGGCACTTCGACTATACCTATGAACAAAACAGATCTCCCTTGGATCTGACATTCTGAGAAGAAGAGAAAGACATACAATAATAGTCAGTCCCTCGGTAAGGCTGGCCACTCATTAGATATCCAGTCACAGGTACCCAGAGGAAGTCTTGGCAAGCATATGAAGTATAAGAGCCAGGCAACAGCTCCCAGGCAGGGGCCCAGCCCTGGGGCAGGGAAGGGGAGGTCAAGGAGACGTGGCACTAGGGGCTGCAGGGTGTCAGAAGGTACGGGAGTGCCATCCTGAGGACTTCGTGTCACAGCCATTACGGAGAAGACCGACATAGCTGGTGGGCTCTGGCGAAAGGGACTTGGCAGTGAGGATTAAAGTTCCGAAATGAAACCTCTGTCCTTTGAGAACTGGCTGCAGTACCGAGAAGTTTTTACAAACTTCTCAGGGGGTGTGGGGGCAATGCTGGGGGGTGTGGGGGCAATGCTGACACTGGGATGCGGTGTGGGGGCTTGGTTTGTGACGAATGGGACAACCGCACCTGGGGTCAGAGTGGAGTCAGCAGCAAGACCTCTTTGGCAGCAGGATTCTGCGCCCCTGACTTCCGGCCTTCTCAGTCCCTTCTCAGTGTCTGGAGTGGGGCAGAACTTGGAGACATACTAACCAGGCCCATGGGCCTGAGTGGCCCCAGCTGTGCCACGTGGTCTACAGAGGGCAGGCGGGAATCAGGGAGGTCCTTGCAATCAGGGCTGATCCCTCCTTGTCACTCTCCTTGTGTGTGATCTGAGACCTGCCTTGTGTTACTAGTTCTGACCATTGGGCCACGAATTCCCAATCTTTCAAACAGCAGCCTTCCAATTGAAGTTTGATTTTTGAAACTTTATTAGCAAGAGAAGCCCTGTCTCTCTGCTGCCCACCACTCTTTGATGTGAATCTTGTGCTACAGCCCAAAGGTAAAGCAGATAAAAGCAGAGCTGTTCCTTCTGTACCTGGGTTAGGGACCTGTGGTCCCCCCTCAACTCCCTCTCTGCTCCCTGTATCTTGGCAGTTCCTTGGGCATCCCTGTGATATTTTCAATGCACTTTGAAAACCACTCCCTGACACATGGTGGCATGTGCCTGTAATCCCAGCTACTCAGGAGGCTGAGGCCGGAGAATTGCTTGAACCTGGGAGGCAGAGGTTGCAGTGAATGGCGACAGTGCAATTGCATTCCAGCCTGGGCAACAGTGCGAGACTTTTTCAATAAAAAAGAAAGAAAGAAAGAAAGAAAATCACTCCCTGAGACTTCTGTTTTTTAGACTAATACCTCTATTTCCCTCCATGACTCCTCTGTGTATTTATAAGCTTCCAGAACCTTCACCAACCTGGTTAGCCCTTCCTAGGTGAACTGTAATTTTGTCAGCATGTATTTGGTGACCATAAGTGGTCTGACCAGCACAGCTCAGACCTCCTGTGAGTTGGACTCCTGGCACCCTGGGTGCCTTCCTTCCATGTGGATGTATCTGCCCGTTATCTACATTTTTGATGTTCATCAGTTTATTTCATAAACACTTAACAGAGCCGATAAAAGAAAAACAAGAAAAACTTCAGCTGAGTTAAATTTAAAGGAGTTTCATTGAGCAATGAATGACTCACTAATTGGGCAGCCTTCTAAGCCAGAGATGGCTGAGAGACTCCAGCATAGCCACATGGTGGAAGAAGATTTACGGACAGGAAAAGGAAAGTGACCTACAGAAAACAGAAGTGAGGTACAGAAATAGCAGGCTTGGTTACAGGTTGGTGTTTGCCTTATTTGAATACAGTTCGAACAGTTGGCTACATTTTATTGGCCAAGACTTGGTGATTGGCACAAGTGTAGGCTGTGGTCTGTTTACACCGCCACTTGCTGTAGTTCATGATGTACAGAAAAACCTTTAGGCCAAACTTAAAATATGCAAGGAGGCGGCTTTACACTAAAGTGGATTTAACAGGTCCCAACTATGAGGCTTAATATTAATTCTAGGTTAAGAACTGGAGTTAAAGGGACAAGTTAAATATGGTCTTTATGTTGAAGGGGGTTGCGGCGGGTCAGGGAGAGGTTCGCTTGGCTCTAGTTGGTAAGTGCTATGATAGTTACCCGTCAAGGTGCAGGACAGAGGCTAGTGGTTCTCCCTGGGGGGCTAGAGAGGGCCTTCTCCCAAGCAGCTGGCTTTACCAGGAGCTTGGGGTGCATTTTTCTCAATTGAACACGTTCTCCAGTAGTGGTTAGTAGTTTGTTAGAAGCTCAACAATATCCTGAAATCTGACAGTAGCATTTCTCGGAGGAATATTCATGATCCTCGGGATGAAGGCCTTATTTTTCCAGAATTCAGAAAAGCCTCTGAACTCCTCATTTACAGCCCCACGTGGCCTCTGCCTGCCAGCTCTTATTCCATGCTGCGGCCCTTACACTTAGGCACTAATTCTGACAGCACGCCTGCCCTTGTATCTTGGATCAGCACAAGTACTTGCTTTCATTCTGGCCTAAATCTCCAGCCTGTCCCCATTTCTGATTTTGATCTTTTCAGGCCTCAGCCAGTGTATTGTGTAGATAGACTCTTGGTGCTGTGTGTAAGTGGAACCTAACTACCATGATAGCACTCCCTATGCTCAGTCAAGTTTGTGGTGTAGGGCAACGACTTCCAAACAAATTTGGAAATGGCCCCTTTAGAGGTTGAGGACTTTGTATTAACTTTTGCTTATTTTTCTTATTTTTCAGTCTTAATATATATTCCTTCTGGCCAGTCATCCACGGATCGCTTACATCAAACTTAACATGAAAATATTTTTTAAGTTGAAAATGTATGTCAATTTTAAGAGAATTGATTTTTCTGTTCACCTAAACTATGCTTAATATTCTCTTCTTGGTAAAGGTGATGTCTTCTGTCTCCAATACTAGACATTCAAATTTCCTACCAGTTAAACATGGCTTGTCTTGTTATTTTGAACACACACTCTAAAGGTGCTTACTTGCTGTTGTTAATGCCACGTGACTCTGAATTCCTCAGCCCTTCTTCTCTGGACGTGATTTGTACTCCTCTGGGGCTCTGGGATTTTTAGATGTTACTCAAGGGAGATGTTTTAGATTTCTGGGCATTAGACATCCCCATCTTATTCCAAGTAGAAATGTGTAGTGATTTTTTTCTTTTATATTTATGACTTTTGACAGCATAATTTATTGTCTTGGATTTCAGATTCCTTTAAGTTGTTTGGTTTCTGATTTGAGAACTTTAACTTTGTTTTTCTTAGCAACTCTAATTTCAGTCTTAATCTTCAACCTTTCTAATACAGCACAGTCTCCCAAGGTAATGTTGAGTATCAGCATCCTAAAAGAGAAAGTGAGAAGAAAATATACACAACGAGAACTGTGTTGTGGAGAGCAAGCATGAATAAGACTGTGATCACACATACCGTCTTTACACTGTACCCTAGTCCATAAAACTCCTTTGTGCATGCTCTTTTACATATGGGACATGTAAGAGCTTTGAGGAGAGGGAAAGGGAGATTCTACCAAGCTTCGCGCTCTCACGGTTTTCCTTTTTTGTCTATCTTTGTGTCTTAACACTTTTCATTCTTATCCTCCTTAAAGGTTAATGTGACCTCACAATAACTGCAAGTGAAGTGGCAGGCATCTTTAGCTACCTTTCTCACCATTTCCTCTATCTGAATTGCAGCCTGAATCTATTCGTATGCTATATTTGGCCATTGTTCTATACAAATAAGCAATCAAAAACCCAAACTCAATTGAGACAATTTGACTGTGAGTGTCTATTAACCAGGCAGAACATTTTTTTTCTAAAGGAATTGGAAACTCTTTGAGCAATAGAGTGTGTTCCAGGGAGTCCTCAGAGGCTAGGGCTGCTCTGCTCTTAGCTCTAGAGTCCTCACTTTCTGTTTGTTCTTCATTTCTTGTTTTGTTATCCTTTAACACTGAATATACTGCTGAACTTGTAATGATGTTCTTTTCTACTTTTAGTTTTTCTTTTGCATTTTTTCTTCCCCTGAGAATGGCGCATATTTGGAAACTGACTTTGAATTCATGAGAGCACTGTGTGTTCAGTACAGATTTTCTACTTTGCTCCTATGCTTGGCGTCAGTGAGCTGATTCCGCCCAATGGCTGGCCCGACTCCAGAATGTGCCCTTGTCCCCTCAAGGCTCATTGTCACCATTTCACAGAGGGGAAGAAAATAATACTATGCTGGTTTAGGCAGAGCCCATCTCATTGAAGAATAGAAAGCTGTGACCAGGCACGGTGGCTCACACCTGTAATCCCAGCACTTTGGGAGGCTGAGGAGGGGGGGATCATGAGGCCAGGAGTTTGAGACCAGCCTGACCAACATGGTGAAACCCCATCTCTACTAAAAATACAAAAATTAGCCGAGCGTGGTGGCACACGCCAGTAATCCCAGCTTCTCAGGAGGCTGGGGCAGGAGAATTGCTTGAACCCAGGAGGCAAAGGTTACAGTGAGCTGAGATCATGCCACTGCACTCTAGCCTGAGTGACAGAGCGAGACTCTGTCTCAAAAAAACAACAAAAAGAAAGCTGTTACCACCTTACTTGTTCTACAGGGTTGGAATCAAGTAAGAAGCAGAGTGGCAAATATAGGCAGCTGTATGGCATAAGATATGGTGTAATTATAGTCTATCTATTATAGTATTATGCATGTTTGCTACAACATAGCTCTCTGTGTATATATTTTGTTCTCGTTTTCTCTCTCTTTTAGGAGTCTGTTACTTAACTTTATCTTGGAAGACTATGTGCTATATTAGAAAGAACATAAAACTGAAAGCTAGAAAATCCCAGTACTAATCCTAGTTTCATGAACTGTAATGTGACATGTAAAGCTGGTTATTGCTGCTAGTATTAATAACAATAGCCAGGAACGTATTGAGTACCTGCTGTGGGTTAAACTTTTTACATGTATTCGTTCATTTAATCCTCATGACAACCCTTTAAAGGGGCTGTTATTATCATCTTCATATAACAGGAGAGGAAATCAAGCTTTAGAGAGGTAACTCAACATCACACATCTAATAAGTGGTATTCAGACTCGGGTTTGTATGATCCAGAGCTCCTAGTCATTGCTACCCCATGTCACCTTCTTTTAGTATTATTGATAATTATGGCAAGAATAAGAGTAATGCTTGCATGTAAATGCTGCATGATCATCTAGTTCATCCCTTTCCAAATTGGTAGAATCAATTGTTTGACTTTGAAGCTAAAATGAATCTGAAGGATCACTTAGTGGAGCCTCCTTAATTCACAATTGAGGAAATTAAAGCCCCAAGAAAGGAAGTGCCTTTTCTTTCTTTTTCTTTTTTTTTTTTTTTTCAGATAGAATCTTGCTCTGTTAGCCAGGCTGGAGTGCAATGGCCTGATCTCGGCTCACTGCAACCTCCGCCTCCTGGGTTCAAGCGGTTCTCTTGCCTCAGCCTTCCAAGTAGCTGGCACTACAGGCACCTGCCACCATGCCAAGCTAATTTTTGTATTTTTAGTAAAGATGGGGCTTCACTATGTTGGCCAGGCTGGTCTCGAACTACTGACCTCGTGATCCACCCGCTGTAGCCTCCCAAAGTGCAAGGATTATAGGCATGAGCCACTGCGCCTGGCCAGGAAGTGGCTTTTCTAAGCTGACAGTAAACCCCATTGTGGACACCTGAACCTCTGAACCATCTGACCGTATGTGAACACGATTTCCTGCTTTCTTCTCATTCACTGTGGAACTGATGATCACGTTTGTGTATTCTTCTCCCAGGGACTACAGATCTGACACATTGGGTGGGTGTCAGAGATCCACATGATTTAAGGCAGGAAATCATGCCTGATCTTTTCAAGGTCTTAAGTTCAGCAGATGGGTGACTTCTGCTCTATCTTTACAAGTGACAATTTCCCAAAGGGAATAAACTCACCGTATACTGTCTCTCATTTTATTGCCCTGTCGGCTTTCTTATGGCATTCTGTCAGTGTCCACACAGTCTTCATAACAGGACCAACACTGACACTTGAGATACTATAGTCCAATAAGTTGAAGGTCTCCAATTCACAACTCCTTGTATCAAGTACAAGGATACCATGTGCTGCAAGAGATAATAATGAATCAAAAATTGAGACTCATTAAGCTTAAACAATAAGAGATTTGTTATCAGGGAAATCAGGAGGTCTGGAAGAAGGGACGTGCTGATGATGGTCAGCTACGTGGGTCCACGATATCTAGGACCTATGTTCTTTGCACCTTTCTGACCTGCCAACCTCAGTTGTCACTTGGCTCCCTACAGGCTTCAAAATAGCTACAGCAGTTTCAGGCATCCCATCCTCATATCAGCCAATGTCCAGAGGCAGAGATAGAGACTCTCTCATCCTTGAATAAAACCAAAGAAGTTATTCCCAGGAATCACCCCTGCTCATTGGCCAGCAGAAGGTCATACGTCATTTCCTAAGTCCATCACTAGCAAGGGAATATAATTTCTATGATTGGTTTAAACTAAGTAAAATTTACCTCCATGGGGATAAGAGGGTCCTAGCCTTTCCAGAGGTCTTGTAGAGGAATGTGGATTCTTGAAGAACTCAGAGGTTCTGATGGCAAGGAAGAAAGAGCATTTTGATATACTATCATCCTAAAAATGTTTTTAAACTAAAAAGTCAAGCATCATCACATTATGAAACTTGTCCTATCTCCTCACTCAGTTACATCAAAAACCTCTGTCAGAAAACTAAGACAATTTTGGCCAACTTTGGCGGCTCACACCTGTAATCCTAGCAGTTTAGATCACTTGAGCTCAAGAGTTCAAGATCAACCTGGGAAACATGGCGGAACCCCCCTCTACAAAAAATACAAAAATGAGCTGGGCATGGGAACACACACTGTAGTCCCACGTACTCGGGAGACAGAGGCATGACCACCACCTGACCTCAGGAAGACTGCAGTGAGCCCTGATCACACCCTTGAACTCCAGCCTGGGTGACAGATTGAGATCCTATTTTAAGAAAATTAAGAAAAGAAAATTAAGACAATTTTAATACTAAATTAGGAAAAATACGCTCAGTGTCAGTGGGGGTGTACTGATTTAACCTTACTCATTGTTGAGAACATCACAAATGGCATTCAATCTTTTGGAAATCCACTTGACAATGCATATGGAGACACAGAAATATTCGTGTGACCTAGTAATTTTACTTCTAAGAAAGCAATCCAAAATAAGAGAAAAACTATCAACACAAAGATATTCTAGTATTATTCAAGGCAGCAAAAATTTGGCAACAACTAAGGGGGTGGGTGGTGCTGTAGCATAGTCACTGGAAAAGGCAGTGACTTGGAGCACGCTTGCACGCAGCTCTGACTTTTAACACCTGCTGCTAGCAGACCACTACACTTCTCTGAATTTGCAACAGCAATCATTACATTCGAGTTACGAGATTGCTTGAGGGTTAAAGAAAGTGCATACAGAGCCCTAATTACATAGTAGGCACACAATAAGGGGTACACACACCATCTAAAACCAAGGAAATCAGCAGGGTGTGGTGGCTCACGCCTGTAATCCCAGCACTTTGGGAGGCTGAGGTGGGTGGATCACCGAGGGTCAGGAGTTCAAGACCAGCCTGGCCAGCATGGTGAAACCTTGTCTCTGCTAAAAATACAAAAATCAGCAGGGTGTGGTGGAACATGCCTGTAATCCCAGCTACTTGGGAGAATGAGGCAGGAGAATTTCTTGAACCTGGGAGGTGGAGGTTGCAGTGAGTCGAGATTGCGCCACTGTACTCCAGCCTGGGTGACAGAATGAGACTCCGTCTCATAAATTAAAAATAAAACCAAGGAACTCAAGTTTATTTCCTTTACAGACTTATGCAGGCATTAATATTTATATTAATTAAGACTTTGAACCAGCAGAAAAACCTTTTATAACAATAATAGTAAACAAAATATCAGGATAGGAAATTACTACCACGCTTAAACTAATCCTATGAAATGAAAGAAACCTTCACATGTCGACATGCTGCTAGGGTTATGTTAGGCTTAATAGGATGATGGGTAATATCCCCTCTTTTTTTTGTATTCTGACATTACATTTGTGATGAAAATAATTTTTAAAAATACAAACCTATAAAAGAGTCTAACTGAGATAGACTTTTAATATTTCCTTCTCCCTTTTCCTTCTCTGTGAACCCATCTGAGAAAAATCCTGCCACCTCTTTTTGGTGGTCTGATCTAGATTTATCCAAGATTGAGCTTTTTGTCCCATTTTCTGCATCACTTGATACTTTTTCACATTTTTCTGGGGAAGCTTTCTTCTGCCATTTCCCCCTTTCTAGCTTCCTTCATGTACACTGGCTTCATTTTGTTAGTGTAATGTTCCCTGTCTGACATTCTGCTGTCAATATTCTCTGCGGGCCTCTCATTGGTTCTTCATTCCGATTTTATCTCTTAAATTGCCTTGCATTGATTCTACTCCTCACCATCTTCTTCGTGTCTTTTTTCATACAATTGCCCATCGATCTTGTCTATCTTGAAGGCTGAGAAGGACTTTCTGTTCATTAATTACTTGGCTTACTTTCACCTATTCTCCTCCTGTCTAGAAAATGACTCATCTCCATACACCCTTAGCAAGACTTCTGAGATGCGCTCAAATTGCTGGAAAACTAAAGAACAAGGTCAGAAGGCAGGTAGGAGCCGAGGGAAGCTGAGCAGCTTTGAGGTCATGCCAAAGAAACAGTCTTGCTAGGACACTGTCACGGGTGTAGCAGCTATTGTCACTGAAAATGGATTTAAACTGCCCTTGTGCTTTCATACGCAGCTGAGCATCAGAGCTGGGGCTGGAACACCTGACAGCTGACTCTGAGTCAGGTGTCCATACCCTTCTGGCTGCTGGTGGGGAGACCAGTCTTCCCAGTTTGGCTTTCATGGTGGGAGACGGGACAGCCAAGCCTCATACAAAAAGGGCTCCCCCACCATGGGAAGAAAGTTCAGATCCTGACCGAGAATAAATAAGTAAAAACAGAAAATCGGGGTCTTCTGCACTTTAAACAGCCTGGACTTTATCCTGTTATTTTACAGTGCTACCTTCTGTTAAGTAGAAATCACCCATGCAGCATTTTCTTTCTGCCTTTTCTTGAGGAATTCTCTAGGTCTGGCCTTGTATTATATGCTAAGAGGATACCTTTCGCTTTCCTCTTATTACTATACTGACCTTGCTTCATGCAGGGTTTTGCTTTTATCTCTCTCCACAAAAGCAGCTTTTTCTGTCATGGCTTTGCCCATTGCTGATGCCCAAGCATGTCCATCTCTTCTCCCATTCTGACCCCTCCCTGGCACACGTACCATATGGCAGGATGTTAGCTAACCCCATTTTTCCATTAAACTAAAAGCTCCTTGAGGATACATATTGCCTCTCATGACTTTGCCCTTAACACCTAGTCCTGGGCCTGGCGCATATCACACATCCACACACACATACATACAGACAGACTGGATGAATGAATGAATACATGTTATTCCCTTCTGTATTTTTTTTTTTTTTT
>NW_016107336.1:2844615-2846873 GCF_001604975.1 Cebus imitator
CATGCCACCACACCTGGCTAATTTTTGTATTTTTAGTAGATATAGGACTTCACCATCTTGGCCAGGCTGGTCTCGAACTCCTGACCTCAAGATCCACCCACTTCAGCCTCCCAAAAGTGCAGGGATTACAGGCATGAGCCACCACGCCCAGCCCTTCTATATGTTTAGTTCAGTGTTTTACAGCAAATGCTTGTCCTGTATTTCCTGGAACAAGTAGGGAGTGAAATTTTCTTCTTTTCAATAAAAAATACTCATTAATGGTCTAACTAGATATGCTTCATTTCTGTACTATTGTAAAACTTTTTTATTAATATCTTCTTAAGTCATAAATGATTCATTTTCAAGCCACATTTCAATTTTGGTTCAGAAAAACGTAATTTCTGTAATTATTATCAGAGATAGAATACAATTCTTGAAATGCTATTAAAAAAAGGAAAAGCACCTTGTACAATTTCTTCTCACAAAGACCAAAAATCAAACCTCAAATGGAAATGTCTGGGACTTAAATATACGTCTCTAATTATCTTCTCTATTTTTTATGACAAAGGTAAGGGAGTGGGGATGTTAGCTTGAGTGGACGCAGGATCCATTGTTGGGGTCAGGCTTCTTTGTAGACGGTTGGGCAGCTCCCTGATGGATGTCCCCCATATGGGACTGCGGCTCAATGTCTGGCCTGTGTCCTTTGGCCTGAAGGATGTGTTCGGCAGCCATTCCTTGGGGAAATAATTCTCCACCCTATCTGACCACCTTTTGATGACAGCATTCTTTAATGACTTCTTTTACTGTTTGAAAATAAAATTCATGAGAAACATAGCATATCTACACACACAGTTTTTAAAAACACAAAAATAATACTCTAACTGGAATATAAAGAGATAAAAGGAGCTTAATTTGTAATGCACTCTTGTGCATTTCAATAAGTGTTAAAGGCTCAGCACAACCATTCTAGAAGACAAAAGAAAGTTGTCAGACACTTCACCTGTCAGCGTGAATGTGTGGCAGCTATGAACACAAGTGGGTAGACGTATGTATGTGGAATGGTGAATACTATTGGTTATATTCCAAACAAAACTGCATAAAAACCTCCTTTAAATCATATACTAGGTGGATTATTGGAAAATTCACTGATCAGAAACTATGCCAAATGTTTGGGCTTTTTGGGCTTGTGTGCAAAATACAGTAAGGATCTGTGTTCAAAAAATTGGAAAACTTTTGATGTTTTTATTATGAAAATTTTTAAACCTATAGAAGAGTTGAAAGAATAGCACAAAAAATACTGTACATATCCAAAAAAGGTTGAACACAAATTCAACCATTGTTTTTCCAGAATCCTTTGAAAATGATGAGAGAGATCACAATTTATTTCACTATGTAGCTTCTAAAAATGACGTTGTCCTACATATTTGTAATACCATTATAACATCTAAGAAAATTAACAGTTTCCTAATACCACCTGACATCTAGTCCATACACAAATTTCTCCAGTTGACCCAAGCATTATTTTCATAGCTGGTTTTTAAAAATCAGAATCCAATCAGCATTCGCCCATTATATCTATTATGTTTTACAAGTTTCTTTTAATCTAGAATAATCCCTTCACCTTTTTTCCCCTATGACATTGATTTTTTTTTTTTTACACATCAGCCAGCCATTCCTTTTTGTAAACAAATTTGCTTTTCCTTTCTTATAATTGGAATCAATCATTTATCCAAGGATCTCTAACTCCACGGACAGAGCTAAGGCTGTATGTGTATTTTTTTTCTAATTGAGTTTATGTGCTATTTCCAATTCAAGTGAAACATTGCAGAGATTTCTCCTTTATTATTTTTTTAAGCCAACAATTTTGGTTCTTAATAACATATATTTACTTATTTTTCACCCTCAACATTAAAAAAATACTTTAAGAAACACCATACCTGTAGACGTTATGTACATTTTGAAGTCTGTCCATATGAATCTACCTAATTCTTTTCTCAATGGCTACATCATATTGTATTGTGTAGATGCACTTTAGTTTATTCAACCAGTGACCCATTTATGGACATTTGTATTGCTTCCAATCTTTTTAAAATTACAACACATGCTGCCCTTAATAAGCCTGTACACATACTATTTTGTATTTGTGGAGGGGTAACGTAAGATTGGATTCTAGAAGTGGGATCGCTGGGTAAACATTTAGAAGTTACACCATTTTGCCTCCACACCAGCAGTGTATAATAATGTGTTACAAAAAGTTTTTGATCTACACTAACATCCAA
>NW_016107336.1:2848278-2902084 GCF_001604975.1 Cebus imitator
TGCAACAGCACAACCTCGGCTCACTGCAACCCCCACTTCCCAGGTTCGAGCCACTCTCTTGTCTCAGCCTCCCAAGTAGCTGTGACTACAGGCTCATGCCACCACACCTGGCTAATTTTTGTATTTTTAATAGACACTAAAAATTTCACCATTTCAGGCTGCTCTCGAGCTCCTGACCTCAGGTGATCTGCTCCTCTGGCTTCCCAAAGTGCTGGGATTACAGGTGTGGGCCACTGATCCCAGCCAAGATGAGCTTTTGAATGTGAACAGATGTGTGTCTCCCTGTATGACACAGGCCACACAGTGGGTTACTTTCTTTTCAGTACCTCAGTAAATGTTTTTCTCTGCATTAAGGAATGGATAACTCTTCTTGTATCTGAAGATACTTGAATATGAGTACATGAGTCAGGGTTCTCCAGAGAAACAGAACTGATAAGAGATATCTGTATATATGTCTATGTAGAGAGCTATAGATAGATCATATAGGTATAGATATATAAAGCGTTCAAAAAACAAACTGCTTTTCCTACCCTAGTGTCATAATACAGAGTGCTCCTGTGACAAATGTGTGTGGGTTCCCCCCCGCCCCCTCCGCTACACCCAACAAGTAAGCTAGCAGTTGTTCAGCAGGCACCAGCTGGGTTTGCTCCAATTCAATTCTGACACTCCCTGTCCACCTGCGAGGAGATCCCACAGGGCGAGAGCTCAGTCCCTTAAGACTGCTCTGTCCTTCAGACTCCAGTCGCGAGTCCTGGACTTCCAGAACTTCTGGCCAACAGGCTGTAAATTGGGGTTCCTCTGACCTCTTCCTCAGGTGTAATTAATTTGTAGGATGGTTCACAGAACTCAGGGAGACACTCTAACAGTTTCTTGTGTGTTATAAAGGCTATTTCAAAGGATACAAAGGAGAACATGGTCTGGAAGGGTCTGTTCTTCTGTCCCGTGTAGTAGTTGCGAGCCAACCTCCTGGTATGTGGATGAGTTTTTGTTCACCAACCCGGAAGCCCCCCAAACTCAGTACTTCTGGGTTTTCATAGAAACTTCATTATGTAGCATGATTAATGATATCATTGGCCATTGGTGATCAACTCAACCTTCAGCCCCTCTCCCTTCCCTGGAGGTGGATCGAGGGACTAAAAGTCCCAAGCCGCTACCACTTGGCTGGTTCCCGTGGCAACCACCTCCCATCCTGATGCTATCTAGAGTTCCCAGCTGACTACTTATCTCATTAACGCACACAAAATACTCTTATGACTCCAGAGATTCAAAGGATTTTAGGAGCTGTATGTCAGGAAACTGGGAAAAAGATCAGATATATATATTGCAACATCACATACACATATAAAAGATATTTGTTATAAGAAAGCAGCTCACATCTCACATGATTATGGAGGCGGAGAAGTCCCAAGGTCTGCAGTTGGCAAGCCGCAGACCCGGAAGAACGGATGGTGCAACTCCATTCTGGGTCTGAGAATCAGGAGAGCTGATGGTGTGAGGTCCAGCCTGAAGGCCAGCAGGCTTGAGACCCAGGAAGTGCTGACGTTTCAGTTCAAGTCCAAAGGCAAGAAAAATCCAATGTCCCAGTTCACAGGCAGTCAGACAGGTGGAGTTTCCTTTGTCTCACTCTTTTTGTTCCATTCAGGTCTTCAGCCGATTGCATGCGGCCCATTCACACGAATCTGCTGTACTCAGGCTACTGATCCAAATGTTAATCTCATCACAGAAACACCCAGAAAAATGTTTAGCAAAATGTCTGAGCATCCCGTGGCCCAGTGAAGTTGACACATATAATTCACCATCACAATGGGGATCTCTTCAGTGGGCCCTGAGTAGCAGCACCTGGACCTTAGGAAGGAGCATGGGGCAGGTGGTTTATTGCAGGTGATGACACTTTCCCCTCATCCTTCTCTACCATAACATTTCTCATTCCAGCTCCTTCTGCCTTTCTGGGTTTCTTGCCTGGATGACTCAGAACACTGGCCCCTATTTACCCACATGATATTTTTTTTTCTGGGAATGTATGCCCTTTTATTCTTCAGCCTGCTTGGTAATTTTACTGCAAAATCAAGCCAGCAATTTCCCCGTATTTTTTTCCCTAGAGATTTCTGTCCAAATACAACATTTATTACCTTGTTTCCAAGATGCATTTTACACTCTTCTATCTCAGAAATCTGATATCCTGAAAAATTTCTTGCAGAGAGCCCCAGGAGCTCTTGATGATGTTGCCACTGGATTTTTTTTTCTCCCTGATACAGAGCACTCTGAGTTAAAAAAGAAAAGAAAAGAAAAAAACCTTCCTATCTTAAAGGAACGTAGGATCTTGCTGAGAGGGATTGGGGTGGGGAAAGGATCTTTTCATTCAAAAGCAAAACAACTGAATAATTGTTTTCAACATGGTAAAATAGCAACTACGGTCACTGTTACCATTTCAAGCACTGTAAAAATGTCTTCTTGTCATAGATAAATTATGGTTGTGGTACATAAGTGACCTCTTTGATTTTTCAAAAACCATTCTATGGTCATGCATTTCTTAAAGTCTCTAGTTCCATTACCTAGAATTATTATGAGCAGAAAAGACGTTAGCATTTTTCTGGTAACTTAGGCCACAGAGTCAAGTGACTTCCCTAAAGCCACACAGCTCGTTATGGGCAAAGCCAGGAATACCACTCAGGTGTTCTTGTTTTCACCACAGCTCAGTATCTACAGATAACACATGAATGGCTGAAATTGTTCACAAGTGCAGACTTGTTTTGTTTTGGTGATCCTAAAGCAGCCAGATTGGCATTTGTTTTTGCGTTTTTTAAAACCAAAAGTAGGGTTTAGATATACTGAAAACCAGAATATGACCTTCTGAAATATATGAGCTGTATAAAGTCAAGGACTGTTTGCTGATGAGACAAGTGGTACTCTTGCAGCAAAAGGAAGTCCTTGAAATCGCACTGAAACCTGAAGAAGAGATTGAGAAAAACTAAGACCTGGTGATTGACTTCAATCCTGGAGACATTTTAGTTTTAATGGTGTCAAGAGATGGTTATCCAATTGATGATTTAACTGTCTCCTCTTCCTTGGATGCATGAAGAGGTTTGGGCTGCTTTTTTTTTTTTTTGAGTGCGAGTTGCAGAACGTAGCAGAAGCTCAGAATACCTTTTCTTCCTCTTGTCTGCACTGAAGGATGTCTCTTTCAACATTTATCTGAGTATCTCAAGAGAGATAGCACTTCACCTCTTGGAAGTCTTCCCTGCCTAGCCAACCACCACGTCTCTCTAGGAATACTGTGGGCCTCCTAGGTGGCATCTGAACATATCTGCCCATGGGTGGACTTTTTTGATGACCATACCTGTCTAAGAGTTGGGTACCAAAAGTAAACCAGCTCTGGACATCACACCCACAGAGGAGAATGTCAGAAACCCAGGGTCCGCACAGAATGTAGCTGACTCTCCTGAATCTCTAGTTTTCTTTTTGAACTTGAGAATTTATAATTTTCTTGTAATGTTTTATTTTCAAAGAACATCCAATTCATTTATTTTCCAAAATAATGGGAGGAACTTGCCATGTAAGTAATACAAAAAATGTTTTCTGAAGATGAATAATTCTGGTACTGTTTCTAGGACAACGAGGGGGATAAAATAAAATGAAAAAACAGAAGCTGGGAAAATGGTATAAAAATCTGTGTGAATCTAGAAAGAACCATTATCTTTAAAAACTAAGTTAAAAACCTGATATATGGCAATGGAGATTTTAGTAATTCAGGTCACATTTAAATAAGTGCCCTGGGCAATTTATTGTTGCTAATGTCATGTTGATAGGTGTTATACAAGTATAAAATGGAATGTTATAGAAATAGAATATAATCGTTCTTTTTTCCCAAGAGTAACTCAGTGTCTCCTGAGATAACACGTTATGTTAGGGTTTATGTATAAGCTACTCTTTCTTTGGAAGTGTGTTAGAAAATTACCATATGGATAATAATTAAAATATTCTTCCTTAAGTGTTTTGAGAAACAGGAGTCAAATATCAGCCCCTGTGTCCCCCCCACCTCCAGGGACTGAGACAGCTCCCTGGGTGGCTCATCTGAAGCCCCTCATATCAGCAACTTACTCAAAATGGCTCAGGATGAAAGGTCTTTGTACTATACAAATTTTTCCAAAATTTTTCCAAACATTTGAAATTGTCTCAAAATTATAAAAGAAGCAGAGTTATATATATACACACACAATAAACATGTAGATACGTATTTTAAAAACATAAACGAGGATGTGTGTCATACTATACAAAGCCTATAACCTGAGTTTTTCACTTAACAGTATGTTATAAACATCACTGTGTTAATAATATATGCCATCTGTTTAATCATTTTAAAAAGCAAATATGCTTCATTGTAGGTATATATTATAATTTAATTAACCAAGCTTCTCTTCTTGTATTTTTAGATCATTTCCGTTATTTTACTATACTAGATAGGGCTACAGTGACCAAAATAGCTTTGGACAAAGATAGCATTGTTGCACATAATGAAATTCAGGGGTTTGGTTTATCTGCAAATTCACTAAACTGTAAGGAAACCCTAACCCATTATCTGCTACAGACTGTTATTCCATGAAAGCTAGAAAGAACTGACCCCCTCCTCGCCCCGTGCTTAAGAGCTCTTTCTGACTAGGCTTACTAACTTTGGAAGTGACATCTTGACATTGTGAATTTTCTCCCACTTAACAAAGCTAGCACAAAAGTCCTTTAAACAGTGACAGAGTGCATTAAATCAAGAACACAGCCATTGGCTTCATGATAATGTTGCCAGTGCCCCTGGGTTGTAACGAGAAGACACAAGTGACAATGGACACAGCACCTGGCTGTGCATTCAGCTTTCTTCTGCTCCTGTGTTAAAGGGAAAGATCCCGATTTGCCTGGCCTTTTAAAATATATTGTTTAATATTTTTGTCAAATTCTATCAAACACCAATATTCAATCACTGAGATGTTGGGCCTCACACATGCTGAAAATTATAATAATGATACTACATTTATACAATGGCCTGTGTGTTTCAAATCCTTTTAATTTGATGATCTAATGTGATTCTTAAGAACTCCCTAAGAAGTAGGCTGGGTGTGGTGGCTCATGCCTGTCATTCCAGCACTTTGGGAGGCCAAGGTGGGCAGATCATGAGGTCAGGAGTTCGAGATCAGCCTGACCAACATGGTGAAACTCTGACTCTACTAAAAATACAAAAACAAATTAGCTGGGTGTGGTGGTTCACGCCTGTAATCCCGGCTACTCAGGAGGCTGAGGCAGAAGAATCACTTGAAACTGGGAGGTGGAGGTTGGAGTGAGCTGAGGTAGCACCAGTGCACTCCATCCTGGGTGACAGAGCAAGAAAAAAAAAAAAAAGAAGAAGAAGTGATGGGGGAAGATACTACCATTCTCATTTCCTTGATGGAAACTAGAATGAGAGTGGATTGTTGCCCAAAGTTGCAGTGCAGGAAGAGGCACAGCTGGGACTGATGCTCATGTTTTCTAGCCCTTTGCTCAATATTCCTGGATGCCCAGTGTCTCCCCACTTTGCAACCTGTCCCACCCTCATATTTACATCTGGTACAACCATCTACCCAGCTCTTCAACCCACACTTTTCTTTGTTTTCATCACTCACATCCTATATACCACTGTCTTGCCCATTCTACTTTCAAACCACATCCCACATCTGTTCTATTGGCTCCCTCTCTATCATGTACATCCCTGTCCAAGCTGGCATCACTTCTCAGCCGAGCAACAGTAATAGCTGCCTGTCATTCTGGCTCCCACTCTTACATCCCCATGTCTGTTCTCCACACAGCAGGCAAGTGACTTTCCTAAAACACACATCAAACTCTGTTCCTTCCCTGCTCAGAACCCTTGAACTGCCCTTCGAATGAATTCAAAACTCTTCATCCCAGCGACCAATACACAAAGCCCCACGTGACCTGGCCTCTGCCTGCCTCTGATCTTATCCCCACATCTCCCACCATCTCTCACATGCTCCATATGTCACAGCTAGGCTTAGCTTTCTGTCTGTTACTCTTAGCTTGGTGCAAAAGTAATTGTGGTTTTGCTATTAAAAGTAATGGCAAAACTTTCTGGCTGTTACTATTAGCTTTCTGTCTGTTACTATTTCTGTTAAAAGTGATGGCAAAACCCACAATTACTTTTGCACCAACCTAATAGAGCATGCTAAGCTCTAGTCTCATGACCTGAAGCTCTCTGGCCCCAGTCCTTCCACCATCCAGTTCCTTCTTGTCATCCAGGTCTCTGCTTGATGACTGCCTTCCCTGAGCACCTAAACTGAAGGGCACCCTGTCGCCCTTTTCCACATTACCCTGTTTTACCAAATTATGTCATTACTTCATATTTTGATTTAATGCCTATCTTGACTTACTAAATACAGTCAATTTATTTAACAAGCATTTATATAGCGTCACTATGAGCCTGGCATTTTTCTAAATGTATTAGCTATGTTAACTCATTTAATCCTCAAACACTCCTAACCTTTTCTCAGATGAGAAAATGGGGGAACAGAAACTTCCTCAAGGTCACCTAGCTCATAAGCGGCAACACTGAGATTTAAATCCAGGCAGTTTGGCTCCAGAGTCCTTGCTTTTGGATGGCAGTCTTGTTTATCACATTCAACCCTAAACACCCATCGTGCCTGGCACAGAGTAGGCACTCAATAAATAATTGTTGAATGACTGAATAATGGAGTGGCTTCTAAGGAGACCCTAACCTTGGATCCCCGTGAGCTTGCCTGGGATATACCCTATCTCCTATCTGATCCTTGGAGCTTTGGTATTCAGAAACTGGCCTGACTAACATTTTCTGAGATATTTCAATATACCTTCATCTTCAGCCAGAGTAATGTTTGAAATTAAAGCTATCCTTTGCTTGAAATCTATAGTCATAACTAACATGTACATGATGATGTATACATTTCTGTGGTACTTTTCATACGCATCTTCTCATGTAACAATAGTGCAAGGAAAGGAATCATTCCAAAACCTTTCAAGAGAGGAGGGGAGGCCGATTGTCATTACCCTAGCAGGTTAATATAATAGCTGTTCACCCGCAGTTGAATCCAGAGGAGAGAAACCACATGATAGGCCTTTTGCCTGTGTCCGTAACATCCGCAGGGAACATTTACCTGTATTACTAAGGCTAATTTGGGGTTGATAGGGTTGCATCTTACTGAGAATGTCTGGTTATGAAGTTTTTTTTAAAAAAAAGGTGGGAAAAGTTAAATCTTAGGACAGGGCAAGGCTGAGCCAAGTTTAATTAAATAATAGTGTGTTGTTTTAAAATATCAGGTGCAGGGCACAGTGGCTCATACCTGTAATCCCAGCATTTTCAGAGGCCAAGGTGGGCAGATCACTTGAGATCAAGAGTTGGAGACCAGCCTGGGCAACATGGCTAACCTGTCTTTACTGAAAATGCAAAAATTAGCTGAGCATGATGGCACATGCCTGTAATCCCAGCTTCCTGAGAGGCTGAGGCACCAGAACCACTTGAACCTAGGAGGTTGCAGTAAGCCGAGATGGAATGCACCACTACATTCTAGCATGGATGACAGAGTGAGACTCTGTCTCAAAACTAAATAAATTTAAAAAATCATCTTCCACCTTTCTATGCTTTCCTCATTGTTTCACAGAGCATTCCTGTCATTCCACGGCCATCAGCCCACCCTGGAACGTTTCCCTTATTTCTCGTAAGCCTGCCCTTTCCCAGTTAGCCTAGGCTTTAACAGTTCCTAGGTATATTCTCCCCTTAAACCTTACCTCTCCTGTGTCCTCTTATCTCATGGGGTCACTAAGCGAATAGCTCTGATAACTAGTCATCACAAGCCTTATACAAAAGCCCCTGTCTCCGTGATCCACTTTGGTCAATTGTCTTCCGTTTTGCGTTACTATTGCAGTCTGCTTCACTGGTTTACAAGCAACATGAAGCTGGTTTTGTGTAGTCGTTGAGTCTGGGCTTTGATGACAAACTGCCTTGGTTCGAATCTTTGCTCTGCCACTTACTGTAAGTGTAAACCTTGGCAACGTATTTCATCTTTCTGTGCAATTATTTCTTCTACAAACTGGGGATAATATAGCACCTGTCTCAGGGAATTGTTTTGCATGTTGTAATACTGCATGTAAAGCACTCAGAATGCTGCCTGGCCTGTTGCAGTATTATATGTTAGTATCATTGTTGAAAACAGTGACGGTTTTTCTGCTCATCACAGCTCTTGTATACATAATTGGCACTCAATAAATGTGTGTTGGAAACAGTCTCACTGGTTTCCTTCATCACTGGTCTCAATGGCTTGAAGGATTATTCATCTCAAATAATACTATACTGCAAATGACTTAACAGAAATTTAACATAAATTTGCAAAAGAATGATTATTTTTGCAATAATAGAAACAAAGCATGATGTTTTGAAATGAATAACTTTTTTTTTCCAGTGTGAGAGATGAAATTGTTTGCAACCTTTTAATGAGATTGGCTCAGTCCATCTGGGTAGAATTGTAAATCAGTGTCTGCATCTAGATGACCCATCACCTTGAAGGTCATCAGGAATGGTGACCTTTTAGCTGGTTTAGGAGTTCAGTTCAAAGATGAACCCAGAAATGGTGGAGAATTGATGTTAATTTTGTAATCTAGCCTGGCTCAGTTAAATTCAGCTAATATCAGCCGAATGGAAGGTTACTTACAGATATGTGAGTGTAAAATTGAATGTTTGTTATTTTATCCACTGAGATCTTAGAATTATTTGATATGCAGAACTGTCACAGTGAAAACCTTTCTAATATGTGCATTGGTACTTGAAGCAGCGTTTTGCCTGTAATCTGTAGCCACGGCTTTGGGATCAGAGAGCAAGCAGCAAAACAATGACAGAGGTTGGAAAAATGGTGACCTATGTTATGTGGTAGCAAAACACCTGGTAAAACTGTCACCTGACAACATCTGGAAGGCAAATAACATACCTCATGAAATGGTGAGAGGAGAAAGGAAACCTTGAGGCAGAATGTTGACAGTGTGAGCTGGCTGTCACGTGTTGTACGTAATCAAATCCTGAAAGAAAGGAACAAGTTCAGAAAAGAACTGATTCGTTTCAAAGCAGAATAGAGAGGAAACAGAGGCCAGAGATTTTGGAACTTTCAGGGCTGAAAAATTAAATTGTTTCTCCTCTCCAACCAGTAAAACAGAAAAAATTTCTTGAGTTAAAAGCTTACCAAGGTGTAGACTCTGGGGAGAGACTGAATCAAGCTTTTAAAAGATCATTGCAAGTATTTAAGAGGCAGCTGTAGATTTTTTTCCCCAGTGGGACATAACGGATCTGACATATTGGAAGTCTGATATATCGAAGTAACTGTTAATAAGTGTATTGGATGCCTCAAAACAAATTGTGGGTATAACTCGTCACATAGAGTTGCTGAGAATGAAATGCAAAAACTCAACAAAGTTTTTGAGTGAGGTGTCTTGCCCAAAGCGCCCTTTGCTAGCATAAAAGAGATGTGACTATTAACTAATTTAGAAGGTTCAGCTCAAAGATGAACCCAGAAAAAAAATCACTTGATTCTCCAACTTTCTACCAGCAAGGAAGCAGGCTAAGAAATCTCCCCAGCTGCTAAGAAGGTAGTAGGGAGTAGGGTGGCCTGGTTTGCCTGGGGTTTTCCTGATTTAGCACAGAAAGCCTTGCAATCCAGGAAACCCTCAGTCTCGGACAAGTTGGGACAGTTGGCTACCCATCTAAGAGGGCATATTCTACAATGCTATTTTTACGTAGCCAAGAAAAATATTGAAAAAAGAGGGATATCCACAGAGTAGAGTCAAGAGTCATGGTGAACAATGGACTTGACACTTATTCCCAGGAAGCAGAACCAGGGCCTAATTAAGGAACATTTCCTATCCCTTAGGTAGGAGGATCCTGATAAGATTCAGAATTGCTATGGGCCCCTTACCATTCACATCTTCCTTGACCCACCTTGCTTAAGAGCTGTGGTTTCATTTGTCCCTCTGTGGTGTGTCAGGGAATTCTCAGGCCTCATTTGGAATTTTCCCAAAGATCTCTTATGAACTAAATGATTGGCTGAGACAACTTACAGAAATAGGGACCGGGCTCAGTGGCTCACGCCTGTAATCCCAGCACTTTGGGAGGCCAAGGTGGGTGGATCATGAGGTCAGGAGGTCGAGCCCAGCCTAGCCAATATGGTGAAACCTCGTCTCTACTAAAAATAAAAAAAGAAATTAGCCAGATGTGGTGGTGTGCTGTAGTCCCAGCTACTCGGGAGACTAAGGCAGAAGAATCGCTTGAACTTAGGAGGCGGAGGTTGCAGTGAGCTTGTGCCACTGTACTCCAGCCTGAGTGACAGAGCGAGACTCCATTCCCCCCCTGAAAATGCAGTTTATTTTATGGCATGCTGTTACCAAAGGTGACAGTTTTTTCTATGCAGTAATAGGGAAATTTGTCAGGGCATCTCAGGATAACAACCTAAAGCTGAAGGCCTGATCTTGCTTTGTTCCCTTCACATTTTCAATTCATGAACGAGAGCATTCGATGAAGCTGTTTGGAGCGATTTGGTGGTGAGTCATCTCTTGGCCTTGTTTGCATCAGCCAGCTCGGAGGTGTGTGCGCTGCCTCAGGTCCAGTCTGTGTAGGTTTCCTCTCCCTTACGTACACCCCTGCTGTAATCTGATGTGGTTACTGTGGGAAGCAGCTGACTCCGCCTTCCTAAGATGCTGAGAACAACTGAGACAGAAAAAAGCATTCAGGATGTAGGCATTCCTCAAAAGGTGACTTTTTAAATCCATTCTGCAAAGTCTTAAAGAAAGGAATAGTTATGTGGACATTTCATGTATTCTGGTGAGACTGAGAAGTATAGAAAGAGGGGCTGAAAAGGCCTTTTAGCTGTTCAGATCATTATATGGGTAAAACCAACCAAGATGTTGTACAAACCATGCTGTGTGGTCACAAAATCTCATTTCCTTTTCTTTCTCCTGGGCACAGAGGAATACATGCTTCTCAGCTGCTTTTTCTCTTCCTCCTTCTTCTTCTCCTTCTTCCTTCTCTTCCTTCCTCCTTCTCCTTCTCCTTCTCCTTCTCCTTCTCCTTCTTCTTTTTGAGACACAGCCTCACTCTGTCACCCAGGCTGGATGCAGTGGTACCATCTTGGCTCGCTACACACTCTTCCTTTCAGGTTCAAGTGATTCTCACGCCCCAGCCTGCCGAGTAGCTGGGACTACAGGCACTTGCCACCACACCTGGCTAATTTTTGTATTTCTTCTAGTAGAGACTGGGTTTCACCATGTTGGTCAGGCTGGTCTCAAAATCCTGACCTCAGATGATCCACCCACTTTGGCCTCCCAGAGTGTTGGGATTACAGGGGTGAACCACCACTCTGGGCCCTCAGCTACCTTTACAGTTAGTTTGAGGCCATGCCGCCAGGTTTTATTATATTGTATTTTTTTTCTCTTTTTCTTTCCAGTGGTGTAGTCATGGTTAACCACAGCCTTGGCCTGCTGGGCTCAATCTGTCCTCCCATTTCAGCCTCCTCAGTAGCTAGGAGGTATGCACCACCACATCCAGCTAATTCTTTTTATTACTGTTTTGTAGAGATGGAATCTTGCCATCTTGCCAGGCTGGGCTCAAGTGATCCTCCTGCCTCGACCTCTGAAGGTGTTGGGATTACAGGCATGAGCCACCATGCCTGGCCTTATGCTACCAGGCTTTAGACAATGGCTATAAAACCCCTGTGTCATTTGCCACCACCTCCATATTCTCTCTCCCTCTTTCACAGCTACCTTCCATTAGAGCTACCTGTCATATTTTGGATGGCAGCACCCCAAGATGGAAGGAGCTTGGATCCGCAAGTCATCATATGGAGGAGAGCCTCTGCAGCAAGCTTCCTGCTGAGCATTGGACTGTGAGGTAAGAGGAATATCAACCTGTGTCTTATTAAACCGTGGAGCTTTGGGGATTGTTACAGCAACCAGCATTAATTATGCTGACTCGTATGAAAGGCTAAGGGAATGAAAGTAGAGACTTCACCAGACAGTTTTTCCTCTTACCTTAGACTAAACAATTAGTTTTAAAACACCATCATTTCACTGGCATTAGAATTTAGCATCCTTGTGTAATTGATTGGTCCCTCAGTTCTTGATTTGAAGTTAGGGGGTAGAGAGAGGGAGGAGGTGCTAGGTTGAAGTTCATGTTGTTGAAATCCTTATTCGAAGTACCAAAACTGAGCAGCAGAGGTCAAAAACATAAAGATATTTATGTGTAAGAACCAAAATGCAATAGTGACATGCCTAAGGTATTTTACTTTTCTGGATTTCAAGACAACTATTCACATCTAGTCCCCAGGGGAACTCCCTCCTCATTCTGGTTACTGTTCTTTATTCATTCCCAGAGTGCCCATTTACAAAGAATGATGTATTTATTTCTCTTGTTGGAAATAAACATTAAACGTGGCAAATTTAACACAGGACCTAAGATCATGCTGGGAGTGTAAACGATCTCTAAAGTCTTGCTGAGGCAAAGATTTTGAATATGTCTTAAAGCCCTAATATGGTCATTAGCAAGCAACAAAAATGAACCTGCTCCCAAAAGTATTGACCTGGAAGTGTGTCTTTTGTTGCTTAAGTTATGATTACAACTTCCTAAGCTGGTTTTATTAATGAGCTCTAAATGGAAGTGTTTATCTCAAGAGGAAGTGGCTGTTTCTTCCTCTTGTTGGGTGACATGCTAAACATACTAATTGATATGAAGCTGATTTTTAAGCGACAGGAAAGCCCTGAGGCCTTTGTCACATTGACAATCGTGGCTAGACTCATTACCGGGGCCTGTCAAATCAGGGCGGGAAAGAGGCTACTGTTTTGAGGTATCCCTGGAGTGTGGCTTTGCTGGGCTTTGTCATTCAGCATATGCTTGCAAAAGCACTTCCTTCTTTTACTTGGCCGTATTACCTGCATGGGGACCTCGCATGGCTCTGGGAAGCACCTTTTCTTTCTGTTTTATGCAAAATTTTACATCACTTTATTATACTGCCTTCAATTACATCAGTCATTGGAATGAAGAGGATTAGGCAATGACTTCTTCGAAAATGGGATCAACTGCAACATAGGTAAATGACAGAGAATCGATCCTTAGTGCATAAAGACAGCACAAATCAAGAAGAAAGAATCACATTGACTATTTGAAAGACCAAAAAAGAGGAGCATGAATATATGAAATACCAATGGCTAATAAATATCTTTTATGAAACAAATTAACTTTACTACCAAGTAAAGAAAATAAATGAGATATGTCACAAAGAGAAATAGCTCCCTATCTCTAATCAAATTGGAAAATATTTTACTTTTTATAATAATACCTAGTGATATTCAGAGTGCAGAAAACAGGCATTTTCAAATACTGCTGGCCACAGTGCAGAGTAAATAAGTGGACTATTTAGAAATATTTATCCAAAGTCTTAAAAATTTGACCATTCAATTTCACTCTTGGGAATTTAAGGAAATAAATATGATGAATCTAAAGAATGCTTATTACAGAATTATCTAAAATAATAGAATTGGAAGACAATCAAAACCCAACAATTAAGAATTGGTGAAATATAGTTCTTCCATATGATAGAATACAGTACAGCCATGAAAATCATTGTTCCAGGGTACCCAATAATACAAGGAAACATTTTAGACATAATGTTAAGTGAAAGTGACATGTTACAAAAGAGTATTACTCCAGTTTTGAAAAATAAAAAGAGAATAAGTATATTTATTTACATAGAAAACAGATTTAAAAAATACACATCAAAATGCTTAATGATTATTATTTTAGTGTGATGGGATTTCTCTCTCTCTCTCTCTCTCTCTCTCTCTCTGTGTGTGTGTGTGTGTGTGTAATAATTTCTGTATTTTTCAGTGTTTCCACCAAGGACATATATTTCTTTAATAATCATAGAAAAAGATACATGTATTTATCTTTATGTAATATATATTCATATGTATATAAAATAAATACAAATGCTAGGCTTATGCAATTTTCTCACCTCAGCCTCCTGAGTAGCTGGGACTACTGGTATGCACCACCACGCCCAGCTAATTGTTGTATTTTTTTGTAGAGATGGGGTTTCACCATGTTGCCCAGGCTGGTCCCAAACTCCTGGGTTCAGGTGATCCACCTGCCTTGGCCTCCCAATGTGTTGGGATTGTAGTTGTGAACCACCCCACCGTGCCTGGCCCTAGCAGAATTTCTTGTATATACATTGTTGATAAGAGAGTAAATTATTATAACCACCTTTGAAAGCAGTTTGGCATTAAGTTGGACAATTGAATATTCACATACTGTATAATCCAAGCAGTTCTTCTTATAGATATACTTTTGTACATGTACAAGAATATACATAGATGCTCTATTTGTTCTAAAAAAAATCCTTGAAACAACCCAAATGCCCATCGACAGGAGAATAGATGAAGTAAGGCATGTGTACACAGTGGAATATTATATAGTAATAAAAATGAATGAACTACTTGCAACGATATGAATGAGTCTGAACAATTTAATATTCAGTTAAAAATTAAGTAGAATATTAATTACAGAATGTACCCTTTTTACAAAATTAAAAAGTAAAGCTAAACAATATATTTTGGGAATGAACATATGTGATTAAACTAGAGGAATGTAAAAACAAAAGAATGATAAAGAATACAGCGGTTATCTTGGGTGAGAGAAGGCTGAGAGACGGGAAGAATGACAACCATATGGGTAACATACCTCAAGTTAATGTCAAGATCTTAGTTTCTTTGTTAGTTTCATAGTTGTTGTTGGAGAGTTTCAAGAAGAGTTCCCATCTGCCAGGACAGTGGTTGCTACGACTCATTATCCCCCAACCATTTTTTTCTTTTTTTTGAGGCAGGGTCTCTCTTTGTCGCCCAGGCCTGAGTGCAGTGGTGTGATCATGGCTCACTGCAGCCTTGACCTCTCAAGGCTTAGGTGATACTCCTGCCTCAGGCCATGAGAGTAGCTGGAACAAAAGGTGCATGCCACTGATTATTTTCTTTTGCAACCCATACAGAAATATAACATACTGTTTACTCAACTTTGTGAATAGCTACTCCCTTCCCCCACATGCAGACTCCAGGACCTCAGAGACAACTTGATTATCAGTTCCTCTCTTACGGTACATAGCCAACCATTCTTAGATCAGTCTCTTGTCCTTCAATACATGACCTATTCAGATGGCATTTTAGCTGTATTTCAGAAGAAGACATGACGATGTTTCGCTTATTCCCAGTGACCTCATAAAAGCAACAGAAAGATCCCATGAAGGTTTTTATTATGGGAGAGTGTGCTCTGCTGCCAAGAGTTTAATTCTAGGTAGAAGAACCACCTGGGTTGTGATTAGAAATCCCTGGGCCGTCAGAATGCCTTGAAAATGAAATAGGTGCTTTGGGAAGTGGAGAGTTAGCCAACACTAGAGGTATTCAAACAGGATCAAGGGGAGCATTTGGACTAGCTGACCTCTAAGGGCCCTTCTAACTCAGGATGTGAGTCCAGGTTTAATCCTCTTCCAGAGAGCAATCAGAGCAGAGCCTTCTGTATTTGGTAGAGTGGCATTTTTAATTGTATGCATTACCCCCCACCAGCAATTTTGTCACAAGTTAATAGCCTGTCCTATTAACTTAGATTATGACACTAATTAGGTACCTGGCATATGGGTATTTATGAGCCTTGAAAATAAGGGCCAAAACAAGGCCAAACACATTTTGATGACCTGTTCTTCTTCTCTACAATGAATTCCCATATTCACCGAGATAATGATGAAATAAGAAATGTGCTTGGTATCCTTCATGTATGTGTATATTTCTTAAGATCACAAGTACCTTTAACCAATCTTGACAGCCAGAGAACAATTCATGCCGGCAATTTTTTCCCTCATAGGTTTTATTTGGTATCTCGTTCAGATTCCAGGCTTCTCTGGGTGACCTCGTGATTTGATTATCTGATCAGGGAACATTACTCATTAAAAATAAATGTACAAAGAGGTTTGGAGATTGAAGTTTCATGTTTTATTTGTTGAAAAGAAAGAGGTCATGTCAACTAATCAAATTCAACATACATAAATGCAATTCCCAAGCCTCTGAATGCAGGGTATAAAGGAGAGATTACAAAACCAACTTGTTAACAAGTACTGAGGGGAGGTTTCTTAAAGGGCTGGATTCTGCTAAACACAGACAGACCTCCCGTGTGGTCCCACTGTGCGTATTTGTCCACTTAGGATGGGTTCTGTCGGATACCTGATTTTAGGATATTTTACTCTAGGAGCTAAGATAGTTTGTGTTCATTTGAACATTCCATTTGTACAGCAAAAATGGGAAATGACTCTTCTTAGTGAAAATTGTGACTTTCATTGTCCCCTTTAGTGTCTTTCTCTTCTTCAACATGGTATTAAGGATGGGAGAAAAAGCATGGGGTTTTGAATTAAAACTAAAAAGAAAGCAGGTTTTGGATTAGCTCTGTTACTAGTTTTGTTACTTTGATAAGGAATTGTATAACTCTGAGGTTTATTCGTTTTTAAATTTGGATGTATAACTGTACCCATTCTCACAACAACCCTACAAGATGGATATATAACTATGTAACTATAACCATATAACTAAATCCACCTCATAGGGTTGCTGTGAGAATCAAATAATGATGTGTTTAGAATTTGCTTTGTTCTAGAAAGAATTTAACGCAGCTTTATAGATGAGGCTCTAGTAAACACACAACTTTGTACCACACACATGTATGGTAGCACGGACTCATGACATATATACACACTATACACCAATGTAGCATAAATTTAAAATATGAATAAAAGATGAAAACAAAAGTGGGAACATATAGTGAAGTCAGAAGTGAGAATAAAAATATGAATGAGATACAAATTTGATCGTAATATTTAGAGCAAATAGCAAAAAATAAAAAAAGAAAACCCAGTCTATAGAACGCCTCACAGTATCCACAATGTAAAAGGAACAGTCACACTAGTTCCCAGAGAACTAGTAAATGTCATTGTTCCAGGACTAGGCAGGGAATTCTTCCATTTCCGGAAGATAATATATGAGGCAATGGGCAAAGTCTTTGACAATGAATGATCTTACAGTAAATGCAGTGATACACTTCATAAGGCTGTTTATTATATGGATTTTTTATGACACCCAAAAGTAAAATATGACTAAAAAATACTAGAACATGTGGAAGTTGCTTAGAATGTGTTTCTAGGTATACTGCATCCTGATGACTTGGCTCACCTGTCTGGGAGGATACATGGACCACGTATGCTTCAGGCAGTTCTTCATGTATTAAGCAAGAGATGAACCTAGAAGCAACAAAGTGCTATGAAACAATGGATAGTCACTCTTCTGGTACCTCTAACCCAAGAAATATGACTTGTGTCTCTGTTTGTGAAACTGTCATGATTACAAAGCAACCTGATGGACTTAACCCTGATAAAGTTAATTCCTGAAGACTTAAAGGGTGATTCCTACTAGGAATATTTGCATCGTAATAAGTAACTCTTGAAGGTCCCAAACCCTGAAAGCCCTAAAGAAACGATCTTTAATGAAAATGCTTTGTTCATGATGACAAGACAGGTGCAGAAGGAGGTATTTTTTTGTGTGTGGCATTTTATTTTCTACATAAGTGGCCATTAGCTATAACACTATGTCTCTAGGGTGAGATTCCAAGTCTAAATCTAATACAATTTTTCTTTTTAAGCTTCAGATTTTTAGAGAAGTCCATTTTGTAAGGAAGACACTTTCATTGATTGTGTCTTCCAAGACAACTGTTGCTGACAGTATGTGACTGATGTGTCCTTCATAACTCCAGTGTGCTTGTCCCATGAATAGATCTTACGCTGTTCCCAATAGCAACAAAGCATTCACAACAAGACCTGATGAAAGCAAGCTATTTTCAAATTGATTTTCCTTTCTGTAAAAAGCTCTTATCATCCAATTTACTAAAAAGTTTCTTCTAATTAAAAGCTAATTATTTAAAAAATACAGCTTCAATCTTTATGCCATTAGGTAAGAACATGTTCTGAAAATCAAGTTGCTTTCAGCAGCACGAAAGAAAATGAATTCTTCAAACTGGGAGTTGCTTTGGAAAGAGATTCCTACCTGGAAAGCTGATCGATACCTTCTGTGTTTCAATCCATAAATGTATGATAATCAGTCAGGAGTGACTGTCACACTCCCCAGTTTTATGGAAAAGATTTCAATAAGCAAGATAACAGAGTTACCATTTCATCTTTCAGCCTCTGTGCTTACAGTGCCTTCAGCTAATGGAGGCCAGGATTACTCACCTGCCATTCTCAAAACTCTTCTTATTAAAAGAATATACTGATCACTTAGTTACGTTAGGCTGGTGGAGCCTGTGTGTTCAGCTGGAGTTCACGAATATTAACAATAGCAGAAAACGGCTCCAATTGGCTCTGTATATCCTTCCAGATAAAGAAGAGCTTCTTAGGGGCTGAACAGAGTCTTTTTTAAGGAAGGCTGGGTTTTTTTAAAACCAATGTTATAATCCATTTTACTTGAAGAAATCATGATTTTCAAAGAGAGAATATCACTGGGTGAAAGTTTGCAAAACCATTAAGCAGAAACATTCATTGATCGACCAAAGTCTTTCTGAATAATTCACTGGAGGCTTGGTGAATACAGAAAGAGTCCAGGAAACAAAGAGGGAGACTTCAAGTGGTGGTCAAATTGATGGTCAGCTGGGAGGCTGCTACATGCTCAAGTCACTCCCATGTGGTCAGAGGGTGAATCCACAGGGGTCCCATCAAGAGACAGAAAATACGCAGCCATTTACACAGGGAAGTTTAATATAAAAAAATCATATTAACTGAGTTACGATAGGACATTAACCTATCAAGATGTAAAGATAACTCTAAAGGATACCACAGGGCTGAGGAGAATATCTAAGGAGGGACAAACTTGGGAGGGCTCCCACCCACCAAGCCTGAGGTTCAGATCTTGCTGGAGAAGGTGTGGTTGCAGCCCAGGGGTAGCAGAAAATTCTGCTGGGTTTCCAGTTCTAGCTTATCCATTGGTGCCGAGCAACAAGAGACAGCCCTCTGAGATGCAGGCGAGTGGACAGGTGGACAGCAGCACAGAGGGAGTCGGGGCTCCACAGTGGGTGGAAGGCCTGTATTGCTTGGTGTCCACGTGGGAGGGCCATGGGAAGGTGGTCACCAGGCCCAGGCAGGACTGCACTGGTCACTGAGGGACTGCAGATGAGCGGCTGGGGAAGAACACCACCAGGTGTCTCTGCTTCTGTGCTCCATTGTCAGACTGTGGGAGGGACAAGAAAAGCAAAATGCAAGTAGAACCAGGAAGAGAAGCCTCCTTCTTCCTGAAATGTCTCTGCAGCACCCTCTACTGACAAAGCTTCTGTCACTTTCACTCTAAAAGGGAGAAATGCTTAAGAGTCCAGTGGATTTTTGCAGTCTACCCATATGACAAAGGGCTGATATCCAGAATTTACAAAGAACTAAAAACAGATTTACAAGAAAAAAAACAAGCCCATTCAAAAGTGGGCAAAGGATATGAACAGACACTTTACAAAAGAAGACATACATGAGGCCAACAAACATATGAAAAAATGCTCATCATCACTGGTCATCAGAGAAATGCAAATCAAAACTACATTGAGATACCATCTCATGCCAGTAAGAATGGTGATCATTAAAAAATCTGGAGACAACAGATGCTGGAGAGGATGTGGAGAAATAGGAACACTTTTACACTATTGGTGGGAGTGTAAATTAGTTCAACCATTGTGGAAGATAGTGTGGCGATTCCTCAAGGACCTAGAAATAGAAATTCCATTTGACCCAGCAATCCCATTATTGGGGGTATATATCCAAAGGATTATAAATCGTTCTACTATAAGGACACATGCACACGAATGTTCATTGCAGCACTGTTTACAATAGCAAAGACCTGGAATCAACCCAAATGCCCATCGATGACAGACTGGACAGGGAAAATGTGGCACATATACACCATGGAATATTATGCAGCCAACAAAAATGATGAGTTCGTGTCCTTTGTAGGGGCATGGATGAATCTGGAAACCATCATTCTCAGCAAACTGACACAAGAACAGAAAATCAAACACCGCATGTTCTCACTCATAGGCAGGTGTTGAACAAAGAGAACACATGGACACAGGGAGGGGAGCATCACTCACTGGGGTCGGTTGGAGGGAAATAAGGGAGGGACAGCACGGGGTGGGGAGTTGGGGAGAGATAGCATGGGGAGAAATGCCAGATATAGGTGAAGGGGAGGAAGGCAGCAAATCACGCTGCCATGTGTGTACCTATGCAACAATCTTGCATGTTCTTCACATGTACCCCAAAACCTAAAATGCAAGAAGAAAAAAAGAGTCCAGTGGATTATGACAGAGAAGGGTGACATTGGATCTGAGGGGAAATATGTTGATAACTGGCTCATTTATAGTGATACAAGGCATCTTCTAAAAGCAGTGAGAAGAAGGAAGGGGGAAATGCCTGACAGTCCCATCACTTCATATATCAGAGGAATTTGGCTTTTGTACTGATGTATGAATACAGAGCTTTGTAGAACTCTGGTCTATATGGATGATGGAAAGACAGGAATGATGTTTGGCTTGGGCAAAATTGTGCAGCCAATCTGTATGTTTAATTAATTGCTTACCAAACAATTAACTTTGTTCCCATTAGCATAAATCAATAGGGTCTGCCATGTATGTTGTCAATTCCCCTGCCCTCCTCCCCCAAAAAAGCAATCTACCAAATCAGGTTGGTGGCTAGGGGTCAGTTAGAAGGAAGAATGGGTTGATCTTTCAGTTTTCCAACAGCTGATGGAGAATTGATTGGATAGCTAACCTTTGGCAACAGTGAAAAGGGCCCCTGTACTTTTCAGGGAGTATATAAGGGAGGTGGAGGGGGATGTGGAGATGGGCTTGACAACCAGTGCTAAAAAGATCTGTAAATCAAAAATGGCATCTTATAGGCCCCTCCCTGACTTTCTGTTACCATGGAACATGAGCTCACTCCACATGCAGTCCATTTGAGGCTCTCCTTGGCATTTGTCTTAGCCCAGTTTCATCCGGATGGTGATGCCAGAGGGGAGAGAGCGGCAGAGTGGAGGGCTTAGATCTGGGTCTTCATGTTTCTCAGGAATTGCTGGACCCCTCGTAGATTCCAGCTCTACATCTCTGGAGGCACTTTCTGTTCCCCAGGGGTACTTAGAGCTACATGTTACTGTACCATCAAGCTAGGTTCTGAATTTTAAAATGCAGTTTTTAAAATAAATAGGGAAAACCACTGTGGGTGTCAATAATGAGATGAGTGCATGGAAAATCACAGTTGCTTAGGCAGCAGCGTGACTGCTTTTGATTGGGAGCAGAAAAGAGCCAAATACATTTTTCACTGATGATAATAAGGCCACAACTAATTTGTCAGAAAATAGCATAGCACATGAGTGTGGATCTTTTCAACTTTATAGATACTAAAATTCATACCAAATTTTTTTAAAAAGGTGATAGGCCCCAATAACAATAATGACTTAGGTTGGGCCTGTAAGCCACAAAGTAATGGGGAATTGTATAATTATTTAATATAATCAACTTAGGTAAATTATGTCAGACTCCTAAATTGTATGTGTGTATGCATAGATAGATAGATAGAAATAGCTATATCTAGATATCTATATAGCTACATATGTTGATATATATACACATATACATATATACATACACACATATATATCATATATATGGATATATAAATCTGTATTTTTATATACATTGCATAGCTCAGATTCCCCAAATACGTTCTGACTCTTCATGTTACTAAAATTTGGTTTTACCAGAGGTTATCTTGTGCAAGAAATGGTCAAGAATTTTAACAGGAATTCATTATTCAACCATTAATAGTTGCCATTAAGATGAAGAAAATGTGTATGTGTGTGTGTGTGTGTATGTGTGTGTGTGTGTGTGTGTGTGCAACATTCTATAAAATAACTTTTGCAGTGACGTTCTGCCGAATAACAGAGTGACCTGAATGATAGCAGGACACAGTGTGAACATGGGGGTTCTTTATAAGTGAATTACGTTTAGAAAGATAATTATGTTTGGAAGCCTTTTCTATTTTTAGATCTTATTAAGCCCTGTGATGTCTCTTAGACTTACTTGTCTGGAATCCACAATGAGTAAGAGCAAGTGGTAATTCCATGAAAGGCCAGAGTATTTCTCTCCTGAGACAAGTGGCGCACACACGTGGGTGAGCAGTGCTGTGGAATGTGCTGGCTGTCAGTGCAGAGCCAGCTGGAGAAGTCAGGAAGAGCTAAGGAGGGCTGGGAGAGCAAGTTTGAATGGACTAGAGTTCTCTTACATATGCTTGAGCCTCACATCAACCCTGTGAAGAAGGGAAAAGCAAGAATTATCTGTTCATTTCATGAATAAAGAAAAACTCAGATCAGAGGGTTTACATGCCCAATGTCACACAGCTAATATATAACACAGCTGGGATTGGAAACCAGGTCTTCTAGCTACAAATGCCTTATTCTTTCCACTTCACCACGCTGACTCATATTTGCCAAATTCCTTCCCACATTTTAATTTTTTTTTAATCCATGGAGTAAAAGCATGGGAATTAATAGTGAATGGATGATGTACTTCGTTTTATAAGGATAAGTGTCTTTGGTTGCTAAATTACAGTAACATACTCTAGACATTTTCATAAAAAGTATTTAATAGAAATACCCAAAGAGTTTCTTATAAATGAAAGTTAAATGAACTAGATTAAATAACAATAAGAAGAGCCTTTGATGGGGCATCATAGCTAACCAAGGTTTGGTAATATTTCTGAGGAAGTGCTAAGTAAATAAAGAGACTGTCTTGCTCTAGGAAGTCAACACACAATGTCCAAATTTAACCAAAATTGTTCCTGGAGAATAAAGTTTCCATGTGACCTTCAAGTGATGTATTTTTTTGGGGCTCTCATGGGATAGAGAGGGGATGGAGAAATACAAAGGCATTTGTGAATTCTTCTTGGCTTGTTTCCTTGTAAAGAAACAAGAGCTATTGGCTTTAGGAACAGTAGTAGGAAACAGAGTCCTGGGTAGAGATGAAAGATGCTGGGTTGGAACCTAACTGGTAACAATTCGCCACATTGCTAGCTAGCAGTTTTTCAGCAATCTGGATAAAAGTGATTTGGTATCTGTTGTCATTCTGGGTGAGCAGAAAACTCCAAGGCCTGGTCCCATTAACCAACAACCAACAATATTCAGAACAAGATACATTTTCTTAACTGCTTCCTATATATCAGGCTGTATCAATCACTTTACATGGCAGGGACCCACTTAAGACTCCAGAACAACCCTACAGGGGAGTAAGGTTATTTTCCCCATTCCACAGAGGAGCCAAATGAGGCTTAAAACTGAACTATAATTTTATTTTTGTAGTTGATTCAGTTTTTTTAACACATAACCTTAACAAGTCTCCGAGGATGACAAAAGGTTTGTTCTCTACCCGAAAAGCTAATTTTAAAATACAAGCTACTTGGATGAATTTCCTACCGTGGGGTATAAGAATAATTATTGAATCTTAGGAAAGTAGTAAATTCTTCTCTAGAACTCACTTTTAAATAGAGCCAAGATTTTGGGCAAGGGTAGGAATAGTCATGGACCCCTGGCTCCTTCATGTCCCTTCAAAGACCTGTTTTTCCATGATTCTATAATTTACATTCAGATTAAAAAGAGTTGAAAAATGCTTCCATTTTGGGTTAGTTATCCAACTGAGCTCTTTTTTTTATGACCTCATATAGAATAAGGTTTTGAGAGCCGAGGCTGGTTTTGAGGAGAGGCTGGCAAAAGGGATTGGATGAGAGCTGCTAAGGAATCCAAGGACAGTGTGCATAGTGTGACCAGCACAGGCAGCCAGAGAGCCTGGAGCCGGCAATCTGCTACTGAGGTCAGGCAAGACCAAGCCAACAGGTTCAACATGGCAAATGGGAGGCAGAAGCATCCAAAGAGAGGGAACAAGCCATTTTCAGAGTTTCTCTACCTTCACTAGAGGCCAAAGAAGGAGGAGTTGTGGAACTCAGGCAGCCGAACACATGGTTTTGAAATTGAATTCCTTATTACAATCATGCCCAACTAACATAAAATCCTATTGCTTTTTATTTTTTGAACATTCTCATAGTTCTCCTAAAATAGTAGGTTTTTGGTTAAAAGAAAAAAAGTTGAGGTGATTGAAACTTGCTTTGACCTGGCTTCAGAGAGTTTCAATAGACCTTACTAGGTATCTCAAGACCATTTAGACAGTAGGCTTAAAGCAATAGTTTTCAGCCTTTTGCTGTTGATGGCTGTTGGCCAAATGTTATTAAGAATATCAATATTCAAAACAGTTTTGCTGCTCTGAATGAGAAAACTTGAAGGATTAAGCATAGTGTCTACTTTTACCATCCCCAACACCCTCTGAGGCTCCAGGGGCACCTCCTAGGGACCCTCACAACTCTGGGGAGAATAGTTTGGAAACCATTTCCTTGAAGAAAGAAAATCTATCCTGCTGGTAAAAATGGCTGGAAAATTGTCTGTTACCTTGCCCTTAGAAATTGTAGAAAATTGTTTCACATTTCATATGCCCAAAGGTATAATACATGCATAATTATGGATGAACTGTCTTTGCATAGATTTTAAACTATTAAAGCAATTAATGATTAATGACTAGATTAGGGAAGATGCTCAGGCTCTATTAAAATCTCAAGTCCACCAGCCCCTGTGAAAGCAGTAGATTAAAGGGACATTCAGCGAGTATCTGGTTGAGGGTAGGGGACAATTAGAATGAAGGATTTCTGGCCCTAATGATTTTATCGTTAAGTTCAGGCATATGATATTAACTGAGTCAAGTTAAAAAAAAGAGGAGAGATTCATAAATATTAACATTTAATATCAGGACAAAAAGAGTATCTTAGAAATGGCTATTCTGCATACTAGCTGTCTCTTGAACTAAATTTGCCTGGGCTCTATACAATCGTGAAATTGTAATTGGTAACTTTTTCATAAACTGTATGTGTATACAGAGAGTGGGTCAATATACAAGCTATTTAATTTAGCAGCCTATTCACTAGAATAAAAATCAAAATATTACAAAGTGCCTATGTATTTTTGACACAAATAGTCCACAGATTGACCATAAATACAAATGTTTCTGTACTCCTTGTACCATAGCCAAATTGTGGGTATTCTGGGAACATTTAGGGAAACTCTCTTTTCGGCTTATTTAACTTGAAAATGGTTGGTGGCTCACTTCAGAATTTGCCGTCTTTTCTGTCTTGTTATGTCAGCCACATCAATACTATTGGCAACACTTTTAAATCCATCAGTGTGATACCAGATGTGAGTTTTCCTATTTTTAAATTTCTGCTTTCTTCCTCATATTGTAACCAATATGGCAATATGGTTATATGCAGTATTACTGCCAGTCAAGCGTCTTATGATATGCTGTTATTACATATAGCAATCTTTTATTTATTTATTTTAATTTCAGTAGTTTTTGGGAAATGGGTGGTTTTGATTACATGGATAAGTTCTTTAGTGGCAATTTGTGAAATTTTGGTGCACGTGCCACCTGAGCAGTGTACACTCTACTCAATATGTAGTCTTTTATTCTTCAGACACATAGCAGTATTTAAAAATCTCTAATGATATCATCAACACAAAAAATATTCTTCAAATTGTACTTTAAAAGCCTGCTCTCTGAATAACATAAACTCTCTGAGCTTTGGTTTCTTCATAACTATAAAACGGGGGCTAATGATATCTATCTTCTATAGTAATTATGAGGATCAAATGAAATAAGTCATGTACAAATGCAGTAAACTCAAAGTACGATAAACATGATTGGTGGAAATATAAAAGCAGAAGCACGAGAGATAGTTGAGGTTGTTACCACGTGAAAAATGCCCCTTTGACTCTTGCTGTCCTGAAGGCGGCCTTTATGGCTCACGTTCTATTCTCTAACGAAAATGTGTGTGGGATAGCTGTGATTTCCATTTTTTTTTAAATGCATCTCCATATCTTCTACATGCTCAGATGAGCAGCTTGGGGAAGCACCGTAAATGCCTAAAAACTAAGATACAGTTCTACACAAAGCATCCAAAGATCTACAAACTTTATGCAATCAGCATGTTTGCTTCTGACACAAATAGAACCAGCCACAATCTAATTTGTTTTAACCCTTCCAGAAGGAAAACAAGTCATCTCATGAGATTTTTTATAAGCTGTCTCTTGGCCTTCCTGTCTCTCTCCTTTTGTCTGGCAAAAACAGTGTCTTGGTTCACAAGGCAAAACGCTGTTATTGATTTAATGCCAATAATTCTGGCTTCTAATGTTCAAGGTGTTTTCAAGGGATCATGGTAGACCATGCTGGGCTTTTCCTAGGAGGGTACAAAATGACATGGAGCAGAAATAGGATGAGCCCAGTGTAATATTATAGGTAAACTGAATGTCCAGGCTTTTAAATACCCTTTAAACTTACTGAGGGTGACCTTGAAGGCTGTTACATAGGGCGACCACAGAAATTTTCAAAAGGAATAAATGGCTAGCTTGATACTTGCCATCTCTGAGGCTATGTTCCTGCCAGAAGAGCTTTCTTCTGTCCTCTCTACCTGACCAACTCCTACTCATACTTTAAGACCCAATTCAAATTTCACCTGCTAGAACCACATGAACCTAGCATGATCTCTCAATCATGGGCTACCTTTAGTTGGGCATTTTACATTTCATGTGCACATATCGTAGCTGCTCGTTAGGCTGCAAGCTTCTTGGAGGCTAGAATAAACCATATTCTCCAAGGTTTTATGTATAGTTGGTCCTCTGTGTGCACAGGTTCCACATCTATGGATTTAACCAACTGCAAATCAAAAATATTCTACATAAAAAAAGTTGGATGGTTGCGCTGTACTTCACAGACTGTTTTTCTTGTCATTATTCTCTAAACAATATGGTATAATAATTACTTATATAACATTTACTTTGTATTAGGTATTATAAGTAATCTGGAGATAATTTAAATTATATAGGGGATGTGCCTAGGTGACATGCAAATATTATACCATTTTATATAAGGGACTTGAGCAACCTGAAATTTGCCATCCACGGGGGTCGTGGGAGCAATCTCCCACAGATACTGAGGGACTGTATATGGTATATGTACTGTAAATAGCTTTTAAATTAAAATAGATTGATTTGACAGAAAATTTCGACGGTTTGGATAACGTTTTCCCAGCAGCTAAAGTAAAATTTCAATAAAAATTCTGCCATTTGGAATGTCAGAATATGATCTAAAAGCTTGACTTGATTGTTAGAATACAGGGCCCCCAAGGAGGATGAAAGCTGAATAACAGAAAAACGGAAGGGCAAAGAACTAGTCGGTTAATTTTCTTTGGTTTTGAAAAGGAATTGAAAAAGCGGCCTGTTTTGCCTACATATTGAAGGAAGGTAGTTCTAACTTTCATGTGTAGGATCGAATCCTACCCTCAATTTGGGCATAAGTTGGATTTAGAAAACTCCAAGGCCAACTTTTAAAAATTACTCCCATTCTGGTTTATAAAGTCAGAAGAATCAGGGGGCTATATACATGAAGCCTCACATTAGCTTTATTTTGTTTTTGAGACAGTCTCACTCTGTTGCCCAGGCTCGAGTGCAGTGGTACAATCACAGCTCACTATAGCCTCGATGTCCTGAATTCAAGCAATCCTCCCATTGCAGCCTCCCAAGTACCTGGGACTATAGGCAAACACCACCATACCCAGCTAACTTTTAAATTTGTTGTAGATCCTGGGTTTCACCATGTTGCCTAGGCTGCTCTCAAACTCCTGTGCTCAAGTGATCTCCTGGGCTCAAGTGCTGGGATTACAAGGCATGAGCCACTATGCCTGGCCCCCAAATTAGTTTTTATGGAAAAATTTAAAAGAGTATTGTTTTTATCAAGCAGCTTTGGAAGAGCTTCTAAATACCCATCAGAATATATAGACCTTTCAGTGGAGAAGAGTTCTGTAGAAAGTGATCGGAGTAGCAGACCTGGATCCAGACAGCCTTTGGCTTTTCACAGCGTGAAGCTGGGATTACTTACTCTCCCTATTATTTTCCAATCCTTTCCTACTTTCTGCTCTGTTTTCTAAAGATGTTCCCGTTTTCACTGTAATCCAGCTTACTTCTCTTTTGGGGCAAGCATGACCATGGATTCAGTTCTCCAATTTGGGAGCCTCCGTTAATTTTTAAAATTTGTGTCTTTAGCGCATGATTTGGGAAATTTCTTCTGTGGGCTATTTTTTTTCTCTTTTATCAGAATCTGAGAGTTGGTAAGAGCTGGTTTTGTAACCAATCTTGCACAATCATGCAGCCCTCTGCCTATCAGATCTCTGAGCCCATGGAAAGAAACTACAGTCATTATATTCAGAATTATGAGTCCCTCCATATCCAGAAAACTTCCTAATGAACACATGGCATTCTACAGTTTATAGCGTGAGAGTCCTGGAAGGGATTGAAGTTCTTCAAGGATTATTTTTTCTTGAACAGTATTTTCTTCATAGCCCATTCCTAAAATTGGATGCTCTCTTTTATGCTTAAAAATATCCAGGGAAGAAAAATTAACTGCATGCTCTGACTTGATTTTAATGCTTGACAGCCCTTGAAATCAGAAAGGGACATGAAACCTAGACTCTTGCTGCAATCGACGCCTGACTTCAGTTGTTTTGTCTTAACTGGAGCCTGGAATATCAATTACCCATGCATTAGATACAACCCATTTGTATGGAGCTCTAGGGGTTTAAAAATTCTGGCATGGGCCATTCTGTTTGACCTCCTCTCTGGGAATGAAAATGACCTTCTGCTCCTGTCTCCTGTGCTGCACCATACGGGCCACCTGCTCTGGTCTGTTTTGCATCCCTGGGTTTCCTGAACACGCACATCTCGCTCATTCCTCTCTCTGCTCTGTGCATGCTGTGTCCCCATCTGGCACACACCACTTCTTTCTCTCACCACCGGAAGGTAAACTCCAGGAGCCGACAAGCAAGGGCTTTCTCTCTTTTGCTCACAGCTGTGTCATGAGGCATGTCACAGCCATATCACTCAGATTGTATGCCTGGAACAGTGTCAGACACTCCACACCTACTGGATACATGATATTTAATAATTGATATTCAAATTTTACCCGACATCAAGGCCTTAGCCCAGGAAAATAGAACAGCATAAACCATAATTCATTCAACACAACTGCTGTCTTCACCACCAATGGGTGTCTACACCATACTGCTCCTATATTTGCAGTTACAAGTACATGGAGTTGATTCTTCATCACAGTACATGTTATCGTTAGGTAAAGAATGAGCTGCCTGCAATTGTTGATGAGTGAAAATATTGTGTCTCAGTAACACAAGAAGGTAATGTCCAATTCCAGACCCGGGTCAAGATCATAATTTATTAAGAGCTTAGTATAGTGTGTCAGGCACTATTCTAAAGGCTTTATAAATCTCAACTCAATAATTCTCTTTACCATTCCATGTGTTAGATATGGTCGTTATCCCTATCTTACAAATAATGATACAGAGGAACAGACAGATTACGTAACTTGTACAAGGTCACACAGCTAGCAGAGCCAGAATTGAGATAGGTAGGTCTGGAGCTGGGGCTTTCATTTCTTGTCTTCTTCTATTTTGTTTGAGATGGCGTTTCACTCTGTTACCCAGGCTAGAGTACAGTGGTGCCATCCCAGCTCACTGCAACCTTCGCCTTCTGGGTTCAAGCAATTCTCCTGCCTCAGCCTCCCGAGTAGCTGGGATTACAGGCATGCACCACCATACCCAGCTAATTTTTGTATTTTTAGTAGAGACAGGGTTTCACCATGTTGGCCAGGATGATCTCAATCTCTTGACCTCGTGATCTGCCCTCGTCGGATTCCCAATGTGTTGGGATTACAGGCGCAAGCCACCGTGCCTGAACGCTGGGGCTTTAATTCCTATACCACGCTACTGTCCTGTTTGCCGCATTGCTTTACTTTAGGTCTTTTGTTCTTAAACTCTACTTTCTCCTGATGGAGACCATCTTCCATACTACAGGAATGCCACCTCTACTGCCACACAAACACTGGCACTAAGATTGGGAAACTTAAAATCAACTGTTTCCTTTCCCAACCCACACTCAGCCACCTCAAGGCTCACTTTCTTTAACAACTTTCTGTTATTTATGAACACATATCTCTCCATTAGACCAGAAGTGACTTTGAGGACAGCAAACGTGACTTACTCATCTCCCCCACTGCCTCTCTCCGCATTCCAGAACAGTCCAGGGCTCTGGACGTAGTAGGAATTTGGCAAGCATTTGTTTAGCAAATATGTTTAGGGAATTGTTTCTGTTCTTTTCTTTTAAAGCCAACCTACTCATAAGGGTTAAAAATGTTAAACCTCATCTGTCACCTCTGAGATGGATGGCAGAGAAAATGAATAAACAGTCCGCTCCAGCTGTGGAAACACAGGCCCTGGGGAGCTCCCCCCAAGCCCTCAAACCTGGAGACTAAGCAATCTGTAACACATGAGGCCATTTTTTAAGTCAGCAGTGGCCAGTGAATGAAAGGCTGTATTTTCAGAGAAGAATGAACTGTAACTTTAGAGGACAGCTTCCTTTGTGGAGGTCTTAATAACACAGTAAGCAATATTTTATGGATTTTTTGGTAATAGTTCTTATCTGAGAATGTCCGTGGGAGATTAAAGATGGCCACAAAGGCTTTGCTATTCTTTCCTTTGAGCAGTAGAATCTAACTCCCCTCTTCTCGAATTGGGGCTGGGCTTAGTGACTTGCTTGACCAATCAAATGCTGAGCAAGTAACACGGCTTCCAAGTCTAAATCACAAGAAGCCATTGGCTTCCACCTTGACCTCTGGGCACACTCACTATTGGAACTCAGCCATTGTGCTGTTAGGAAGCCCAGGGAACCACAGAGAGGCCAACATGGAGAGGAATCATGGCCTCCTGGGGAGAGCTGCAGCTGGGGCCCTGGCGCATAGCCAGCAGGGATTTGCCAGCCATGTGAGTAAATGGTATTGGAGTGGATCCTTCAGCCCAGCCCAGCTCCCCCATCTGGTGCACATGGAGCAGAGAAGGGCCATTCCATCAAGNGATCAATACTTTGCATCCTTCAGTCCAGTCAAGTTGACACTCAGTATTTACCATCCCAAGTCCACCCCTTATCAACTTGATTCTATACACATCTCCTGCAATCATACATTATCTTCAAATAAAGACAATAATAAGGTCATAATTATGCCAAAAAAAAAAAAAAAGAAAAGAAACTGTGAACAAAATGAAGACATTTTAAGCCACAAGCTGAAAACAGCAATAATGTTAAAACCAGCAGAGTGAGAAACAGCTCCAAGTACACCAGATCAAAAAGCTCTTCACTTTATACGTGATTTTTCCCGAACACACCCACTTGTATTACATATTTGACCTGCCTTTACTTCTTGAGTCATGGTGTTTTAGAGAGAAACTGTTCACTTCACAGGTCAAAACTATGTCAAAGGAAGACAGAGGAAAAAACCAAAACCCCATGGGCCTGTTATTCCAAACTGAAATTGTAAGGGAATTAAAAGGTGGCAGTCTGCTCTTAAAAAAGTCAATACATAATTCTATGATTGATTTAAATCTAGATTTATGATATTAAGAAAATCTAAGCCTTTAACTAGATCAAACAGTTACTAGATCAATTATTTCAGAGAAATGTTAGACCGCTGGTATAAGGCCATCTGGATGAAAACATAGGCAGAATAAAAATATCTTCCCACCTCTAACCTTGTAAGCCTAGCATTAACAGTTGATTCACTTATCTTTATGAGATCCTCTTTTAAAATGCAAACATTCTGAAGGTTTGTGCATTTACAGTTAACACAGCCTTCAGTTACTCACAAGTTAGGCAGAGTTACAGATTCCAGTTCACTGTCCAGAGGTGGGGAAAATGGGGTGGTTCTCAGTGAGCAGCTGGTAGGCAGCAAGGGGACATGTCACATAGGAGGGAGGGAGAAAGCTTGGGAGGCAGCAAGGTGTGAGAAAGTGAGGTTGGAAGCATCTAAAAATGTCTCCTACTTTGCTGGCTTCCTTTAGACTGACCAAGCTACAGGAGCTTATGAGAACCTTTGAAAAATACAAGGCTAGAAAGGGTTAAACAAGACAGCCAGCAGTACTGAGCTGTTCCTTCCAATTAATAACTCTGTAGGGTCTTATAGTATTTCGGCTCTTTCCAATGCCACCTCCTTGCTGGCCCCTACAACTGGGAGGATCCCCCTGGCGCTCTTTGAAATTGAGTTTGCTTGACCCCTTGAGCAACTGATTCTCAGCTGAATGGGATATGCCTGTCTTTGCTCTCCCCATGTAGCCTCAAATGCTCCTGGCCTTATAACTTGTGAGCTCATTATCAAGGTGTTCATAGAACAGTTAGAAACCCTATAGGAAGAGAGTTAAACAGGTATTTTCCTCAGGGCCTGCAGAAGCTCTCTGCTACATACTGACTAGGGAAGTCTCCATCACTGACCAAGTCCTTTGAGGACGGACATAAGAGGAGAAGTACCCAGTTACTTTCACATAGTAGTTCATCTGAGATTAATATTTACCTGGTTCAAATACTTTCCTCATTACACTAAAGAGCTTCTGCACAGCCAAAGAAACAATCAACAGAATAAACAGTCAACCTACACAATGGGAGAAAATATTCACGAACTATGCATCCAAAAAGAACTAATATCCAAAATCTATAAGGAACTTAGACAAATCAACAACAAAATAGCAAAGAACCCTATTAAAAAGTGGACAGCGGGGCTCGGTGACTCACACCTGTAATCCCAGCACTTTGGGAGGCTGAGGTGGGCAGATCACCTGAAGTCTGGAGTTCAAGACCAGCCTGACCAACATGGAGAAACCCCATCTCGACCAAAAAATACAAAATTAGTTGAGCATGGTGATGTGCTCCTGTAATCCCAGCTACTTGAGAGGCTGAGGCAGGAGAATTGCTTGAACTAGAGGCGGAGGTTGCAGTGAGCCGAGATCACACCATTGCACTCCAGCCTGGGCAACAAGAGTGAAACTCCATCTCAAAAAGCAAGCAAACAAACAAACAGTGGGCAAAGGACATGAACAGACAGTTCTCAAAAGAAGACATACACATGGCCAACAAACATATGAAAAAATGCTCCACATCACTAATCATCAGAGAAATGCATATTAAAACCGCAATGAGATACCATCTCATGCTAATCAGAATGGCTATTATTAACAAGTCAACAAATAACACATATTAGAGAGGATGCAGAGAAAAGAGAATGCTTATATACTGTTGAAAACGTAAGTTAGTTCAGTCTCTATGGAAAACAGTTAAGGAGATTTCTAGAAGAACTAAACATAGGACTACAATTAGACCCAGCAATCTTACTTTTGGGTATCTTCCCAAAGGAAAAAAATCATTTTATCAAAAAGGCACCTGCATTCACTGTTTATCACAGCACCATTCACAATAGCAAAGTCATGGAATCCACCTAAGTGTCCATCAGTGATTGATTGGATAAAGAAAATATGGTTGCCTGGTGTGGTGGCTCATACCTGTAATCCCAACACTTTGGGAGGCCAAGGCAGGTGGATTATCTGAGATCAGGAGTTTGAGACCAGCCTGGCCAACATGGTGAAACTCCATCTCTACTAAAAATACAAAAATTAGCTGGGTGTGGTGGCAGGTGCCTGTAGTCCCAGCTACTTGGGAGGCTGAGGTGAGAGAATCACTTGAACCTGGGAGGCAGAGGTTGCAGTGAGCCAAGATAGTGCCTTTTCACTCCAACCTGGGCAACAAGAGTGAAATTCCATCTCAAAAAATACGTATATATATGATACATATACACCATGGAATACTATGCAGTCATAAAAATGAAATCATGTTCTTTTCAGCAACATGGATGGTACTGGAGGACATTATCCTAAATGAAATGACTCAGAAACAGAAAATCAATACTGTATGTTTTCTCTTATAAATGGAAACTAAATAATAGGTACATACTGACACAAAGATAGAAACAATAGACACTGGGGACTCCAAATGGGGGGAGGAAAGTTGGAGGGCAAGGCTCAAAAAACTACTTATTAGGCACTATGTTCACAATTTCAGTGATGAGTTCACTAGAAGCCCAAACCTCACCATTACACAATAGACCCATGTAATAGACCTGCACATGAAACCCTGAACTTAAAATTTAAAAAAATACTTTGTCCATTGATTGTTTCATTTCTCTATATGGCTAATTAGTCACAGAGCAAAGACTATTCTCAGGAAAAACGGGCAATTTCCCCTCTGCTGTGCCCAACCCCATACACTTTTTTGGAGGTCTTTCTTCAAATGGGGAACCATTATACTGGTGTCCATCTCTTTGAAGAAAAGGAGAAGGAAAATCTGAAGTTTGAGGCTCTGTTTTTCTTTCTATCATAGTCTTTTCCATCTTTTAATTTTTGTTCAACCTTATCTACTATGGCAGAAAGTACCAATATCTGAGTTTTTCTTTTGGAGGCACACAATGACACCATATTTCCCCTCCTGTGGCATCTATGTGAGATTATACAACTGATTCCTATCAACTTGACACATCTCAGAGAGGAGAGGTGTGTTATTTGGAGGCTCAGGTGTGTCTGCTATGCTCTCTCAGTCTTTCTTTACACATCTCATAAATGCAGAGAACTCCGATGTACAGTCACAAGTTGGCAGATGCCTGGATCCCTGAATGATTGCATGGAGCAGAGCTCTCCATTGACCACACAGAAATGTGACTTGACTGGGAACTTTTTAATGTTATGTTACATTGTTTGTCTTAGCAATCAAGTCTTCCCTGACTCATAATTGTCAGCTTTTTTCTCTTCTCTCTTATTCTCCCTGGCCAAATGTTTGTTGGTACTTTGTTGCTGAGTCATTTCTTCAATCTTCAACTGACTAACTCACCAAAAGTTACTTATTAATGGCCCTGGCTCTTCGAAGATAGGGCAGGTATACTGTTCACCTTTGCACCTTTATTGTCATTCATGCTGTAGGTTCAATAAATAAAGGTGTAAGGTGCTATTAATAAGTTGTTGCTAAAATGGGTCCTTCTTCTTGAGGTGCTTACCTCAAATTGAGGAGACAAGCTATATAAGGTAGTATATGAAAAGTGCCAATGGTTTGTTCAGAAAATAAGTGCAGCAGTGGATCAGAAGAGGAAGCTAATATACAGCCTACTGTAATTAAGGAAGTGTTCACATCAGGGAGGAGAGGTGAGCTAAGCTTAAAGGGCAGGTAGGATTCTAAGAGGTGGAGGAGACGGAAGAAATCATACGAAAAGAGAAAGAGGAAGCATCTCTAGAGTTGCCCAGTGACATAAGCACAATTAAAACTTGGTTGTGTACATCATTCTTCCAAAAGTGAGGTCCTAGCTCAGTTGACTAATCAACAAACTTATACTTCTCTGCTCCTGGCATGTTATACTTTCACGTACATCTTTAAAAAAATTCCCCTGATCTCTTCCTATATGAGATACATAAATAAGTGCTCATTACTGATAGTACTCCCTGTACTCTATATGACATAGTCTTTCCAATAGATCAGAGAGTTTTACCTGGCTTTCTCCTCCATTCTGTCCATCAGTAACTTCAGCTTGCAGTCTCATTAAATATATACTCCTCCATAATTTCTTCTCATGGCTTAAAACTAATTTTAATAAACTTTGTGTGTGTAGATACATTTATTGCAAAGCAAAGGGCTCTCATCCATCTTTCATCATAGAATATGGAGAAGACTGAGACTATCTCCTAGAGCAAAGAGTTTAAGTACAGATGATATTAGCTGTATATAACCAAGACAGAGCTGTTGGCTTATTATGACAGACAGGGTTGGTGGTTCTTTGGTAGTTTTCAAATGAAGAATTCACTATAAATGCTAATAAAGCCAGGCCAAGCTGATTGTTGTCCTGGAAGGAGAATAGACAAGGAGACAGCTCTCAAGAGGGTCAGTCATCAGGAAAGGAGTGGAGAGAAAAGTGTTCTGGGGTTGCAATACGGACTTAGGAGAAGTCATCCCTGAGAGCTTTGTTTCATGTTAATTTTCAACTGGACCCATCCTTTTCCCATTCCTAGCATTCACGCTCCCATCTGAAGGGTTTCAGTTCTTGTTATAGGAACCTTAAAAAAAAAGTTTTTTTTGTTTGTTTGTTTGTTTTGTTTTTTGAGACAGGATCCCACTCTGTCACCAAGGTTAGAGTGCCATGGCACAGTCTCGGCTCACTGCAACTTCCACCTCCCAGGATCAAGTCATTCTCTCATCTCAGCGCCCCGAGTAGCTGAAACTACAGAAGTACACCACCACACCTGGCTGACTTTTGTACTCCTTGTAGAGATGGGGATTCACTACATTGCCCAGGCTGCTTTTGAACTCCTGAGCTGAAGTGATCCACCTGCCTCAACCTCTCAAAGTGCTGGGATTACAGGCGTGAACCACCATGCACAGTCTAGGGAACTGTATTTGATACCGTTGTGATTGTAGGGAAAAATGACAGAAATGGAATATTTACCCATAAAGCATAGTTATAAAATTCCTTTAAATGTTCTATTTTAGTCTCCAATATATTTGGAAACCCAATACATTAATAGTCTAGATGTGCTGAATCCCCCACCTCTTCTGTCTCTGAGAACACTTACGGTCCTCACCATTCATCTGGTCCTCCTCAGAGCCTGCATTAATACTGAGGTTGACTTTTCTGCAAGTGCTTTTTCCTTCCTCAGTAGCTACCGATAGCCCTGGTTCTTGGTGGTCAACCGTAGACTTGGTTCTGATGAAGTCGCATAATTGTGACCTGTTTTTCTTCCCAATAGACTCTGAGCCTCCTTGATGGGAGAGATTTTCCCTTTGGACCTCCATCTCCCTGGTGAAAGAAAGGTGCCACATGGCAAATCTTCAACAAACGTTGGCTATTTGAATGGATCGGTGAAGGATGAAGGGATAAAAGAAATGCAGATCTCTTGCCAGTAGGGTCTGTGTTCTACCTCCTGTGTCTGTGGTACCTGGCACTGTTCCTTGAACAGAGTTTAAGCCCACAGATGTTCTTTCAGCATGAAAATCGTTGGAATCAGTATTTAGGGGAAGAGTTATGTGTTGTTCTTTATTTCTCTATTAGTTATAACCCAGCGTACTCCAAAAAGAACTTAAAGGAAATGAACATTAAGACTAGTACTCTTTCTCAAATATCTTACAGATTACAGGATGGTTCTTTTGAACTCTGAAAAGTAAGCTGGTTTTGCTGTCACCTTTATGATCAGGTCAGAAGTCATCAGTGCTTTAGCAACGGCGTCTTGGGTGTGGTGTTTGCATGTTCACCCACGCAAGTTCCCCGGCATGAACAGATAACTCATTTATAAGGGAGGGAACACGTGATTAAATGATGGTTTTTAACATCCTGCCACAACTACATGTTTATCTGGAAGCTCAATAAAAAATGAATGTGTCCTCAGAGTCACTTCCAGCAGCACTTTGAGCTTTCTTTAGCACATCGCACACCCCTTGAAAGCAGAGCCCGTGCTTTTGGGCTATGTGTGCCGTGAGTGTCTATAAATCAGCAATCACTTTCAAATTTATGGGATTATAAGGCCAGGTCATCCCATGCCCTCAAAGGTGAAATCCAACTTAAAACAGTTTTCTTACTTAAAGCACAAGTGCCCTGACTCGTAAGCTCACAACTTTCTTGCCTAACGTCTAATTTTGTTTTCTTTTCTCATTTTGGCTATTCCCCCTTCCCCCCTTGCCCCATCTTTCTCCTCATCGCAACAAAATCATCAATTTGCCAAGTAACCACTGTGGAAACTTCATTAGAGCTGCCATATTTTATGGTAAATATCACCCACCCAGGGCATCCGGCTGTTCAGCACCAGATGTGCTTTCCTGGCCGATTGCCAGCCTCTGCTGAGCCATCGCTCCTAGGAGGACATCTTCACCTCTGTGAGTTCATCAGAGCAAGAGTAGCTCTTTCCAGAGACTTCGGTTCATGACAGAGAAAGTCTGTCTTGCTTTGTGCTTTCAACTGTGTGCCCCATGTGCTGAAGCTGCATCTGCACCACAGTCTAGAGGCACACAATTAGGCTCTGCCCTGTTCTGTGGTCTATGAAGCGAGGTTCTCCTTCTGTCCTCATGAGATGAGTCCAGGCGACTCTGCATAGCACTGTAGGGTGGTTGAAGTGAGATTTCGCAGCCTCTCCGTTCCCTTTTCTGGTTTCGGTTTTCCCACCTCTTTACCCACCCAGGTTTCTCTCAACCCAATCTTGGTACAAGCTGAAGCTCTAACCCTCAGTATCTCAGCTTGTGGCCTTAGTTAGAGATATGGTCTTTACAGAGGTAATCCAGCTGATATGTGGACATATGGGTGAGCCCTAATCCCATATGACTGGTGTTCTTTTTTCTTTCTTCTTTCTTTCTTTCTTTTCTTCTTTTCTTTCTTTTAACTTTTATGTTCAGGGGTACACGTGCAGGTTTGTTTTATGGGTAAACTCATATCGTGGGTGTTTGGTATACACAATTATTCTATCACCCAGGTACTAAGCATAGTACCTGGCTGTTCTTTTTCTTCTGAACCTCTCCCTCCTGCTACCCTCCTCCCTCAAGGAGGCCTCAGTGTCTGTTGTTCCCCTCCTTGTATCTCTGTGTCCTCATTATTTAGCTCCCACTTATAAGTGAGACCATGAAGTATTTGGTTTTCTGTTCCCGCATTGGTTCCCTTAGGGTAAGGCCTCCAGCTCTATCCGTGTTCCTGCAAAGGACTTGATCTCATTCTTTTCTTATGGCTGCATAGTATTCCATGGTGCATATGTGCACATTGTATTTATTCAGTCTGCTGTTGATGAGCATTTAGGCTGATTCCATATCTTTGCTATTGTGAATAGTGTTACAATGAACATATGTGTGCATGTGTCTTTATGGTAGAATGATTTCTATTTTTGGGGGGTATAGACCCAATAATGAGGTTGCTGGATCAATTTGTAGTTCTGTTTTTAGTTCTTTGAGGAAGCACCACAGTGCTTTCCACAATGGTTGAACTAATTCAGACTGGTTTTCTTGTAAGAGGAAGAGATGCAGAGGCAGGTGTGCAGAGAAAAGAGGATGTGATGACAGACAGGAAGACGATGACCATGTGGCTGGGTGATGCCTCTACAAGCCCAGGAGGACCAGGCACGGCCAGCATGCAGCAGGAGCTGGAAGAGCCGTCGGAGAGAGGATGGCTCTGCTGACACCTTGATTTCAGACTTCCAGCCCCCAGGACTGGGAGAGAATACATTTCTGACATTTTAAGCTGCCCAGTTAGTTGCTGGTACCTTGCTGCGGCCCCCAAAAAGGAGTACTCCGTTTTCTTCTCCCCCTCTCCTCACGGCAGCTGCCTTAAAACTCAAGGTCATTTCACAGTCATGAGCCGTTCAAGCTGCATTCCAAGTGGGAAGTTTTTCTCTCCTTGCCCTCCAGCCCTCACAACTTATCAGACTTTGTCCACTTCTTAGTGGTGTCTTTAGAGTTATTCAGTAATAGTGAAGTGACTACCTAAGAACAATAGCACCTCAGTGCATGACTGCTGGGCTGACGAGTCCATGGTCTGGGTGCAGGTTGTATGTAACATCCACCAGAGGTCTCCCAGGAAAAATGGCTCCCGCTGTTTCTCAAACTGGAATCTAGGGTCTCTCTAAGAGTTTTCTTTCTTGAGATAGGGTCTTGCTCTGTTGCCCAGGCTGAAGTGCAGTGGCACAATCACAGCTCACTGCAGCCTCAACCTCCTGGGCTCAAGCAATCCTCCTACCCCAGCCTCCTGAGTAGTGGAGACTACACAGGTGCATGCTACCACGCCCAGCTAAGTTTCTAATTTTTTTCAGAAATGGGGTCTCACTACATGGCCCAGGCTAGTCTTGAATTTCTGGACTCAAGATCCTCCCATTCCAGCCTACCAAAGTCCTGGGATTACAGGGATGAGCCATTGTGCCCAGCCACTCCTGTGTTTTCATTTACAAAACCGTCTAAAAAATTGTTTATTAGTCTTCCAATTATGAAATCAAAACTTGTTTTGCAGTGATTATTACAAACAAATATAATTTTTAAATTCATTTTCCTCAAACACTTTTCCTCCTTAAAAGGGGACTATTTGTTTCTTAAAATTAGGAGACGATGCTGCAGTGGTCAGAGGGGAACCTGGGCTGAGAGGCCGTCAGTCTTACCACTTGCTTACTCTAGTCCTGAGCTAGATTTCATTCAATGCTGAGCCAAATTTGCCAGCTCATCATTAGCCATTTCATGTACAGATACATTTGCATGAGGTTTTTAGAGCATAAAAAAATGGGCCAGGCGTGGTGGCTCACACCTGTAATCCCAGCACTTTGGAAGGCTAAGGCAGGTGGACCACAAGGTCAAGAGATCGAGACCATCCTGGCCAACATGATGAAACCCTGTCGCTACTAAAAACACAAAGATTAGCTGGGGTGGTGGCTCACACCTCTAGTCCCAGCTACTCGAGAAGCTGAAGCAGGAGAACAACTTGAACCCGGGAGGCGGAGGTTGCAGTAAGCCGAGATCGTGCCACTGCACTCCAGCCTGGTGACAGACTGAGACCCTGCCTCAAAAAAAAAAAAACAAAAAACAAAAAACTGCTCACCTGTCTTTTTATCAACGGAAACAGCCTTTCCAAACAACACTGTCTTTTCCCCTACCACACCTCATGGAGCAAACATGCTGTGAGCAACTTTTAAAATCAATTATTTAGAATCTTGGAGGCTGGGAGATGGAGCAGTGGAGCAGAAGTCCCCTGGAGTATTTTGAAGTAAACACCAAATTATAAATGAAGAGTGCTTTATAAATAGGTTGTAGGGGTATGAACAGGGACAGAGTGCATGGGCTGGATGCCAGCCCCTGGCTAACCTCCAGGAAAACAACCTCCCCAGCATGAGTCTCAGTTCACCTGCTGGAGGTCTCCAGGGCTCGTGCCCTTGTCTCTGAAGGTCTAGTAGAAAGGTTCTCTGAAGAACTTGAGTGTGGATGTATGTGTGGGGAAGAGTTCTCTTCTCCAGGCCTGGCTTCCACCTTCTGAGCATCATCAACACCTAATGAAGATTTGCTGTCTCCTCTCAGGCTGCAGAGAGGGAGGATGGGCCTGAGCAGGAGGGGAGAGTGGGAAGAGATGGCCTTGGGCATGCAGGAAGCCCCCTCCAGGCTGCCTTCCAAGGGCCTGGTTTCCAGCTCTGCCATGGCCCATCCAGAGCAGAGGGCTTCAGCAGCTGCTTGGAACAAGGTTAAGCCAGGAAACAATCTGACAAGGTATATGAGGTGGACCTGCTGGGTGCATGGCTCATGTCTGTAATCCCAGCACTTTGGGAGGCTGAGGCAGGCAGATCACCTGAAGTCGGGAATTGGAGACCAGCATGACCAATATGGAGAAACCCCATCTCTACTAAAAATACAAAATTAGCCAGGCGGGGTGGCAAATGCCTGTAATCCCAGCTACTCAGGAGGCTGAGGCAGGAGAATTGCTTAAACCTGGGAGGCGGCGGTTGCTGTGAGCTGAGATCACGCCACTGTACTCCAGCCTGGGTGACAGAGTGAGACCCTGTCTCAAAAAAAAGAAAAGAAAACTATATTCAGTGAAAAATAAGCTTTCATTTCTTCCAGATCAGGCACTCTCTCTTCAGAGGCAACCAATAACACACTCTTCCACATATTTTCTATGTATCAACAAAGACATTCATGTATCAGTAAACATATATGTTGATGTTTACGTGACAGAATACCATACCCAATATTTGTGATCTTGCTTTGGTCACTCAACAAGTCTCAGTGCTCTTTTCTTTTTTTTTTTTTTGAGCCAGAGTTTTGCTTTTGTCACCCAAGCTGGAGTGTGCAGCAGTGTGACCTTGGCTCACTGCAGCCTCCGCCACCCGAGTAGCTGGGATTACAGGCATGCACCACCATTTCCGGCTAATTTTTGTTTTTTTAGTGAAGACAGTTTCACTGTGTTGGCCAGGCTGGTCTCATGACCTCAAGTGATCTGCCCCGCTTGGCCTCCCAAAGTGCTGGGATTACAGGCATCAGCCACTGTGCCCCGCCCTTCGGTGCTCTTTTGATCCCTTTATAGAGTGATCCAACTTATTTTTAAAAAATTTCATGCAACGAGCGCTGCAACGAACATTTTCCACATGCATTTCTTATCAGGTGTGCAGGTTTATTTGCCAGATATATTCCTAACAGTAGTGGAACTGTGAGATCAAAGGCATATGAATTTTTTATTTTGATAGATACTGACAAATTGCCCTCTAAAGAGGGCATGTGGATTTATATTTCCTGCCTCTCTGTTCTCTTACCAGTGCTGTGCATTTTTCAACTTTCTGACCTTTGCAAAATGTATAAGTAAGCAAATGTGTCTTCTGTGATTTTCTTGCTTCCAGTCATGGTCCTTTTGATTCACTATTCACCCTGCCGCTAGCGTGTGAATCCAATCCTGCAACTCAGCTGTGGAAGATGCTTCCATCGCTCCTCGCTGTCCTTGGGGTAGAGTTCCATTTCCTTGACTGGCCTGCAAGGCCTTTGCGTTTGGGGTCCTATGTAGGTCTCTGCTGTCATCCCTCCTTTCTTGCTGCTCACACATTTCTGCCAGGCTTAACACCTCAGTCTGCTACCCCGTACCTCCCTCCAGACCTCTTTCCCGTGGTCCTCCTGCCTAAGAAGACTCTCCACTGCCTGTCTTCCCTGCTCTGGCTCACAGTCATCGTTCTATTTTTGGCTTAGATGTGACACCTACTAGGTTATAGCAGGGATGCACTGGCTGCCTCCACAGCCCCCATACTTCACCTTTTAAATTATACAACACTTGGTACATCAAAATAGTATGTAATATACACGTAAGTTATGATGGATAATCATAAAAATAAACCTATGTATCTCAACTGCACCCGAAGAACCAGATGGCTGCCAACACTGTATCTGTGCTGCTTTCCTATCCATCACTACTCTTACCACACTGGGTGGAATAGTATCTATATTTGTCTCTATTTCCCACTGGCATCTCAGTCCTGGGAAACAGGTCTGGATCTGACTTGTGCATGGTTGTATCCAAGGCCAAGCATAGGGCCTGATAAGCTGCAGTCACTTAATAATATTTTCAAATTGAATGTAATAATAGAAAGGGGACTTTTTTTTAAATAGCTAGGCTCTCAGAAAGCAAGTCAGTTATTAAGAACTTATCATCAGTTCATGCTGTACATTGGGTCATTTTTCCAAGGTCAGAGATCAAGTCGTGTAGCTTAAGCCTCCTTCTCCGGCTCGTTTGGTGAGGCTAATCTGCTGTGACTTTTCTTTTTTCTATTTTTTGATGGGTGGTATCCTTGTTTATTTTAATTTTCCAGTTGCGTTTCAATAAGCCTGAACAGTTTCTGAATTACCAGGAATCTATCCTAATATTATAATTGCAAAGTAAATGAGCTTACTCTTCCATGATAATAGCTAATTCAGTTCCTGTCCAAAGCTAGAAATGTCATTTGTGACACTGATTTCACAAATTAAATGCTATCACCTACTTGAATTAAATAAGGAAACATATCACTAATGGAATTTAGATTAAGATAATAATAGCAACACTAATTTAATAAGGGCGGACCTCATGCTAGGCACACTGTAGATTTTTATGGCTGATCTTTACCATTATCCTTCAAAGATAGGAATGACTATTTCCATGTTGAGGTGAGGACATGGAGGTTTAAACGGCAGCGGTTGAACCAATGCCACTAAGCTTGGATATCAGAAAGCCAGAGTGGCATCAAAGTCTGTATCTCCACAGACCTAAGCCCTTCTCCCACATCACATGGCATCTGAAACAGCATAACTAAAGAAATAGCACAACGCCTTTAACTTTACAAATAGCACACTGGGCCGGGCACAGTGGCTCACACCTGTAACCCCAGCACTTTGGGAGGCCGAGGTGGGTGGATCATGAGGTTGGGAGTTCAAGACAAGCCTGGTCGAAATGGTGAAACCCCGTCTCTACTAAAAATACAAAAATTAGCCAGGTGTGGTGGCGAGTGCCTATAATCCCACCTACATGGGAGGCTGAGGCAGAAGAATCATTTGAACCCAGGAGGTGGAGGTTACAGTGAGCTGAGATTGTGCCACTGCACTNAAAAAAAAAAAAAAGAAAAAGAAAGAAAAAAAGGAAAATAAATGATTACTTTAGGTCTTTACTTCACATCATCCCATAAAGTATATCCTTCATAGTTCATAAAACACCAGAAAAAAATGAACTAACACAAAAAGATGCACTAAATGAAAAAATGCTCTTCTGGGTCCTGGAAAAAAAAGAAGGATGGTATTATAAAAGAGAAATATGTATATATAATTTTTAAAGAGAATGCTATAAAACAAATATTAATATTTAAAGCAGCCAAACTGAAAATATATCTGATATAAATAACATGAGGGACAATATAAACAGTAAATTATCACATGGAAAAACATATAGCTTTACAAGCAATTAGATACAAGTAAATTATCAAACATTTCTGAAAGCAACTGTTAATAGTGGTTAATTGCAGGAGAGCTAGAAGACTGAAGAAAATAAGCTCAAAAAGACCACACATATAAGAGCTGGATGCAGTGTCTCACGCTTATAGAGGCCAAAGCAGGAGGATCACTTGAGACTAGCCTTGGCAATATAGCTAGACTCCAACTCTGCAAAAAAAAAAAAAAAAAAAAGTAGTTTCCTTATTTTTTTTCTTTAAATTCACCCTGATCTATCACTTTAAAAATCATTTTGATTGTTTTAAAATTATTATCTTTACTATCTTTTTACATGGTGTTGGATACTTACTAAAAAGAGCAGAATAAAGTGGTATATTATTAATAATAAGTGCTAAAAGGAAAAATAAAGCAATGTAAGAGAATGGGAGGCAACAAGTCTGGATGTTTCTTGAAGAGGACTTTGGAGGCGCTTTCAAGATGATCTTTGAAGAAAGACCTCAGTGAAAGTAGGGAGGGAATCTGTGGACATACCAGGGTGTCAAAGGTGGAGAAAGAGGGTCCTGGGCAAGGTCACCTGGCTTTGTGTGCATATTTGTACCTAAATTGTAGCATATCCCAAGCTATAATATTGCTGTTTACATTTTAGAAGAGATTCCCCTCCATTTTATGGAGCTTATGAATTGAAAACGTTTTCTTAAGTCTTCCAAACAACTGATTTCCCTTGACTTTCAGACCCCTGTTAGATATAGTGAGCCCCAAGTTTCTCTTCAAAAAATCAGTGTGTCAGTATGTTCAGCTCTCTTCGTCTTTAATTCTCTATTTTAAAGTTTAACTTCCTTGTAATTCTAGTGAACAACCTTCTCCACCAGTTCTAATCAGTAGTTCACATCTGTTCCCCTGGCCCCTGGGTCTATCCTGACTCATCCCCGTCACCTCTCTCCTCACCTGCTCCCGTCACCTTCTTTGACCTAGGTCACCTCTGGTTACATGCTCCAACTCACCCGTAACCGTTCTTCCTACCAAAACACCCAGCCTGCCACTTCAGCTCAGACCCCTGGTCTCTTTAAAAATCGCCATTCGGGATTAGTCTAGCTTGTGCCATCTAACACTAGGCAATAGGGGACAACACAGCAGCAAGAGTGACCCCCGTCAGCCATAAGTACCCCTTCTCCTCCTCGTCCAGGTGTGCGCTCCCCATTCTTCCACCTGTGAGTGCACCCTTCTATAGAAGTAAATTGCCTTGCTGAGAAAATTTATATTCCAGTGCTACTTCTTTTGCGGCACTGAAAATTCTGCTTATGACACACCCAAGGGCAAGCTGCACCCTTGCCTGCTTCCTGTTGACTCTGAATGAGGAGAAGGTTGCTCAAGCACCCACTCCCACTCATGAAGCTCAGCAGAGAGTGGGTGATAGGGGACTTAGTGAGACAGCAACTGTGAAAACCAAGCATGTGCATGAAAGCTTATTGGTTCATAAACCAGTTGGAGAAACTCCGTCAGTTGGTTTTTTGTAAGATTGAAAGTCAGGGGCACTCAGCATGGTTATATTTATCAAGCAGAAAGACCTAATTCCCTTGTGTATTAGAAGTAAAGTTCCCATTCAAAGCACGTATGTATTTCTATCTCTCCACGCCTGCTGGGGTCTGTTATACCAAATACCATGTGGATGGTCTCAGCAGACAGAAAAACTCCATGGAGTTCTATCTGGGTAGCAGAAGGCCGTCAAAGGCAGATGTCCAGGGCCTGAAAGTGGCACCAGAAAAAGAAAGAGTGGATCTTCGCACAGGATGGGTGGAGGGGAAAGGAAGGAAGCTACTTAGTTGGAAACAAAACAGACCCTTCCAGTATGAAATCGCACAATGAAAGGAGAAACAGAGTTCACAGTGCCAATGTGAGAATAAGTCAATGCATATTCTAGCAAATTAGCAAATAAAATAGGATGAGAATAGTGGATCCAGAAGGGTTATTAATGAAAAGAACCATGACTTCGGGTTGCTAGGCTCCAGCTTGAGAGTCGCCAACAGGACTAGATATGTCTGGTTAGGGTGGGTGGAAGCTGTCTCCATGTTCACAGCCATGTCTGCAAAAATAGAATTGGGATGATGAGAAAAGCCTGAAGGGAAATAAGCTGCTCTTCTACTCTCTCCGTTCCTCCTGCATTGCTTCAATTTAACCTTACTAGCCAAGTACCGATCTGCAGAAAGATGAGTGGTGTTTTCTACTCATTAATCATTGAGGTGCTCTCCCAAAGAAACCGTCTGTCAGTAAGACACATTTGGAATGATGACAGGAGATCACAGACTATTAAACAGTGGAATGATGTGGACTTTCAGCTGACTTTCAGGGTTTCAGAGGAGAGCACATACAACAAGTACCTTTCTTCTGAAGACTCTGGGACCCCCACACTGTTGAAGAAATGTCTCTGTGTGTGTGTGTGTCACCATCTCTCACTCTGTCCTTCTCTGCAACATTTATGAAAAACTTGTGAAAAAGTTGTGCTTGGTTATGGATTCTCAAATCAAGTTTCCCCTGGGTTATTATTCAGATAAACTTAGCCAGAGAATCTTATTGGTGATAGTAATTATGACAATGAAAGTAACTTGCAGGCTGAGTGTGGTGGCTCATACCTGGAATCTCAGCACTTTGGGAGGCCAAGGTGGGAGGATTGCTTGAGCCCAGGAGTTTGAGACTAGCCTGGGCTACATAAGGAGACCTCATCTCTATAAAAAAATTAAGAAATTAGCTGGACCTGGTGCACATTTGCAGTCTCAGTTACTTGGGAGGCTGAGGCGGGAGGATGGCTTCAGACCAGGAGGTTAAGCCTGCAGTGAAACATGATTGCACCACAGCACTCCAGCCTGGGCAACAAGTGAGATCCTGTCTCCAAATGGAAAGTAACCTCCAATATTTGCATGGGTCACTATGGTTCATACTTAGTCCCCACAAGAACGCTTAGGTAGTACATATCCCCATTTTATAGATGAAAAAGCTGGCTTAGGCACACATTGCCAGAATTTGGTAGCAGTCAGCAGAGCCATCCTAGGGAATGCTGGGTTTGTAAGGGACCGGGCCCTTCATCTCCCTCTGCTTTCCTGTCTGCCCTGGCCAGGGAAGGGCATCAAACACAGGCTGTCCATCCTCACTTTGTCTTCACAGGGATGCCAAATGTCCTGTGCTACTAACATACTTTCCACATGTGGAACTCTTTATGGCTCACAGCGGTTGGGAGACAACAGCATTGCTGATCAACCGGCTGCTCTGCTGCTGGTTTCAATAAGCAATGATGAAAAAGGACCCATCAGCTTCTGAGGTCAGCCTCCCGGAAGACAAGGCCTTTGTTCCCAATGTGGAATCAAGTCCTTGAGGACACCAGCTCTGTGTCTGTGCTTCCTTCAGCACCCTGCTCTTTCCCTCTTGCCAAATAGAAACCTTTTGAACTAGTATTTTTCAAAGTACTCAGCAGAACGTTCCAGAAGATGTTAGGCAATAGAATGTGGAGAGGGTGGTGGGAGGATTTGGTGATCAAATGAGCTTGAGAAATGCTCTTGAAGATTTATATGCACACTAGTAGAATAAAGTTTCTGAGGAATTCCACAGTAAAGAACTATTTAATTTGATTTAATGGTTCAGGTTATCTTTCTTTTCCCCTCTGAACCCTACCCATGTCTGGTGGAACATTACCCATTATTGAATTGTATAATTATGCAATCCTCCAAAATAATATCAGAGCAAGGCCAGGCATGGTGGCTTATGCCTGTAATCCCAACACTCTGGAAGGCCAAAGCAGGCAGATAACCTGAGTCAGAAGTTCAAGACCAGCTTGACCAATGTGGCAAAACCCAGACTCTACTAAAAGTATAAAAATTAGCTAGGCATGGTGGTGTGCACCTGTAGTCCCAGCTACTCGGGAGGCTGAGGCAGGAGAATTGCTTGAACCTGGGAGGCGGAGGTTGCAGTGAGCCAAGACTGTGGCATTGTATCCAGCCTGGGCAATAGAGTGAGACTCTGTCTCAAAAAAAAAAAAAAAAAAGAAGAAGAAGAAGACAAAATAATAGAGCATAGAATGGTCTAGAAATGCCTAGTTTCCTGAACATGACCTGGCATACAGTGGGGCTTACAGTTGTGAAAATTTTTTGGTATAAGTCAATGCACAGTATTTATATAAAAGAATGAAACTCTAGTCAGTTAAACAACCATGTGCATTCGGCACTGCTGTTGCTCAGGGGCTCTCAAATTTTGTTGCAATTAGAATCACCAGAGGGAACTGTAAAATTTTTGATGCCCATGCTGCACTTTAGACCCATTAAATCAGAAATTGTGGGATCGTAGCCAAGGCATCAGTATTTTTAAAGTTCTCCAGGTGAGCTTAACGTGCGGCCAAAGTTGATAACGAAAGGTGTGAATAATTACCCAAGGGCAAAGAGCAGATTTGAGACAGAGAAGAGTTTTGGGGGGGGGGGGGTGTGATATGCACCACTTCAAAACTGTCCATGAATATATGAAATCCGTCCCTGTTAAAACCAAGATAAATGCTAGAGACTTAGCCTATAGTTTTACCATTCTAATCAGTACACATGTTTCTAATATGCATGTAAATTGGTTTAATTATGCACAAAAAATTCTGGTTTCTGTAGATTGCAGAAAGCTGAAGATTGGACATTTGTGGCATCATATGGCAATTTGGTTCAAGGTGGACAAACACAGGTAACAGTGAAAGACACTGAAGCGTTGACTTGTAAAATGCGGTTTTGCCGATATGGAACACAATTGGTTTATGATCCAATTTCTATGCTGAATACTCTGGAAAATGTTCCCCTTCCAAACTACTAGCCCATCATGGATACATACTAATGGTGGTTGAATGCTAAAGCTCAGGTGATTTGGATCATTCAGGGAAGTCATGAGGAAAGGGGAGGCACTTAAGATGGACTCTGCTCTCTCAAGGAAGAGTAGACCTTAGTGAGGTCACGTAGAGAGTTCTGAGTAGTCAGGAATAAGTAAGAGTACAAATAATAATAGCTAGACTTGACTAAATACCAGGCTATATTCTATGTGTCAGTTACTTCATGTAATCCTCACTTACAAGAGAGGTGCCATTACTATCTCCATTTCCCTGGGGAGGAAACTGGGGATTCAATGAGTTTGTATATGCAAAGTGCTCAGCACTGTAGCTGGCATGTGACCAACAGTAGTGGTGGCTCCTAATATTTGGATCATAGAATGTTAGAGTTGGCAGAGACCTTAGAGATCATTAGTGAAACCCATCATTTTATTTCTTAAAAATAAAATAAAGCCAAATGGTAATAATAGAGGATTTCAAAATCTACAATCTGCCTGAGATCTGGCTGTGATCCAATGTCAAGGGTGCTGGTAAAATCCTGTCTACCAAATCCCTCCTTACAGATAGCACTGTTCTTGGCTCCTATAGCTGGAGTCCCTCAAGCAGAGTCCCCCCAGGTCCTTTAAGCCGTGACCACAGAACAGCATTCCCTGACCACCTGCTTTGCGTCGCCCTGAAATGGAGGCTCTGACTGGCATGAAAATGGGGAAGGAACATTCTCTTTCCCCAAATGTCCACAAAGAGATCCAATTTTAGAATAAGCATAAGCGGGACACAGTGGCTTATGCCTGTAATCTCAACACTTTGGGAGGCTGAGGCAGGTAGAATGTTTGAGCTCACAAGATCAAGACCAGCCTGGGCAACATGGCAAAATCTTGGCTCTACAAAAAATATAAAAAATAGCTGGACATGGTAGTGTACACCTGTAGTCCCAGCTACTTAGGATTCTGAGGTGGGAGGATTGCTGAGCCCAGTAGGTGGAGATCACATCACTTTACTCCAGCCTGGGTGATATAGCTATACCTTGTCTCAAAAAAAGAACCAAAAAAGAATAATGAAGCGTAAATGACTAGTTATGTCACTTACCAAGTGATATAGGAATCAGCTCATTGTGTATTCATTCACTGGACAACTATTGATGGAGTATGCATTAACACTTACTGAGCAACCACCATGAGGTAGATGCTGTGGCTGTTGTAATGTGCCTCGGAGGTCCTGCTTCTTGAATGAATGATTCCAACTGCAGGGAGAGCTGTTGGCAGGCAACCTTCAGCTGTCAGCCCCCTTCAGAGGATACCTTAAGTAAAGAGAGCGAATTTGCCCAAGGATGTACCTATCACACATCCTGCAGTTTCTCTCATACAATGACTGATTGAAATGGGTTGGCAGGGAGGTGATAAAAACATAGCTCTCTTGCTGTAATTCAGGACAGTTCTGAAAGATTGTCTTATGTTCAGAACTACCTGCAGGGTTGACTTGACTTTCAGCCCATCCCCATTCCTGTTCCCAGCACCTCATTCATATGTATGTTGGATATATATTCAACATACGCTACACCATGTAGACTCTACCTCATGTTCATAATGCAAAAGATGTCCTCAGGGATGAAAAGAATCTAATAGGATATTAATACTCATTTCTTGCTTGGGCTTCTGCTGAAAAAAAAGGTAGAGAAACTCTCATTAAACTGTTATTTAATAGAGACAAATAATAGGAACTGAACCATATCATAATAGATTAATTAATTCTCCCAAAACTAATTGAAAAAGGAGTTGTCAATAGATATCATGACTGGAACCTAATAGTTTAATTTGATAGACATCCCAGATAACATTCGGGGTCTATCTGTGTGGGATAAACCTTGCTGCCTTATTCTCCAGGAATGAATATGTAGGTATTCCAAGTACAAAGGCAGAGTCAGCTGAATGCTTATGTAAGCGTATTATGAGGGCTATGGTGTACTGTATGAATTAATAGCATAATTAATAACACAGGTCTACATATAAATAATGCATAAAATATGTTATAGTTATCTCAAAGTATTTTAGTAAAATAATAATATTCCATATCTGAAAAAATGCATTTTATGAGGGAAGAAATGTTTATTACTATTATATGATTTATTGATCATTTTTTCTAATGATTATGTTTAAGGTGAACTGATTTTTATGTTTTTGCCCAGTTTTATTGTCATAGTGAAGAAGTAAGAAGAAATAGTTAAGTCATTCAAGGTGGAGTGAGAAGAAATGGCCATTTCGTATATTGCTCTAGGATAAGAATTCTACAATCATCAGCAAAATGTAATGCTATCTGTTCTTAAGATGGTGTCATGTCTTGTAGTTTAACTGTGCCTGCAATTTATGCATTTTACCACCAGAGGGAGATAAGGAATCACAGTCACTTGGAAGCTCCTTAGCATACAAGCGCCTAAGTACTTCAATTTTTTTGATTCAAGATAATTCACTCTCCTTCTAAATAATAATCATACATTTTCAAATTTTGAATGAACTACATACTTCCTAAAATAGAAAAATAAACTATTTTTAAGCAATCTATTTACTTAAAGACAGTATCTTAGAAACAGGGGTCAACAAACTTTGTAAGGCAGATGATACTATATAAATATCTCAGGCTTTGTGAGTCATATGATTTCTGTTGTAACCACTCAACTTTACCAACTAGTGGAAAACAGCCATAGGCAATATGTAAATGAATGAGTACCCTATTTCAAGAAATCTTTAATTATAAAATTAGGCAGTGGGCTGGGTTTGGCCCATGGGCCATCATTTGCTAACGCTAACTCAAGATTAAGTATTACAAATTCAATTGCCTGCAGTAAAGAGGGCTCTGTAGAGACCGTGACAAATTAGGGAGCACGTATTTTGCTTAATAGCAAACTCAGCTCTAGTTAATAGTGACCAGGCAGAATGTGAGCCTAGCATGGCCAGATCTTTCTATTTTTCAAAAACAGATGGAAATCTGAATTCTTACATATTTCCTTATTTTTAAATTTTGGAAATTAGTTCAGACACCACCACCACCGCCACACACACCTTGGGCACCCAGCGGGACAACTGCACAGACAGCATTTGCCCCGCTGAGCAGCGTCTGCTGCAGGGCAACTTTCAAAAATTAACCAGTGTGCTGAAGGTAGATGTGGAGATTTCTATCATTGTCTTTCACATAAGTAAAGGGAATCAAAATATTTTACCCCAAAATATATCTCTTCAACATATTTTGAAATGGCTGCCGCAGAGCTGGCAAAAGAAATGGCCTTGCAAAGCTGTCAAAAGAAAATTTGCATCTGTAGAGAATCTCCATTAACACAACCAGGCTCCCATGCTCTAGCAGAGATTGAGAGTCTGACACCTTTAAAAGTCTAAAAAGAAACATTTACCTTTGAGGGAGTCTTTATCTGCAGAGCAACGCCAGCTCTGCTAACCAAGCCTGTTCTTTTCTCCCTCCCTTAAACTGTCCCACCACTAACCGGTTTTGGGGGAGGGCACTGAGTTCTTATTCTTTATTTAATTTCCAGGTAGTAGATAATCTTCTGTATTGTGGGGTGGGTCTTCATTCTGAAAGCTCTTGTATAGACACACTAAATTGTATGCCTTTTCTGTTATTAATCAACCTGCCTCATGTTGGTGATTTTTTTTTTTAGTGAACCTTTAGAGGGCCAAGCGCCCCTTGCTCCCACATAAACGGTTACTTAGCACTGATTAAGTGGGAGCCACTATTCTAAGTGCCTTGTCTATATTAGCTCATGAATTATCCTCACAACAAACCTGTAAGGTAGGCGCTATTACTATTTCAACCTGGGCAAAGAGAGGTTGAGTAACTTACCCAAGGTTACACAGCTGAGGTGTGGCAGAGCTGGGATTTGAACCTAGGCATCTCTAAGGTAGAGTCTGTACACATAACCCAGTAGGCTGTAACTTATCGGAAAGGGGTCTTGATCCAGGCCCCAAGAGAGGGTTCTTGGTTTTTGCACAAGAAAGAATTCAGGGTGAGTCCATGGAGTGAAGTGAAAGTAAGTTTATTAGGAAAGTAAAGGAATAAAGAACGGCTACTCCATAGGCAGAGCGGCGGCACTGGCTGCTTGACTGAGGACACTTATAGTTATTATTTGATTATATGTTAAACGAGGGGCGGATTATTCATGAGTTTTCTGGGAAAGGGGTGGGTAATTCCCAGAACTGAGGGCTCCTCCCCTTTTTAGATCATATAGGGTAACTTCCGGATGTTACCGTGACATCTGTAAACTGTCATGGCACTGGCGAGAGTGTCTTTTAGCATGCTAATCATTATTAGTGAATAATGAGCAGTGAGGACGACCAGAGGTCTTTTTTTTTT